>NC_133652.1:152566550-152919744 GCF_009905375.1 Apium graveolens
CAATTGACGCACTATTTTTACATGCGCGATTTAGACAAAATTTAGAACACATCATTTGAAAATAGTTTTCTGGTAACAGGGGTGAAAATCCCGAAGTGGCAGTTTTCTAACAGGGGTTATTTTTTTGACATTCGTACTCTGCACGACCTTGGCTCCGACATTTTTATAAAATTGAAAAATCATTATTTTCACTTGAAATTTTTAAGGAAGTTAAGAAACCCAATTTAATACTATCTTTAAAACTTTCAAGATTTATGAACATTTTTAAGTCAATTCTTTTTATTTACAAAGTTCGTAATTCGTAGCAATTTTAGTCGCATAAATGACTTTTAGTAAAACGGCCATAATGTTTGATCCGTAAATCGGAATCAAGAGATTCAAGCGCCTAAACGATCCTTATAACATTGTCTATCATAATCAATGGTTATTTTTTCAAGAAACTACAGTTTACATCTTCGGGACTTTCTGTAGATACTTAAAGTTATGTTTTGTTCATTTTAGCGAGATTACGGTTACGATCGGAGTTTCGTTTATGCCTTAAATCTTTATACTATCACCAAAAATCAACATATCTTCATCACCGCACTAACTCCGCTTAAGAACATCATGTTCTTGAGGCAACAACAATCAACCTTAAATCTACTTAGCTAAACATCAAGATTACAATAATGTTCCCACCAAAACTAGGTTTACAAGTATATACTAAAAGGATCTTGAACTTAAATCTTAAATAAGGTTGGGTCAAACATTTATACCTTTTTGAGAGCTTGAGATGTGTTCTTGATGATGGTGAAGTCTTGGGAGTGCTTAGTATAGTTTTTGAAACCTAAAACAACCATTAAATCAAGAAACCCAAGAAGAGTTACTATTCATTATCAACTTTCTTGATTTTATTTCACCCATCAAACCTTAATAAAAGAGCTCAAAGATTTATCTTAGCTTAGGTGGTTGGTAGGAATCTTGATAATTAATGGGAGGATTTATCCATGGCTAGAGCTTGAAGGTTTGAATTTGATTTCTTGGTTTCTTGAAAAGGGCCAAATGAAAGAGAAGAAGAAATCGGGAGAGAAAATTTTGTTGCTTCTTGGGAGCTTCTTGAAATAATGTGGTGATATCTTGTAGTTGATTTTATTCCTTATTATATATCTTAGGATTTGATCTTGGTTGCCAATCTTGGAGACAAAACTAGCTACCATTGGTAGATTACAAGCTAAGCCACTTGGTTTAGCTGTTTAGCTCAATATTTGCTAGCCCTTGGTTGATCATCCTATGCTTAGCTTACTATTTGATAAAGTAACCATGGTTACTTTTCTATCATGGTTAGTTAGTGCGTTATGTTTATTTAATCGTTTACGCGTTCTCTCAGTCGCTTAAATATTTTCGTAATACTTTCTCGTAAATGGTTCGTGACGTAAATCCTTTCATATTTATTTCTTGTGTTTTGAATTATCATGCTTGAATATAAATCCGTAGGGTTTTAAATTTGTAATTATATTGTGATTCCTGAAATCCTCGATGATTCGTAAATATGGTCGTTTTGCAAAGTTCGTTTTCTTCGAAAACTAATAGCGTTTACACACGCTCATTTGGTATGTATAATCACAATATTAACTCGGAATCTTAAATTAAAAACTCGTATATGGTGTGGTCGTAAAAAATTTATTAGACCGCAAGGTTACTGTTCATAAAGGTCTTTTATCGATGTCAAAAATTTGGGTTCTTACAGTCTTCCCCCTTAAAAGGATTCCATCCCGGAATTAGTTTAGAAATAGGCGGGGATACGCTTCTCACATGACCACCTCGAGTTCTCACGTTGACTTTGCAGTATTGGATCTCTTCATAAAATTTTCAGTCATCCGTCAAATATATTTCCGGGTACTCGTTCTTGTAGACCTATGACCTCTACACGTTACTCCACATACGCTAAGTCTGGCTGCAAGTTTATTAGCTCGTTTTTAATCAATTGTTTGGCGTTGACGGTTAAATTTCCTAACTTCGATTCGTGGCACTCGTTATAAACTTGGTGAGTGTTCGACGATGGTGCTAATTTATAAGCCAACCTTCTTAGTCCTGCAACAAATAGTATTAATTTATAAAGTTGTTTTATATGACTATTATATTTAATATTAAATTATATATAGGCCGAACACAACAAATAATATTAATAATACCGCTATAACTTACATGTATAAAGTTATAAATATTAAGTTAAATATAGGCTGAGCACAACAATTTTTTTTACTAAAATATAATAATAATTCCGCTGTAACCCATGAGTATAAAATTTGTTTATCAAAATGAGCTAGTTACCCATATCTCGAACTATTTTATTTTATATGACTATTATATTTAATATTAAATTATATATAGGCCGAACACAACAAATAATATTAATAATCCCGCTATAATTTACAGGTTTAAAGTTTGTATATCAACAAAAGTTAATCACATTAATCCAAAAGCATTGCAACTTTCAATACTAAATAAATATTAGATTAAATATAAGCTCAGTTACACATGATTATACCAAGTTGTTTTCTCTATTTCATCAAGTGAGTCTTTAGCTCAATTGGTTAAGGCCTCTAACCTCATGGTAGAGATATTGAGTTTGAAACTCTTTGACAACATTATTTTTATATAACTTAAAAATAAACTGGGGTAAAATAGTAATTTTACATGAATAAATTATTTCCCCAAAACTTGATGTTGCAGTATTATATATATAATAGATAATAGATTTGTCTCTAATTGAAGGTTCTCTAAAATATGTTATAACTTCTATAATATGGGATAACATGTTATAAAATTGATTTCCGCACATCAATTTTTCTTATTTATATATTACTTTTTAATTTTATTTTTATCGGTTTTATAACCGAAACCGAAACGATTATAATTAAACCGGGTTTTTTAAAACCGAATCTGAATCCCCACTTAATATGAACATGTATAATTAATCAGACTCTGCTTGAGATTGGTGTTAAAGATTATCGTTGTTATGGATAAAAAACATGTATTTATTTAATGCGGGTGTTTAATGTCAGGGTTTGATAAACTTCGAGCTTTAATGGTTGCGCTTGTGTTTCGTAGCTTAAATCTGCCCTCACAAGATGTTTGCGTACCTTAGCGTATGCCAAGGATCAAGTCAAAACATAGTTCTTGGTGATGTTTGCCCTCGGGGTTATGGCAGCGAGAGTTCACAAAGGACGTAGTGACTTTCATGTCCTTCAATGATTAAGTCTAAAACGTCGTTCCAGGTAATGGCCTCGTGGCTTGTAGGATGCCTTCGCGATTTTACGATGCTTAAAATTGTCTTTCAAACCGTGGTTTCATAATGGTGACGTATGGAGCTCTTGTCCAGAAAATGTGCTGCTGAAGTTGAAGGGATAAGACCCTTTATATAGACGTTGAGAGTCTGGGAATTAGGGTAGAATTGGGTGACTTGTTCCACCTCATATTGGACTTTGGAGTCCTAGAAAGCAGAAATTGGTTTGCTTCTGAATATGGGTTGCTTGGAGGCTACTTCTTGTAGAAGTAGTTACTTATTTGAACATATTTATTGGGCTGTTTAATTAGCCCATTTATTAATTACGAATTTAATAAATAGTTAGGGTTTTAGGCCTCATTAATTGGGCATTCCCCTTTGACCAAATCAGGTCTAATTAATGCGACATTAACTCCACAATTAGGCTTATTTTTATTCCCTATCAATCGTGATGTTAGAAAAAATGTTGTTAAAAAAGTGTTATTATGAAAATCAGATGATTATTTGGTAATATTTTTGATATATGTATATATATATATATTTAAAAAATTAAAGAAAAAATAATATTTTCGGTATAATTTGATTATAAAATCATCTCCCCGCAAAATCATCTCCCTGCAAGAACTGAAAAGCAATTTTTCTAGCACTTATTTTCCTAACCGCGACTTCTAAACGAAAAGCATTTTTTAAATTTTATCAGATACTTTATTAACTACTTTTAAGCAAAAGACTATTGTTGTCGCCAGCCGAACACAAGTTAGCTTTATGGATTAAGTTAGGGTTGCATGTTGGGCTGAAAATGAACTTACCCGAGATCATAATTACTTAATCCTCTTGCCCAAAAATAATTGCCGCAGCGTGTCCTTTTTTTTTTAAATGGAAGTATGTAACTCACTATATTTGTGATAATATTTCATGGTTTGTATTAAAATATAAATTTTTGGTTTTGCAGAAGGCACTTGATCACATTTCCTCCAGGAATTCTTGATAAGCACTATGAGAAACTTCTACAATGTGATCAAAGATTGTTTAATCTGAGCCAGAAACCTTTTCCAACTCTAAATAGCCCATTTTTCAACTCAAATAACTTTTGTGGAAGTTCAGAACACCCTTGTTGCAATCTCAACAGAAATGCCAATGAATTTCCTCAACAAATGCATCAATACGGTGTTCAAACGTTTCCCATTCAAACTGGCCATGTTCAAAATCTTCAAGTAACAAAAAATAATCACCGTCTGGGTTATTTTAAAGATTCAATCACACCAGGTGTTGTTTTTCAACTTCCATATGTCCAAAATTTTGGTGCACCTATTGGTTTTCTGCAAAATTCTCAGAGCTTGCTATCACCCAAACCACATACGGCTAATGTGGATTTGAACTCAGCAATTTTAGGTAAGTAAAAAGTAAATCTTTATTTGGTTGTCAGGAAAATTTTGATAAGAATTATGGAGGTTAAAAGAAAATGTATGTAAAATTAGATGTTGATAAGATATAAGGGTTTTATGATGCTTTTTTAGACCAATGCAAAGTTGATAAATATTTAATGGAGCAAACGGTGGTTATATTCAATGATATTTTTGGAGTTGCAATGATTTTATATTGTCAGAAGCATATATGCTTTGTAATAACTTTGAGAAGATCAAATTAAAAGATTTTCATGGTCTGTTACGTCGTACTCTCTATCCTTATAGTTCGGGTCCGCATATCTCTAGTGTTCATCATGGGCTGCCATTAGCTGGGTTCTAATAAGTTCAAGGAATTCTTTTGGTATGTTGACTTAACTATGGTCCGAGTATCCTCCGCTTACCAACTTCTTCCCAATCTAAGGTAGAACACTTCTTTCTTCCGTACAAAACTTGGTAGTTGTTCCAATGCCCGTATGATAACTCGTTATTGTCGGTAATTCGATTAACGTCAGCTGGTCACTTCATTTCCCTTAAAAATCGATAACATGGATGATTAGCGCATCTTCTAATGTCTGGAATCATCCTTCAACTTATTTGTTTCCCTAACATCGCTCCTACTGGTGCTAGAGTTTCATTCCTTAACGTTTTCCCATTTTGGCGCATCCTCTCTGTCGATTAAGTCATGTAAGAAGTTCTCATTACATTTCTACACGCTCGTCTCCTGCTACACGCTTAGCACTAGATTTAACATTTCTTCTTGTAGTAACATAAGGCACGTCAGGTCCTGTTGCCATCTTGAAGGAAGCAACATTTCATATGCAATTGATTGATACGCTTTTATAGTCGTGGAACGCTCAGCTTCAGTTATCGGTCGGACTTCTTTAGTCATTCCCCGTATAATATCTATTGTACTACGATACCTTCTGGGTCATACTTGTTATTCTCGCTAGCGCCTTAGACGTATTCACGTTTATTGGTACTTGCCACTAGTGGCCTTTATAGGGCATGTACGATCTTTTTTGTCTTCTATCAGCTCCGACAATGACATCCTTCATTCCTCCACGTTGTCCTTCGTAAGAAATATCAGCGACTATTTTTCATGTGCTAGAGTGGTAAGTACATCTACATGAATTATTTGTCAACAATAGGCGATTCCCCAAACCGTTCCAAATTAAAGGTAAGCCGCTAGACGTATCTTCAATGGTCAGGATAGTCCTCTCATTCTACTTGTCGATTTGAGGAATCTAAGTTGTGCCTCTGTCCGTCCTTTTTCGCAAAATTTCTTGGGAAATAGTCCCGGCTGTGAAATTAAATCTTGGGTCCTTGCGTGGCACGATATCACGGGGTCTCTGTATCACCAATTATCTTTTTCGCGTTTATAACATTTTTATAGAGCGGAGATCTATCATTTGCATAATAAAATAAGCGATCTTATTTAACCTATTACTCAAAATCCTCAAACAGCACGACGGCTAACTTGGTTCTTGAGAATACTCCTTCAAAATTTATTATAATAAACTCTCATTCCCATTTGGGTCATTTACAAGCCGCAATCGCCAAAATTTTAATCTTCGTCTTTCCTTTTCACTTTCAACCATGTCGTGTACTGACTTTCCTAATCAATGACATCCCTTTAATATTCAGTCATGACTAATATCTTTTTAAGTTTTTTTAGGTATCTTTAAGTCTTCCTGTTAGGTACTAAAGGGTTCTCTTCATGCGATCATTCTCATCAGTTGTCCTGAAATTTATTAATCCCAATCTATCTTTTACTACTTAAAGTGTCGGCCGCCATATTGGTCTTTCCTTGATGATAATAGATTTCTCAATCACGGTCCTTTATCAATTTGACCAAAACTTCCACGCCGTGTCCAGCGTAAGAAAAAAAAATTCCAAATTTTCCTCATATGTTAAACTCTTTGTCCCTTTTTAGTGTGAACCTTATCGCGATTATTCTAGATTATTATTATGATGCCTTATGTCACGGTCCTTAAGCTGCGTAGACGTATCATTACACTTCACACAAAATCCTATTTTTATCGTCAAGTATTTCTAACAAGGGGTTGCTACTAACAATACTTTCACTTTTTAAAAATCTTATTCCTCGAATTCATACATGCTTGGTCTTTCCCGAATTTATTAGTACATATCCCGATAATGTTTCATAGAAGTGTACCTCACTAATCACGTTGTATCTCTATTATCGTTCTTCTATAACCATATTAAAGATCCTTATGATAATAACTAAACATGGTATTCCCTTTTTAAAATAACTTACTCATCACGATGCTCCGATTGTACCATCATAGCATTGAGCTTTCAGTCTCATACTACAGCAATCAGTTCTCAACTATACCTCTCTTTGTTGGAAAGACAATTAGCCTTGGGAAAAATGATTTTCACGATATCGATGAAATTTAGACAATCTTAACAAGATTTCAAAATCTAACATCTGAACAAATAATGAGCTCTGAATAAAAGAGTCGCAACACTCAGAAGATTTATAACTTGGAAGGAAGAATACAACAAGGATTATCCTTCCATGTCCTTAAAATTTTATATTGTGATATTATAGAGAATATCCATTGAAAGCAATGATTGCTGAATAATAACATCATACGAATGATACTTATAAGATTTTCCCATTGAAAGAATACTTTTCTTTTCGAATAATGAAGGAAATTTGAAATAACATTCTCAACCAAAGTTTAACCATTGAGGTTTCAAAATGATGCTATTTTGAAAGAAGGAATTTTATTCAGTGATTAACAAATAAGGAAGTATGTTGTTCTTCAATCACTTTATGATTTTAAATGGATAATCATTATATAAACGAAAGAATAGAAATTTCATGAACGAAATATTTCATAAAACTGAATATGAATTCTCATTTGAGTGGGCGACCTAGTTAGGTCTCAAATAAATCATTCTTTGAAAATTTCATCAATAATTAGTCTTGCATATATAATACATCATGTAAAATAAAAAAATTGATTGGAAGTGGAACTAGAAAAATAATTAGTCCATATCAAACAATATTATCAACCGGCCAAGAAAATGGCCAGCACAATTGGTTTGGCTCATAGCAACTAGCTAGAACGATTAGCTAGACTTTCATCGTATTAATTAAAATTTCGACTAGTTAGGACATTAACTAGTCGTTCTTGAGAACATATACAACTAAGCACATTTCAGTTTGTTCAAAAGAGAAAATCTCAATATCGTAACCACTAAAGAATTTGTGGCTACCTGGATGACGATTTCAAAATAAGGATTTTCCAATTTGGGTGGAGAAAGACAATTATAACTCTGAATAGAGTGGTCTTGGCATCGGAACAATCGATAACCTCTTATCAAATATTTTTCTTGCCAATAAAAGGGTACACTCAGAGGTGTCCTCATTCATATACTTTATCAGATTCTCATATAGAATTGAATTCGGAATACCAATATCAAATTGATACCCTTACTATGATTTCAAATTTTAATATACAATTTCATCCCGATTAGAAGAAAAGGATTTCCGAGGAATCTATGGATATTAGATCATCCATGTTTTTAACAATTTGTTAAATATTAACAATCTCGATTGAGAAGAGTAAGTATGTAAGAAGAATCAAATGAAGATATTCATTGTGAATATTCGTCAATGAATTGAGGAGATTTTTTTTTGGATAATTGAAATAAAGTATAAATAGCTCTGAGAAGAACAAGAAGATCATAATCTATGAATGGAATTTCATTGATCAACTAAAAGAATTGAACATGTCATGATGCGGAGAAAGACTATTCAAGATGGTCACATCAGAAGTTCAAAGTAGGGAACAAAAAGGATTGTCTGATATGACTTATCAAGGCAATACGAATGATCAACAGTTTGGAGAGAGTAGCGTGGCGGTGAGTAGATGCCAAAATAATTCATTGATTATCCTAACCCTCGTCATCATCCGTCTGAGGATGATCCCATCTCTTCATTTTCATAATTCCATGTTTCAATTAGTGTCTCCCTCAATCATCATTTTAAAGTCACTTACTAACTTGACTTTCGTCAATATATTTGTCATTCCGGTGTTTCACCTCGAAGACCTCTCTCAGAATTATTCCAAAAGCATATGTTAAGCCGATAGGGGCCTGCTACACGCATCCGTTACTAATTACAAGTGGTCAGTTCCCTCTGGGAACAGATCAAAGAGATCTCTTAGGAATCTCAATGCAGTTCAGAAGTTCAGTGGCATGTGTGTGTAAGTGAACATACATTACCGTATATATTGGAGGTCTACGAGTATATATACGTAGTATCCGACATCATTTGTACCAAAAAATTCCGCTCTAAACTCATTGGTCTATTCTTTTATAAGGTTCTAAGATCGAACTATCGCTCGTTGTAATCTTACGTCATTCAATTGTAGGCATGCCATCAATTCTCGATGCTCTCGATCTTTGAGCTAAACCATCATAACCTTACATGTTAAGCGCACTAATAATATCATGTAGTGTAGCTGTCTTATGATAACATTCTTATATTACATTCAAATATTCCTTAATAGAAAATATCCTTAAGGGTATATTGGACATTATCTGTGGTGAATTCGTGATTAATATGATATTCACATCCTCCTTGGTAAAATGACACCTTCAACTAGTTTGGGTCAAAAACCTCAACTGTATAATAACTAGACTTTCTGGTTCTCACATGTGATGCCCCTTCATGGGCAACCTATAAAGAACTACGAGTAACAAGGCTCGTGTTATCAAAATTTACATATGGTGTTGGTAATATCGTCTTTACCCCAAATGCCCCGGAGACTCAGCTCCGAGTTCTACATCCACATCCTTGCCAAATCATATATGATTATAATTTTTCTTCTCATCATTCTGATAATCTCTAATGGTTCTATTAGTCACACTTTAATACCTCAAATATACATTTAATTTAACCTACACATTGAGGCTACATCCGGTAATCCAATGATGAACTCTATATGAGCTCTTACGAAATCTCACATCTAGACAAAATCCTAACACTCTCGTCTGTAAGTACTATAACTTAATGCTCTGATACCATTTCTGTAACGCCCCCAAATCCGGGGTCAGGAATCTGGGTCGTCACGCCATCCTTCACTCATGTGTAACCTGTATTGATTCAATAATCCAACAGACCCCAATCTCACGCACACACACACACACAAGTTATAGCCTTAGAAATGATGTACAAAATGTAATCTTCTTTTATTACACTCAAATGTACTTTACAGGATCTTAAATAATTATTCATAACCTCTACATGAAGTTACAATAATTACTACTAACATCTTATACCTATCTGGATACTCTAGTCCACCTAAGACAAAGCTATAAGGGATTCTCCCCACGATTTCAAGTGACTAAGTCCCATGTTGTCATACTGGTAATCTGTTATGTTGTGACATTTAAAAGAAAGCAAGAGTGAACAATGATGCTCAACCATAATAATCAACAGTATGAAAAGACTGTTAAAGGAAATTATATTACTCCTTACAAGGATACGTATTTATTCAAAGTAGTTTTCATGGTGATACACACCTCTTTTTAAAACAATTCTTTGATCGACTTATTAGTCTGCAAATAGCTTAATGGTAAACCCAGCACCTAGGCTTGGGTTACGGTATTGCATCTCAATTCCAATTGGAAGAATATAGGACATTCATTGGAGCCACCGCATACGATGATCAGTTGTAATATGATAATAGTAACCTTTTCTACTAGTAGAAGGACGACACCTTCGTATCCCGGTTATCACCCTGGTCGCATTCGGGCTACGTGTCCTATTTTGGGTATACACATACTTCACAAGTTCCTGAGTACATAGAGTACCTTCGCCTGCGGTACCTTTGGTAGTCCATCTAGCACACATAGTACTAGAGTCTACCCCTCCCCTGTCCTTTAAAAGAATTCTATCATATCTCGAGAACTCGAACCACATCGAAGTTCCCCCAAGCGTTTTGCTTGTTGATAGAAACAACTTATTTTATTAGCGTATATACGTATATGTATACGTACTTCCGAATTTTTCGGAGGAAGTACTAAGGATGTGTGTTAGGTCACACACACTGTAGAGGGGGTGAATACAGTGTAAAGTACAATCAAATCGAACTTCAATATCTCAAGTAACAGAAAACAAACTTTATTGAAACAATAAACTCTGTTACAGTATGAAACTGTTACCTCTCAGTGATGAATAATTATCACGAGAGCTGCTAAGGTTACAATGAATAATCTTCTCGAATATGATAACACTTATAGTGTAAACCCTATGTCTGTGTTTATATACTACACAGTTACAAGATAATCGCTAATTGATATGGAATATACTTCTGCTTCCTAAAATATATCAATCAGATATCTTTTCTTCCAAGTATTTTATTCTTCATAGAACTCCTTCTTCATGCATATCTCTTCTTATGTTTATCTTGATCTTCTTTCCTTTAATCAGCTACTATCTTTATCTGAACGTCCTTCAGCACTTAAGTTCTGATATCCATCTTCTGATGATTATCTCCTGATAATATAAGTACTGATATCCTTAAGTCCTGACTTCCAGTAAGTACTGATTTATCCTGTTTAAGTAAGATCTGAAAACTAAACATAAATCATATTACCCATAACATTATCAAATATATCTAACAATCTCTCCCAACTTGTAAATTAGCATAATATACAACTTTAATAGATATTTGATGATGTCAAAAACATTAAGTACAAATGCATGAGAATTAGACTAGATAACTACAACTTACAGTCCTTAAAGCTTTACCAATATTTAACTCCTGATAACAGCTTCAGTCTGTACAAATATCAGAATTTAAGCAGTTGTAGATCTTGACTTGGCTTCATCTTCTGATCTCTCTGATGTCAGGAGTTGTTCAGAGATAGTTCTTCAACAAACATCTCTCAGCATATCTAAGTTCATCAATCATCCTCCTTTTAGCATCTTTAAGCTCTGCATTATCTTCACCAATTTGAAAGATTGCAGCCCTGAGATCATTAATCTTTGCTTTTCTTATATCCTGATCTAGTCTGATCAAATAAGCTTTATCAGACTCAAGATTGAAGTCCACAGCCCTATAACCCAGAAAGGTAGTTATAATTTGAGCAGTGTTGGGCTTCATTTCAACTATATCACCCTTGTGATCTCTGTACTTTGGAACATATGTGCTGTCAGACTTAACAGAATAAAGCCTTTTCTGTCTCTGAATCTGATCCTTCAAATAGTTTGCAGCACTTCCTGTCAGTTTGTCATCCACTTGAAGTAAGAATAGTACATGCTCCAATTCTTCAAAATACTTCAATGGAATGGCATTTTACCTTATATGATAAACCCTACCATCTGTCATGAAGTACAACAAGATGTGTTCTTTCAAGTAGGTATGGTAAACCATTTGTACAGATTCCAGTTGATTCAATCTCTCAGGAGTTGCTCCAATACCTGGTTCACTCAAGGAAGTTGGATCATTGGTAGTGTTATGTATTCTTCTTTCATCAGCACTTCCCAATCCAGTTTTATCTCTTGCTTCCTTTCCAGTAACTACTCTTGCTTCAAAACCACTTGCAACAGTTTTCAAAGGTTGAGTCTGTTTTGCTTTAGTGAATCCTGGTAGAAGTGTATTTGATCTATCTTCTGATATCAAGTTAACTTGAACTGTGTCAGAGGTTACTTGCTTCTTTGGAATATCAGAACTTACTGTCTCTTGAGTCTGAACAATTTGAGTCATGTCAGAGGTTGTTTTAAGAACTTTTCTTGAAGTCAGAGCAAGATCATCCTTTTCATCAGTGATTTCTTCAGTCTCAGGAGGCACATAAACCTTGATAGGTTCACCAACCTTTTCTTTACCCTTGGATCTTGGATCTATCTGCGGTTATGATTTAGCCAATGTTGCTTCAGTATTTGTCCTTTCTTTTATCACAATGCCTTTGAGTTTTGGAAGTGTCTTTTTACCAGAAGCTTCAGATTTAGATGTGACTTTCTCTGATTTAAGTCTGGCTTCTTCTTCCATTAAACTCTCCAAGTCCATTCCTGGATTTTCCTGAAGAAATAACTGTCTTGACATTTCTTCATCAAGATCTAAAAGTTCATCAGAACTTATCCTTTTACCAGTAGCAGAACTAATTCTTTTCCCGGTATCAGAATTTGTCCTGTGACTTGTGATTTCAGCTTTTCTTGATGAGAAACCTCTACCTTGACTATGACCTCTACCCATTCCAGAGTTTCCTTGATCATCCTTTTCATCATCCGTCCCTCTCAGTGTCTTGTCAGTCTTGCATTTGGACTTAATTACTTTCTCCCCCTTTTTGGCATCAGCAGGTAGTAGAAGAGAGACAAGCAATTCCACTGAGGCTTGAATTTCAGTAAGTTGAGATTGCTGAGAAGCTTGATTTTTCAGAATATCATCAATCTGAGCTTGTTGTGTCTCTTGAGTCTTCTCAATATAAGCAATCCTGTCAAAGGTAGGTTGGAAGAATTTTTTCTTGTCAATCTTCTGAACTTGTTCTTGCTTCATTAATTCTTCCCTTAAAAGATATAACTCTGCATGAGTATTTGAATGAAGACCTTGTAAATGTTTAGTACTCAATGCAGTGACTCTAAGCTGTGTTTTGAAATCATCAGTATTTAACATTTCATCAGCTTTTGTCAAGTGCTCAGCCAGATTCTGTGCAGAAGGAGCACAGGTAACTGAGTTCCATTCCTTAGTCGACTCCTGTCCTGCAGGAGTTTCACTTCAAGGCACTGGTGCTTCTCTTGTAACAAACTTCCTAACAATATCAGTTTTAAGAACAGTTTGTTGAGGGGCATGTCCTGAAGGACCTGCTTCATCAGCATCTGGAGCAGCATCACCAGTATATCCAGCATTTGCAGTATCAGAACTTACAGAATCAGAGTCTTCTGATAGAACAACAGTGTGAGTAGCAATGGAGGCTTCAGCATCCTCTAATTGCTGATCTGGTTCTAAGTTCTGATCAACAGCCATATCCTGATGCTCACCTATATTCTGATCATCAGCATCTAGATGCAGAGAAGGTGTAGTAGATAATTCTGGAGTTTGAGCAGCATCAGTAACAGGTGTTGTTGATGGATTAGTTATTGTTGGAGCTTCTAAGAGAATTACTTGAGGCACAACCAAGGTCTGAATATCAATATCAGCACTTGTGCCTGTATTAACAGGAGATACAGATTTTTGAACAAGAGACACAAATGGTGTGTTGGCCTTTTCAGTAACAGCTTCCTGAATTGGAGTTGATGGAGAAGTAGTGATTGGAGCAGATTCCTTTTCTTGTGAGATCAGAGATTCCTGATCCCCTTCCTTAGCTGCTGCTTCTTCATCATCTGAAACTGGCCTTTTTGCCCTCTGTTTCTTGTATCTCTTTGTAGGTATGGATTCCTTGGGAGTTTCAGGAATAGTCATTCTTCTAAGCCTCTAGAGAAGCCTAGATCCCCCAATTCCAGAATCCTTTTGAGAAGTCACTTTCTCATCTTCTTTGACAACAGGTTCTGATGTAGAAACCTGTTTCTCACTGTCTGACTCATCTCTCAAAGCAATCCTCCTTTTCTTTTGAGGTGTTTGAGGAACAGTCTTTGTCCTCTTAGGCTTGGAAGATGAAGGCTTCACAGTAGGTGCTGAGGATGAGGGTTGAACTGTCTATGAAGTGGAGAGATAGGATTTGATATATTGCATGAGGGTTGGTTGAGTAGAATGAGTGGTATGTTCTGATGGTTGTTGTGGTGTGTGGGAGGTGGTTGTTGGTTGGACATCAGGATAAACAGATCTATAGGAATCAGGATCAGCATTTACTAAGATC
Organism: Apium graveolens; assembly: GCF_009905375.1. Classification (NCBI taxonomy): domain Eukaryota; kingdom Viridiplantae; phylum Streptophyta; class Magnoliopsida; order Apiales; family Apiaceae; genus Apium; species Apium graveolens. Next base: position 152,581,056 of record NC_133652.1, read on the forward strand.
TGTTTTACAGACTGAGGAATCTGTAAAGGTCTAACCACTGATTTCTTAGTGTCAGCATTTACCAGGTCATTAAAGTATCGTTTTGCAACCTTAAAAGGTGGAGTTAAGGTACTGACTAAGTGAGGTTCATCAGTACAAAAGGTATATATAAGTTGACAAAATCTAGCAAAGTAGACAACATTCCTATCCTCTGTCATCCTATCCCCAATAGAACCTATTATAGCCGTTGCAAAATCAAAATGAGTTTGGTTTATAATGGCATACCCGATGTGCTGACTCATTATGGGGATGACATCAAAATTCGAACACTTGTTCCCAAAAGCTGTAGTGATGCAGTCGAAGAAGAAACCCATTCCCTTCTGATATGAGCCCGTTTCAACTGCCCAAGCTTTGCCAAACTCTGTTCATACCCCAAACTGGCCATTAACTCCTGAAGAGCCGATTCCTCTGGAATTGAAAAAGTACATCTTTCTGGAAGATGTAGAGCCTTGCATATTGTACCAGGAGTGACTGCATAAGGAGAATCACCCACTTCAAAAACAATACTAGGAGTACCATTTTGACCACCATTATCAAAGTTTCCAGTCCTCCAAAGTGTCAGAACTTGTTGGCTTGAGAATACTGAAGGTTGGGTCAATGCATACCCGATTTCACTGTGTGCAAGAAGATCTTGCACAAAATGCAATTCAGATGGAGCTTCAGCATTATCAAGAATTGCAGCATAGTTGTTTGGAACAAATTTAGCTTCATCAATGATTAAATCCTTAGGTGCCATGAAATTAATTGAGATGTATAAGTGCCTGTTAGGTGTTTGATAGAATGTCTATATGAAAAACCAACTTTAGAAGAAGAAAGAGAGTAAAAGCAAATAGAGAGAAAAAGTGTGAAAGGAAATAAAAGATTAAAAAAATCCTCTCTCTGTCTTACTTATACTTTTGAAAAAAAATGTAACCGTTGGACACCTGTCAGACATACAGTAAAAATGAATAGTTAATGAGCACGAGAAAACAGTAATCATTACTTACCCACTTGCAGTTTTTCAAGGAAAAAAAAAACCGTTCCACTTACCAAGTTATTCCATTAATCAAGGTGAAACAGTTTTAATTCAAAATTGAAACCGTTCCCACTTATTTAATTATTTTTCACTGCAACATCAATATTCTGAAAAAAAAAATCGAGTGAAAATGACCATAATAAATCAAATGAGCAAGTACTGATAAAATGAAATCAGAACTTAAGTTAAAACAGAATTTATATGGTCATCAGAATATGAATATGTATCAAGATTTATCAATGCATTACAAAATTACAAAATATCTCAGAGACAAGATCTTGAAACAAAAACAAATTTCATTAATATATCAAGAGAATACATTCATGAAATTTAAATTACATCAGAACTTGTACAAGATTTCCCTAAGCTGCTAAACCTAACGTCAACAGCCTTTGTCCTAGCTCAAGAAGCAGGGCAAGGCTGATGATGAAGAAAAATAGGAAGAAGAAAATAAATCATTTCTTCTTCCTACTCTCGACAAACAGAATAGCGAGTCGAATGATTCGCTCTTGCTGGCGGAGAGCTTCCAGTCTTTCCTCCTCCAATCGCTCCAGATGGCGATGGTAGTCCATGTAGAAGAACAGGAGGTGGGTGAGTACCTCCTGGGGAACGGAGTCCCATATCTCATCAGGAATGGCAGTAACGTGCCATTCCTGCTGCCAATTGGCACAGCTCAGCTCCATGTTGAATGTTTTGTAGTTCAAAAACATATTGTAATTGACCATGGTGTTTTTGATATAAGGATTATGAAGGTGAGTTTGTGATAAAAGATTTGATGGGAAGGCTGATGTGAAGTGGTTGCTTATATAGGCAAGAGAATTCCAGGAGACGCAAAGAAATTTAATGCTTACAGGTAGAATTAATTCTACCCCGTCTCCCCAGACTTGGAAAAAGAAAAACATTCATTGGAAAAGGAAAACATGATTTAATTCACACAAGAAGCAAGTAAAAGTTGACTGTTCATGTACGAGTACCACTATCCCTAATTATAGTGACTGTTAATCTTCCAATTCAATGTATTCTGGTTTAAACTAAGACTGTTTCCAAATTTTATCCACAAATAAGTCAAGTAAAGAATCAGACGTTAATATCAGAACTTAGGCTTATATCAGAACTTAACAGTCATCAGAACATAATTTCTTAACTCGAAAAGAAAGGAATGCCTATTTTAGTAAGTCCTCACACAAATTCTGATTTTATTTTCTTCAGAACTTAATCATCAGAACATGCAATCAGAACTTGTCCTCAGAATTTGTGTAATGTGACACAATGACTATTCATCTAAAACAACATAGATCACCACAGTGATTTTCATCATTCATATGGAGTGGTTAGTGTGTGCATTAAGCTAAATATCAGATAAAGAGTAAAGTCTGATTCACTTCAGTACATCTTAGAAATAAGGCATAACTAAGAACTTTGCTCAAAATCTGTCATTATTCTGAAGTCTACTATAGAATGAGTTCATGCATGAGTCCACCTCAACTATTTTGCGCTAATTTTATGCATCTTTTTAAATTCCCTTTTTACAGTGGCTTCTCAGTGTAAGTGAGTCACGACTGCTTATCAGAATTTATGCTATTATCAGAGTATTTCTCCAGTAATCATAGAGTTTGAAAAGTCACCAAGAAAATATTTTGCTTTTCTAATGCATATTTACTTAATACCAGCCATGCACTTGGGTCGTCCCTTCCACATTTTTACTCTAGATCTCAAAGGAGTACCTGAATTTTAATCCTTGATTCGTTTGCTTTTTCTTTTAATAAGTGAGGTTTATCAGCACTTAGTACATTCAACAGATTTACTAGCATCAGAACTTAACAGATGAGAAGCAATATTCTAGTTTGTGACTTAGGAATAAGATAGACAAAGTAAACTCAACTAAGCTCAATTATCGGAATTTGCTTGTGTCAATAGATTTCCACAAAAATAATTACTTCCACATGAGATCTCTTATTTATTGAAGACTACTAGGTCAGCATCTAGCACAGTTATCCCCATAGGATTGAATAGTTACCTAAATAGACATATCACTATCAGAGTTTTTAGAAACATATATCAGACAACAATCAGTACTTAAACACATTTTTCAATTAATCACAGAATAGACAAAGGGATTAAATTCTGTAAATACTGATCATAAAGTCTGATGCATCAGAACAAAACTAAGCAGATTTAGAGAAAGAACATGAAACCATTCCAAGTTCATTTACCAATCTTGTAAAAGTAGCTTCACACAATGGTTTTGTGAAGATATCTGCTAGTTGTTGATCTGTTGGAACAAAGTGCAATTATACTGTACCTTCATCCACATGTTCCCTGATGAAGTGGTACCTGATGCTGATGTGCTTTGTCATAGAGTGTTGAACTGGATTACCTGTCATAGCAATAACACTTTGATTATCACAGTAAATAGGGATTTTGAAATATGTTAACCCATAATCCAGTAACTGATTCTTCATCCAAAGAATCTGTGCACAACAGCTTCCTGCAACAATATACTCTGCTTCTGCAGTTGATGTGGAAATTGACTTTTGTTTCTTGCTAAACCAAGAAACCAATCTGCCTCCAAGAAATTGGCAGCTTCCACTTGTGCTTTTCCTGTCAATTTTGCAACCTGCAAAATCTGCATCTGAGTAACCTATTAGTTTAAAATCTGATTCTCTAGGATACCACAATCCCAGATCAGCTGTTCCCTTAAGATATTTGAAAATTCTTTTCACAGCTATTAGGTGCGGTTCTCTTGGATCTGCTTGAAATCTTGCACAAAGACAGGTAGCATACATGATATTAGGTCTACTTGCAGTTAGATAGAGTAGAGAGCCAATCATACCTTTGTAATCAGTAATATCTACTGATTTACCAGTATCCTTATCCAGTTTTGTTGCAGTGGCCATGGGAGTGGATGCACTTGAACAATCTTGCATTCCAAATTTCTTTAGCAAGTTTCTGGTGTACTTAGTTTGACAAATAAAAGTGCCTTCTTCATTCTGCTTGACTTGAAGCCCCAGAAAATAGCTAAGTTCCCCCATCATACTCATCTGATACCTTGACTGCATCAGTTTGGCAAATTTCTTGCAAAGTCTGTCATTTGTAGACCCAAAAATGATATCATCAACATAAATCTGGACCAGAAGTAAGTCCTTTCCATGGTTGAGGTAGAACAATGTTTTGTCTATAGTTCCTCTGTTAAATCCACTTTCCAGAAAAAACTGAGCTAAGGTCTCATACCATGCTCTAGGAACTTGCTTAAGTCCATAAAGTGCTTTATCAAGCCTGTAAACATAATCTGGATGGTTGGAATCTACAAAGCCTGGAGGTTGTTCAACATATACTTCCTCCTCCAATTCTCCATTGAGAAAAGCACTTTTCACATCCATTTGAAAGACAGTAAACTTTTTGTGAGCAGCATAAGCCAAAAATATCCTTATGGCTTCTAACCTAGCAACTGGTGCAAATGTTTCATCATAATCAATTCCCTCCTGTTGAGAATATCCTTTTGCAACCAGCCTTGCCTTATTCCTTGTAATTATGCCATCACTGTCAGTTTTGTTTCTGAATACCCACTTTGTACCAACAACAGATCTATTCTTTGGTCTTCGCACTAGGGTCCAGACTTTGTTTCTTTCAAATTCATTTAACTCTTCCTGCATTGCTTGCACCCAATCAGCATCTTGAAGAGCTTCTTCCACTTTCTTTAGCTCAGTCTGAGAGAGAAAAGAATTGTAAAGACATTCGTTTGAAGTACCTGTTCTAGTTCTGACACCTGCATCAGGATTTCCAATTATCAAATCAGGTGTATGTGATTTAGTCCACTTCCTTGCAGATGGAAGTTTTTCTCTAGAACTGGATGCTCCCCCATGATCCATGCTGTCTTCATTTTCATTTTCTGATGCTCCCCCTGAAACTATGTTCTCTGAGTTGGATTCTTCAGAATTTAGATTTTCAGAACAATCAGAACTTGGCTTATCAGAACTTGACGAATCAGAACTTGAAGAGCCAGATGTATGTTCTGATGCTTCTTGAGATGTGATTTGTTCTTGAGTATGCTCCCCCTGTATAGGTGCATCTTCCTTTGGCGTAGTTACCACAGTTTCAATAACATCAGAGTTTAATCCATCAGAGTTTACAGTATTAGGACTTAGACTGTCAGGATTTTCAGTATCAGAATTTGAGTCTTCATTTTCAAATCTCAGCTGATCATGATCAATAAAATCTTCAAGACCAGTAATCTTCTTGTCATCAAAAGAGACATTGATAGATTCCATGACCACTCTTGTTCTCAAATTATAGACTCTGAAGGCTTTTGTGGAAAGTGGATATCCAACAAAGATTCCTTCATCAGCTTTTAGATTAAATTTGGATAACTGTTCAGGATGAGTCTTGAGAACAAAACACTTGCATCCAAATACATGAAAGTACTTCAGATTTGGCTTCTTTTTCTTCACCATCTCATATGGTGTTTTTTCTTGCTTGTTAATGAGTGTTGCATTTTGAGTAAAATAAGCAGTCTGCACAGCTTCAGCCCAGAAATAGGTTGGAAGCTTTGCTTCTTCAAGCATTGTACGTGCAGCTTCAATTAGAGTTCTATTCTTCCTTTCAACAACTCCATTTTGCTGTGGAGTTTCAGGAGCAGAAAATTCCTGCTTAATTCCATGGTTTTTGCAGAACTCTTCCATTATCAAATTCTTGAACTCAGTGCCATTATCACTCCTTATGATTTTCACAGAATCTTTGACCAATTTATCCAGATGTTTGACATGATCAATCAAGATAGATGCAGTTTCACTTTTTGTGTGCAAGAAATACACCCATGTGTATCTGGTGAACTCATCCACTATGACCAACGCATATTTCTTCTTTGCAATAGACATGACATTCACTGGACCAAATAGATCAACATGTAGTAGATGATAAGGCTCAAGAATTGATGATTCAGTCTTGCTCTTAAATGAAGATTTTCTTTATTTGGCCTTCTGACAAGAATCACACAGGCCATCAGGAGCATATACTGAATTTGGCAGTCCTCTCACAAGATCTTTCTTGACCAGTTCATTTATATTGTTGAAATTTAAGTGAGAGAGTTTCTTGTGCCAATTCCAGCTTTCTTCAATTGATGCTCTACTTATCAGACAGATTGCAGAACCATCAGTACTTGTTGAAAGCTTAGCTTCATAAATGTTACCACGCTTGTATCCTTTCAGAACAACTTTGCCTTTAGATTTACTCACAACTTCACAGTGTTCTTCAAAGAAATCAACATGATAACCTCTGTCACAGATTTGACTTATACTCAGCACATTGTGTTTAAGTCCTGAGACCAGAGCTACTTCTTTAATGATGACATTCCCAAGATTGATATTGCCATATCCCAATGTTTTTCCAATGTTTTCATCTCCATAAGAAATACTTGGGCCAGCTTTCTCCACAAAGTCTGATAGCAGGGCCTTATTTCCAGTCATATGTCCTGAACATCCTCTGTCCAGAACTAGAATATTTTTCCTGTTGCCCTGTAATTACAAAGACCACTAATGATTAGTTTTAAGGACCCAGACTTGCTTGGATCCTTTGGCCTTATCAAGTTTGTTAACATTTGCAGCGGATTTAGCATCAGAGTTTATGTTAACATTATTCTTATCAGAACTTACACTGTCAGACTTTGAATCAGAACTTACACTAGAAGGAATAATGGAAACTTTCTTCAAAGAAGGTTTTATTTGATAATAATCATAGTACAAACTATGATATTCCTTACAAGTATAAATTGAATGCCATAAACTACCACAATGAAAATAAGGATTTTGTGGTTTATATCTAACAGACTGACTCTTAACTCCTGATTTTAAAGGTAAGGAGTTTATGTTCTTATTCTTCCTGCAAAAAGAAGCCAGATGGTTAAAACTTCCACAGTTATGACACGTTTTCCTAGGAGCATCAGGAACAGGCTTATAATCATTGCTTTTATTCACACCTTCCTTTCCATTCCTATTTTTTCTAGGTGATTTTACCTTGTTTGCATTCTTAACATCTTTCAGCTTATGCTTAAGCTGCTTCTTAGTCATTAAGCCTATGTTTACTTCAGCTGTCTTTTCCTGTTTTAGTTTGTCAGAAGTTAATTCCACTTTAACTTCTGATTTCTCATTATCAGACTTTACAGTTACAAACTTAACAGGTTTTAACCTTGGCTTTTGCTTAACAATAACAGGCTTAATTTCTACAGTTCCTTTATCATTCTTATCCTCTCCATAACCTAAGCCCTCTTTCCAATTTTCACTACTTAGCAAATTTTGAGTTGTTCTGTCAGAGTTAGTCCAAGTCCTGATAATCTCTCTTTCCTTTTCTAACTCAGTTTTTAGAGATTCATTCATTTTTAGCACTTCATCCCTAACATAGAAAGCATCATCTCTATCCTTCTGAGTTTGATGGAACATAACTAACTCTTTTTCTAAGAAATCATTTCTTTTCTTAAAAGCAAGATTTTCAAAAGTTAATCTTTCACATGTTAAAGTTTGATCTCTATAACTAACAAACATGGTTTTAAGATATCTTCTCAACTCATTAATATCATCAGTATGAAAAGCATAAGTAGTCTGAGGTACCTTTGTTTCAGCAGCTTCAGAACTGCTCTCAGCACTTTCTTTATCAGCATTTGCCATCAAAGCATAATTCTCCTCACTTTCAGAGTCTGAGGTGTCTGTCCAGCTTTTCTTCTTTGTGACAAGAGCCTTGCCTTTGTCACCCTTCACTTTCTTGCAATCAGGAGATATGTGGCCTTTCTCACCACAGTTATAGCATTTGACATTGGTATAATCTCCTCTATCAGACTTTCCTCCTCTGCCCTCAGATCTTCTGAAATTCTTCTTATCAGAACTTGTGCCTTTCCTGGAAAACTTCTTTCCCTTCCTGAACTTTCTGTATGCAAACTTTGTGATCCCTTTCACCATAAGAGCACACAGCTTCATCATCTCCTCATCAGCATCAGTCTCAGGCAAGCTTTCAGAATCCGAGTCATCATCACTTTCAGAACTTGATGATTCAGTATCAGACTTTGTGAGAAGAGCTTTACCCTTGTCTTTCCTTGAGTTAGCTGCTTTGGTGGATTCTTCATCAGCCTTAAGAGCAACTGTCCTTGACTTTCCTCCTTTCCTCTTGCTTCTTTGTTCCATCTCAAGTTCATGAGTCTTGAGCATTCCATAAATTTCATCAAGAGTTATTTCATCAAGATTGTAGTTGTCTCTTATTGTTGTTGCCTTCAAATCCCAGCATTCAGGAAGAGCTAACAGGAATTTAAGGTTTGAATCTTCAAGATCATACTCCTTATCAACCAATGACAAATCATTCAAGAGTTTGACAAATCTATCATATAAATCAGTCAATGACTCATTAGACTTTGAGTCAAAGTGTTCATACTCTTGAGTGAGTATTGTCAACCTGTTCTTCTTAATTGTATCAGTTCCCTGACACCTTATTTCCAGAGCATCCCATATCTCCTTAGTAGTCTTACAGTTAATTACCCTGTTTGATATTACATTATCAATGGCACTATGCAGTAAGTGTCGTACCTTAGCATCCTTAGCAATTGATGCGATATCTTCAGCAGTATAATCACTCTTCTCCTTTGGTACGGTCTTTGCTGCTTCACCTGCAACTGCAACAGCGAGCTTGGTTGGTTTGTGAGGCCCTTCCTTGATTCTATCAAGATATTATGGATCTGTTGCTTCCAGGAACATGGTCATCCTTACCTTCCATATGGGATATTCAGATGGTCTCAGTATGGGAACTCTGATGGTCTCATACCGACTTTGAATTTATGTCTTTGTTGGTTCTTCAGTTTTGGTAGGCTTAGTTGAAGTTTCTGTGTCAGACATGATTGTGTTTGGATCTTAAACTGTATGTGCGTTAACAGATCTGCTCTAATACCACTTGTTAGGTCACACACACTGTAGAGGGGGTGAATACAGTGTAAAGTACAATCAAATCGAACTTTAATATCTCAAGTAACAGAAAACAAACTTTATTGAAACAATAAACTTTGTTACAGTATGGAACTGTTACCTCTCAGTGATGAATAATTATCATGAGAGCTGCTAATGTTACAATGAATAATCTTCTCGAATATTATAACACTTATAGTGTAAACCCTATGTTTGTGTTTATATACTACACAGTTACAAGATAATCGCTAATTGATATGGAATATACTTCTGCTTCCTAAAATATATCAATCAGATATCTTTTCTTCCAAGTATTATATTCTTCATAGAACTCCTTCTTCATGCATATCTCTTCTTATGTTTATCTTGATCTTCTTTCCTTTAATCAGCTACTATCTTTATCTGAACGTCCTTCAGCACTTAAGTTCTGATATCCATCTTCTGATGATTATCTCCTGATAATATAAGTACTGATATCCTTAAGTCCCGACTTCCAGTAAGTACTGATTTATCCTATTTAAGTAAGATTTGAAAACTAAACATAAATCATATTAGTCATGACATTATCAAATATATCTAACAATATGAGTTGACTGTTGTCAACAGATAATTAAATAAGGGGGAGTTTCTGTCGAAACCATATTCAAAATATTTAAAATAAGTCAAGATAATATTCTCCGATGATTTAAAATTATTCGAATGATTTTTCGAAAATCAGAAAGTCTTTTAGATCAGGTTTTATGATTTTTAAATCATAATAAATCATTTAATAAATAATCAATAATTAAATATTAATCATTAAATAATTAAACCTCGAATAATTATACTTTAAAAGAAAATTTTGAAATAATATTCCTCAACGAATTTATGTTTAAGTAATTTAAAGTAATCTTTAATAATAAATCGGGTTTGAAATAAATAATAGTTGGAGAATACTTCTCCTATAATAAATGAACAATGAAATAATATCCATTATTCGAGTAATTAAATCTAGTTGAGGGAATACGATCTTTGGAAATCTTTTCAATACAAGTTCGAGGTATTTAATGTTTCGCAAGTGGACATCGAGTCCCTTGGAATAAAACAAGTTCAGACTTTTGATCGTCCAAAACATCACCGAGATGATTCCCTGGTTTTTACTATAATATACATACCGACCGACTCTCGGTCTATAATATACATGTTAAGCTATTCTCTAGCATTAACATTTCTCAAATATAACAACTCCAGAATACTTCTGGGTTTTTATAAACTTACACCGACCAATCCTCTATCTAAATATATATCGTTTCAAATCTGGTACTTTTATTATATCAAAATCATCATATCTTATGATTCAATATATAACAATTTATAAATCTCCATAAAATATTTATCATGCATATATTGCAGTATTTAAAAGCAATCACATCACAATCGTTCTAAAAAGGTAGGATTTGAAAACTTGCCTGGAATCCAAGATACTTTTTCCGACTTCCTCTCGTTCCGGGTTTTCTATTTAACAAATATCATAATCTTAATCAGCATTTCTACTCTCATCACCAAATTATATTCTAATAAGTTCAATACTTCATAATTTTCAATAGTCGACCGACTCGAAATAAGTATCAATCCTTGGTCGAAACGGACGGTCAAAGTAGTCTTCAAGAGTTGACTTTACCGAATGTTACTATTACGCGACTCGCATTCTATCATTTTTAATAAATCATAAAATTAGTATTTTAATATGAAACCACCTCGAGGAGCTTCTTGAGTGCTTTTAATATTTATCCTAAAAGTTTCATTTTGATAAAATGAATTTAATTAGGTGAAAAGCATTTCAAAAGTTCGGTCAACTACGGAATTTTACTATTCAAACCGCTTTCACTAAAACATTGATATCTCTCAAACCGTTAACTCAATTGATGCACAGTTTTCACGCACGCGATTTAGACAAAATTTAAAACACATCATTTGAAAAGAGTTTTCTAATTACAGGGGTGAAAATCCCGAAGTGGCAGTTTCCTAATAGGGGTTGTTTTTTTGACATTCGTACTCCGCATGACCTCGGCTCCGATATTTTTATAAAATTGAAAAATCATTATTTTCACTTGAAATTTTTATGAAAGTGAGTAAACTCAATTTACTATTCTATGTAAAAATTTCATGATTTATGAACATTTTTAAGTTGATCCTTTATATTTTCAAAGTTCGTAATTCGTAGCAGTTTTTGTCGCGTATATCACTTTTAGTAAAACGGCCATAACTTTTGATCCGTAAATCGGAATCAAGCGATTCAAGCGCCTAAACGATCCTCATAACATTGTATATCATAATAAAGGATTATTTTTCAATATAGTTTATATCTTCGGTACTTTCTGCAGAAACTTAAAGTTATGTTTTGTTCATTTTAGCGAGATTACGGTTACGATCGGAGTTTCGTTTATCCCTTAAATCTTTATACTACCACCAACAATCAATATATCATCATCACCACACTAACTCCTCTCAAGAACATCATGTTCTTGAGATAACAATAATAAACCTTAAATCTACTTAGCTAAACATCAAGATTACAATAATACTCCCACCAAAACTAGGTTTACAACTATATAATAAAAGGATCTTGAACTTAAAGGGTCAAAAATTTATACTTTTATTGAGAGCTTGGGATGTGTTCTTGATGATGATGAAGTATTGGGAGTGCTTAGTATAGTTTTTGGAACCTAAAACAGCCATTAAAATCAAGAAATCCAAGAAGAGTTACTATTTATACTATTCATTATCAACTTTCTTGATTTTATTTCACCCATCAAACCTTAATAAAAAGAGCTCAAAGATTTATCTTACCTTAGTTTGGTTGGTAGAAAGCTTGAGAATTAATGGGAGGATTTATCCATTGCTAGAGCTTGAAGGTTTGAATTTGATTTCTTGGTTTCTTGAAAAGGGCCGAATGGGAGAGAAAAAGAAATGGGGAGAGAAAATTTTGTTGCTTCTTGGGAGCTTCTTGAAATAATGTGGTGATATCTTGTAGTTGATTTTTATTCCTTATTATATATCCTAGGATTTGATCTTGGTTTCCAATCTTGGTGACAAAACTAGCTACCATTGGTAGATTACAAGCTAAGCCACTTGGTTTAGCACTTTTGCTCACTATTTGCTAGCCCTAGGTTGATCATCCTATGCTTAGCTTACTATTTAATAAGGTAACCATGGTTACTTTTCTACCATTGTTAGTTAGTGCGTCACGTTTATTTAATCGTTTACGCGTTCGCTCGGTTGCTTAAATGTTTTCGTAATACTTTCTCGTAAATGGTTCGCGACGTAAATCCTTTCGTATTTATTCCTTGTGTTTTGAATTATCATGCTTGAATATAAATCCGTAGAGTTTTAAATTCGTAATTATATTGTGATTCCCGTAATCTAATAGCATTTACACACACTCATTTGGTACGTATAATCACAATATCAACTCGGAATCTTAAATTAAAAACTTGTATATGGTGTGGTCGCAAAAGTTTTTATTAGACCGCGAGGTTACTATTCATAAAGGTCTTTTATCGATGTCAAAAATTTGGATTCTTACAGTATTAAGAGACGAAAGACATGTGCCTATGAAGGAGCATCCAGAGATCATTAATTCTATAATGTCGTGTCCTGAATCAGAATGGACTGCTATTGACAAGGAATTAATTGTTATGGATGAAGGCCTATAGCTTATTGAGTCACCAAATATGGTCTGTGAAAGTGCCAAACACGTGTAGGAGATTATAGAACTGATTATGAAAGGGACTAAAGATGTCAAGCTAAATCGACTGGATATCTTGACTTCACAATATGAGGCGTTTAAGTCCTTTCCTAGAGAAAGTATAACTCAGGTCTTTGAAATACTGAACAAACTGTTGAATGAATTAAGTATTCATTGAAAGACTTATCCTCAGAGAGAAGTCAACCAGAAAGTTTATGTTGGTCCTATATCACCATTTGGAGAATAAGGTTTCATCTGTTCGTGAACGGATTGATTTTGAAACCATGACACTTGAAAAGTTGTATGGTAAACTGAAGACACATGAGATGGAGTATGAACAAAGGAAAATTATCTATGGTGGTGGTACAGTTAATGTTGAACTACTCAAGACAACTGCTCTTGTAGCCAGTGAAATCAAAGAGCTTGACATTACTGCTGAAAAGCCTAAGTCTAAAGTTGAAACGCTCTTTGAAGCTGAGATGGATGATGGAATCCTCTCTGGTAATCCAAGTGACTACTATACCATTGAGGAGTTCCAAGAAATGGAAGACCCTACTATGGACAACCTAGTTGGGATGTTCAGTAACATCATATTTAGAAGGAAACAAGGCTTTAGGGGTTCTAGAAGCAACAATCGTGGACATAGGTCAAGTTCATCTTCAGGATCAGGTTACAAGACAGGTATGGTTGACAGAAACAAGTTCAGATGCTTCAATTATGATGAGGTTGGGCACTTTGCCACTGAATGTGGGAAGTCTCAGCAAGCAAAAGATAATGGGAAGGTTTGTCAGAAGAAGGACTCAGACAGCTCAAGAAAGTATCCAGTGAAATCTTATGTAACAGAAGGGAAGAGCTGGGATGATACGGATGATGAAGAAGAGCAATATGGAAATCTTGCATTGATGGCAAAATCTTCTTCACAAGTAAAATTTCCAACAGTTCGTACTTTACCTCCAGATAACTTATGGAGAATGAACAATGTGTTGCTTTTAAATAGACTGTCTTAGTGTATAGAAATACAGTTTCTCATCACCATCTTACGGCATGTTGCAATACAAAAGAATGTGTTGATCAACATGAAACCATAAAATAAGTGTATAGAAATGTTGGTACTATACTAAGATGTACTATGACTCATATGGAGGACCTAAAAACATAACTAAAGAAAGTTGAAAATGAAAATGATAAGTTAGTTCTTGATAGAGTCAGTGTGGAAAATTTTAAGCAAGCCAATAGATACTTAGAGCTTAAGATTCAGAAGCACCTTGAGACAAAGGAAGAGCTTAAGAACAAGAATGCGGAATTAGACACTAAATTGCATGCTTTTACTGATTCTGCAAATCTTGCTAAGAAGCTCATAGCTGATCAAGTAGTTGGTGGAAAGGTTGGGATAGATCTATACTATGATGAACTTATAAAAGCTTCTAAGAAACGAATAGTTGAAAATGACCCTATTGAGAAATTTATGAATCCCCCTAGTACACCTCATGTTCTTAAGGAAGCTAAGAAGCCTTTGTTTAAGAAAGCTATTGTTGATCCCTTTGATGAAGTAATCTTTATATTCATCATGAGATGCTTTTTAAGGATCTCGAGCTCTCAGGGAGACAAAAGGAAAAGAAACCTAAGTCTTTTGCTAGTGATTCTGACTTATTTTTTGTCGGACTAGGTTTTACTTCCAAGATTAAGAGAAGTAGAAACATGAATCATAGGATTGGAACTAATGGCCCTAGGAAGTTATGTAATAACTGTGATTCTTCTGGTCACCTTACTCATTCTTGTATAAAGGTTAAAGTAGACAATGCTAAGAATGCTTATGTACATAACATGCCTAAAGTTTCTAAGTGTGATAAATCTGTTTGCATGCCATGTGTAGTATCTTTCATGCACATTTATCTTAATTCCACACACTCACATAATACATCTCATGATCATGATAAGCATGTTAGTAAGAACACTGGTAGATCAAAGACGGTAAGCCCTTCTAAATCTAGGAAAGTGGCACCTATCACCAAGCAGAAGAGTAAATCTATTGGTGCTTCTGCAAGTGACAAGGAATCAGTCAATGATAAAGCAAAGCATGTTAAGCCTGTCAATTCTATGAAGAAAAATGTTAAATATTCAAATGCTTCCAAGTCTTCTGGACCCAACTTAGTTTGGCTACCAAAGAAAACTTAATCATTTTTATTTTCAGGGAATTAAGTAGAAGAAGGTCATGTGGATTCTGGACATTGGATGTTTAAGGCATATGACTGGAGATAGAGCCCTGCTATCAAAGGTGGTTGAGAAAACCGGCCCAGTTGTTACTTTTGGAGATGATAGCAAAGGGTATACTACGGGATATGACTGTTTGGAAATTGGCAATGTCATCATTGAAGAAATCTCTCTGGTTGAAGGTCTTATGCATAATCTCCTCAGTATCAGTCAATTCTGTGACAAAGGATGTGAAATATTGTTCAAAAAGGAGAAGTGTTTGATCTCTAATCAGAAGAATAAGAAGCTGACTCTCAATGGAGCTAGAAAGAGTGATTTGTTCGTAGCTAACTGGAATTCTGCAGATGGTCAAGTTATGTGTTTCTAAAGTAAAGCTTCTCAAGATGAAAGTTGGATATGGCACAAGAAGCTCTCCCACTTGTATTTCAAGACCATGAATTTTCTGGTTAAGAGGGAATTGGTGAGAGGTTTACCCGAGATAGAATTCAGTCCGGATGGACTTTGTGAAGCATGTGAGAAAGGAAAGTCAAAGAGGGCATCACACAAGAAGAAGACAATGATTGACATCACTAAACCACTACAACTCCTTCATATGGACTTGTTTGACCCTGTCAATGTCATCTCTATGTTAAGAAAATATGGCTTAGTGATTGTTGATGACTATTCCAGTTACACGTGGGTGTTATTCTTACATTTAAAGGATGAAGCGGCTGATATGATTATTGATTACATCAACAAGATTGAGTTAGAATCTGGAGTGCATGTGCGAACCATCGGATCAGATAATGGAACAGAATTCAAAAATGCAAAGTTGAACGATTTCTGTACTGAGAAGGGTATCTCAAGAAAGTTTTCAACACCAAGGACACCATAACATAATGGAGTGGTTGAAAGGAAAAATTGAACATTGGTTGAAGCTGCAAGGACTATGCTTAATGAAGCCAATCTTCCTACATACTTCTGGGCTGAAGCAGTTAACACTGCATGCTACACTCAAAATAGAACCCTGATCAAAAAAATATATGAGAAGACTCCTTATGAGTTAATGGCCAACAAGAAACCATCAGTGAAATACTTTCACGTGTTTGGAGGAAAGTGCTTTGTGCTTAAGGACGATGAACATCTTGGCAAGTTTGCTGCTAAAGCTGAAGAATGTATCTTTCTGAGCTATTCTCTGGAGTCAAAGGCTTACAGGGTATATGTGATTAGTGATCGAAAGATTGTGGAAAGACTTAATATAACATTTTATGATGCCTCCCGAGTATTCAAAAGGAAGACACTGATGATAATCTTGATGTTGAAGATCTTTCTGATAAAGAAGATGAATTTGAAGTTATTCCAGATAACAATGACAATGACAATGGTAATGATCCTGATGATCATAATTCTGATTCAGATTCTGATGCGAATGATCCTAGAACAAGTAATGATAGTCATACTATCTCTGGGACTAGCCCACATGATTCAGATTCTGGAGATTAAGCTGGAAACAACTTAGGAGAGAAGAGTAAGAAGAAGAACAAGGATCTGCCGGTCAGAATCAACACAATTCTGGTAATGCTGAGTCGTCAAGAGCTAACCTACCAAGACAGAAAGTATGGAGTAAAGATCATCCTTAGTAATTGGTACTTAGTGATCCAGATAGTGGAGTTCACACTAGAAGAGCTACTATGAATGAATGATTTTATTCTATATTTCTATCTCAAATGGAACCAAAAAAAGTAGATGAAGCTCCTCGAGATCCAGATTGGGTGAATTCTATGCAAGATGAGTTCAATCAGTTCGAAAGACAAAAATTATGGAAGCTTGTACCCATACCTAAAGATAAATCAGTGATTGGCACAAAATGGGTCTTCAGAAACAAGCTTGATGAAGATGGAATTGTAAAAAAGAACAAGGGAAGTCTGGTTGCTAAAGGATATTCTCAAGAAGAAGGGATTGACTATGATAAAACCTTTGCACCAGTTGCTAGACTTGAAGCCATCAGGATGTTTTTAGCATTTGCAGCATATTCAAATTTCAAGGTATATAAGATGGATGTGAAAAGTGCTTTCCTGAATGGTGAGCTTGAAGAAGAGGTCTATATGGAGCTGCTAGTGTGTGTGCCCTAGAGACAACACTATTATGTTTATGTTATGAGACATTTAGATTATTAATTATGATTCTATGGATTATTCTTTAGTAATTTATTATATCTTTATTTTCTAAGATAAAATGTTAGATTAATAAATATCCTTGGAATATGATATATAAATCTATATCTCTAAGTACGTGACTTAGAAATATGATTATGAGAATAGTATTGATATTTCTAAAGGTCCCTTGTCAAGTATTATTTTTAATGGATGATAATAAATACATCGAGATTAGTGTGTTTGTTGACTGATGATCACATCTCATTGATCATAGGTATTGTGATACTAAAGTCAGAACACATGCACATGTATTAGATACATTATGCTGGATTGACCCGTTGTGAGATACTACATGTTTAAAGTGTCATAAGTTAATCTCGCAGTGATAATGATGTATTGGTTCTTAGACCTGAAATCATTATATTTCTATACGAGAATTAATATACTTTGATACTATTGAAAGTTATCCTTGATCGGGTAATAATAAAAGTAGATATTGGGTATATTATGAATCGTATGAGAAATATGAATGATCTAGATGGGATTTAGCCCTCCTATATTAAAGGAGTGATATTATTGGCCTCTTGATTGAGTAAGACTATAAAATGCATGGCCATGCTCAAATACTGATTTGTTTAATAGTTTACTCATTGATCAAGGAAAGAAGGATTAAACGTTAACAGAGGATAACACAATATATGCCTCGAGTTTGATCTATAATATAAGGCTAAAAGGATTATATAACATTGTACATTATTCATGAAAGGTTTAATTGAATCACCAATTATTATTATTACTTGGGGAGCAATGATATATTACTAGATGCCACTCATTGTTTATAATTTTATTATTAGAAAATAAAATTATTGCCAATGTAATAATAACCTAAAGGGTCACACACAAAGAACATTTAAAATGGAGTGTTATTTAAATTATGAATTTACATATTTTATTATTATTAATTCAAATTTAATTATTAAATAAATTAAGTGAGACTTGATTAATATTAGAATTCGAATTTAATAATAATATAAACCCAAAATCAGAATGGGTCCTTAAGCCCATTAAGATTGGGGTTAGGCCCTAATCCTTTCTCCCCTATATATACATTAAGATGTATATTTTTAGGGTTAGAAGTTTAATCACGTTTTTGAGCACGAACCCTAGCAGCTCTACATCTTAAAGAGGCTAGAGAGAGAGAGAAAGAGGCAACCAAATCGGCGAGTACCGGCTCCGGTGATCGTTGGACGGTCGGACGTTCGTGTGGATACCTTGGAGAGCAGATCTTCGAAAGGAGGACTGCGGTAGGGATTATACATAGTTCATGCGGTAGGGATTCAAAAGTTTTTTTTCCGTTGTGTTTTATTGCTTGAATCCCTAACAGAAGCAACCTTCTGGTTTCGTAGAGCCCTAGTTTGAAGGCTTTGTCTATTTTCTCTTCAAAGCTCTTTATGGTCTAAAGCAAGCGCTGAGAACATGGTATGACACCCTCTCAGAATTTTTTCTTGAAAATGGTTTTACTAGAGGTGTCATAGATAAGACTCTATTTTACAAAGAGCATAAAAATGATATCATACTTGTGCAAGTCTATGTTGACGACATTATATTTGGGTCTACGAATGATGCACTTTGTGCAAGGTTTGCTAAGCTTATGCAAAGTAGGTATGAGATGAGTATGATGGGTGAGTTGACTTCTTTATTGACCTTCAAGTGAATCAAAAGCCAGATGGTATCTTCATTTGTCAAACAAAGTACATCAGATATCTTCTGAAGAAATATAAGTTAGAAGATTCAACACCTGCAAAGACTCCGATGGTAACTGCCACAAAACTTGATCAAGACAAGTCTGGTAAGAAGGTAGACATCACTATTTATCGAGGCATGATTGGATCATTACTCTACCTGACTGCAAGTTGTCTAGATATTATGTTTGCAACATGCTTGTGTGCATGATTCCAGGCTAATTCGAAGGAATCTCATTTGATAGTTGTCAAAAGAATCTTTAGATATCTGAAGGGTACACCTAATTTAGGTATCTGGTATCCTAAAGATACATGCTTTGATCTTATTGGCTACACAGATTCTGATTACGCTAGTTGTAAGATTGATCGGAAGAGTACTTCAGGATGTTGTCAGTTTCTTGGAAGAAGATTGGTTTCTTAGTTTAGTAAGAAACAACATTCAGTTTCTACTTTCACTGTTGAAGCTGAATATATTGCTGCTGGAAGCTGTTGTTCTCAAATTCTTTAGATAATAAACCAACTTCGAGATTATGGACTTACTTGAAGAATATTCCTATCTACTGTGACAACACAATTTCTATATCAATCTCAAACAATCATGTTCAGCACTCGAGGGCCAAACATATTGATATAAGGTATCATTTCAAAAGAGGACATATAATGAATGGTACTATGAAACTTCATTATGTTCCCACAACGGATCAAATTGCAGAAATTACAAAACCACTTGATGTACATTCAACAAGTTGGTTAGTGAACTTGACATGTTGAATTTGTCCAATTAATTGGAAATCAACAAATATAATTCGATGCGGGTAAACTTTACTACACTGTAATGATGCTTTGAGGGAAAATTAAGTTTACATATCTATTTTCATTATATTTATCCATGTTTTTAAAATTGCTTAAAGCTAACTGATTACCATGCGTTGCATGTTATATTCTAGTGGTAAGTAAGTTAAAGTTTTTGAAGCAATATATGAGTTGTTTGAATGTTTACATGTTATATGCTTTTCTCTGATATAAATACTCATGATATTGATATTTATTTTAGCACACATACATCTAAATCTTATTATACTCTGATCTAAGATCCTATACTTTGATTTTAGATCATGTCTTAAATCGGATTAATATGATAAGATTTTGTGTGATTATATCTTGTTCTCTGAGTAGATTCTGTGTGATTATTGAGGTTCAGACCCTAGGTAACTCTGACAACAGATTTCTAGGTCACTCTTATTCTCTATTTATGCTAGAATAACTCAATTTATCTTGTGCTAGAATAAATATGTAGCATAACTAGTGATAGTTGTCATGTGATTATGTCAGGAGTTGAATTTAATTGGTTCAATACTTGTTGTGCCTTATCAACATTGGTACAGACTTGCTGAATTCACTCTTGATATAAATATTTATTTTTATGACTAATATGTTGATCTTGTTTATCTCTGATGTGTCTTTCAATACTCTGATTACCTTATGCAAGCATTATAGGTTTACAACAGCTTTCACCCCTATAGTACTTATCTATATTGGACTAACATGAATTGTTTTAAGCTAATGAATTTTGATTGAATAGTATTGCCAAAAGAATAGAAAGCATGATCATCTGAGACATCCTTCATAAATCCATATGGTGGTAAGTAAAGGTAAAACTCTCTAGACCTGATATCACTCTGTTCTTGATCATAAAACTCTCTGATATTGTACTTTGGATGTTTGTGATCTTTAACACCCTCAGTGGTTTTAGGAATTGACTATGAGCCTATCAAACCTCATAGGCTCTAACCCAAGTCATTAAAACCAAAAATATCTCAAACAGAATCCTTACATGGCTCTAATATATTCACCATTTGGTACTACTATTGCTCTGATACATCTAAAGTAACAGTTGGTATCAATACCTCTTAGTATTGGAATGGTGATGAGAATGAGGGAGATAGTGCCAAGAAGCACCACATAAGGAAGGAAAGGTCAACCCTACATCTCTGTCTCTCATAAAAAAATAGAGTATCAATAACCTGAGACATCTGTAAGCCCATCTGTATTTTCTCAAAAGGATATGGAGTTGAAAAGGCATATAAATAGTTACTAGGTGCATTCTCCCAACATAATATTATCTATTGAAAATTCGAATGTCAACCACGACATCTGAATGAGAGTCACTAACCCTTGATTTAAATATTTCCAATGCACATGTGAGATTCACACACACAAGGAAGGTATTGACGCAATAATTGTTGTTAAACCATATCAAAGTCATTGACAATGGTTGAATCATGGATCAAGTTTCTGCTCATTATCTCTGATATTGAATGAGAACTTATGATCCTGGACTGTTAAATATGATCTTTAGATTGGATTGTGATTCTTGACCTTGATGGTTCATTGAGTCTGATAAGTCTTCACAGACTTCAGAAGAAATCTTTGATCCCTAATGGCATATCATTGATCATTGATTATCTTCCCAGAATTCAAATCTGGAAATGATTTTGACTTTGTCAAAATTGCAACTTGTAAATGAGGACTCAGATATTATCTGACGATTTTATAAGGTATACTTCTTCATGGAAGTTGAGGGATATCAGGAATTCTTCCACTTAAAATAATCCTAATTTCCTCTCTCAGAAGGAACCTTTATGAATCTCTTGACTGGGAGTTTCCATCCTTGAAGATGGAAGGCAACTTTTTGATGAAAAAGATTTTCTTGAAGGTATAACTGGATGTTTGGAGTTTTGACTGAGTGACACACTTTGAGACTGAGTGACAAATACTTGAGTGTAGAGTGGAGTGAAACACATTGTGAGATCGCTAAAAAGAAATCACACACTTGCACTATGAGGAAATGGTTACCATAAATAATCTCTTCACTTGGTTATTTGATCCTAAGGTTCTAATCTTATATATTTTGAAGAATTACTCAACTAAGGGGGAGAGATTATAGAGAGATTACGAAGAAATTCCAAAGATTCAATAGTCTTTCTAAAACTAAGAATAGGAATTTCTAACTTTATTGTACTAAGGAGGGGATTCTTCATCTTAGGAAGAGAGATTATTGGGTTTCGATTCTGAGTTTCAAAATGTTTTCTTTGTACTTTATGGGAAGATATGAAGATTATTGAAGACATAATTTGGAAGACGTATCTATCTGCAACTTGACATAAGGGAGAAAAGAATATGTTCTCTGCTGAAGCTGAATGTTTATAAAAGATGCAGTAGATATAAGATAGCATTATTTCCAAGTCCAGGAATGAAATTTGGAAGCTGATTAAAGATTTTTGGTTATGGTTAGTTGAGTTATCCCCCAAACTGTGGCTTCTCCAAAATTATTTGACTGTCAGGTGTAATAGTCAAATAGGGGGAGATTGTTGAGCAAGATTGAAGTTGTATGTATAACTCAACAATACTGGTTAAGATAACTCAACATAGAATAAAGGACTTTGAAATAATCTATATTCCACAAGAATCGGTACAGATTGTTTATTGGGCATATACATGATGATTTTGGTAGCTACAGTGAAGAAGACGTCAACATATATTCGTATGAAGTTAATTAACTTGTTTGGCAACAAAGGAGTAAGGTTGAAAGTCATTCAAAGCAGTTATCAGGATCAATATGAAGACCTCAGGATTCTATGTGAAGTTGTTTGTATCTGATAGAAGATTGACAATGATTTGAGAAGATTATAGTACGAAGGCCTGAGAGCGGAACTAGTCACCTGTGAACCAGACCATTGCACTAGGTGCCAGTGATTCGTGAAAGGAAACTAAGTACTATCATTAGGAAGATTGTTAAATGAGGATTCATATTTGGATACATATATTTTATGGTTTATACGAAGACTCAAGAGAGAATACTTGAAGACAGGACAACTTTGGGATTGCGATGCTCTACAGAAACTAAGTCAAAGTGACTAGTACCTTATAGTATGAGTCACCATGGACATTCTATTGATTATCAGAAGCAATAGCCTTGAAGTACAGTGAAATATCTCAGTACAGGAACTGGTCTTGACTTTGTACGAGCCTCAGAGAATAAACAAGAGCAAAAATAAAATCAAAAGTGCTTGTCTTTCTTCCTTGGTCGCTAGTTAGGTAGTATTTAGCAATGCTTGGATATTTTCCAAGGCAAAATGAACAATCTAGCTATGATACTACTCTAGGCCGCAAGTTATAATGGGAAAGAAAAAGAAATCAACCTAGAGAGCTTCCATTCGCAAGTTAGTCCTACAAGCATGCTATGGTCGCAACCTAGGTGATTTTTTAAGGAAAAATCTACTCCTAGGGGACAAGGGTCACAAGTTACATTCCAAGGTGTCTCAAGTCATAAATGAGTGTGTTCTAGGAGAATACACGGTCTCCACTTAGAGTATGTTGCCAAGAAACTAAGTACAAAGCCTCTAAGAGTTATTCTAGTCGCCAGTTACTTCCTATAGAAGCTAGTATTCACAAGTTAGCTTTGAAATGGCCAAGGAAAAGCTCCTTTTACTCCTCTAGTCGCCAGTGAGCTTTGAAGATAGGTCTTAAGTGCTATTCTTCATCCCCTACTTGCAAGTAAGTATTGTAAAGCTCCGGGGATGCAAGTAACACTCAAATGCAAGCTGTTGATTTCAATTTACTTGGTTGATAGTGTCCTTTCTCTCTCCTGAATACCTACAAGTCTATATAAACAAATAGATGCAGATTGGTTTTGCATCTCTCCATTATTGAATATAGCGAAGCTCTTGCAAAATATATTCAGCAATTTGAAAAGCTTAATTTGACAAGGGAAGGTCATGCCCATTTATTTACTCACCATTTAAAGACTTACACATTTGATACACTCGTCATTTAAAGCTTCTTTGATTGTATTGAATACCATTTGATAAGAATTTTAGATCTTTAGAGTGATAGGTACAAGCCATAATTTGATAGCTTATATTTTGTATTGGCTTTATCTATTTGTAACTTTGAATATTTGTTCAAAGGTGTGAGCAACCCACTGCGGTTTAATTTCTTAATATAAGAATTATTCCGCGGATCTCTTTGTTTGTTTATTTTGTTTTCATAGTTTGATTATCCGCTGCATTTATTTATGAAAAATGAAGAACATACATTCACCCCCCTCTGTATGTACCTTTTGGACCCAACATTAAGAATTGAATGTGTGTTCTACTATGATTATTTGATTGTGTGATTGAGGTAAGTGACTATTCGTTGATCCATATTACTTGTTTGATTATGTGTTATGTAAATAACTTTTTGTTGCTCTGTATTGTTGTGCAACGTATCTAATATTGTTCATTTCATATGCTTGAATATTTGTTTTGATTATCGTAAGTATGAAATCGATATGTTATTGATAAGAAATGAATTCAAAGAATCATCGGTCTTAGTCATGTATAAGAATTAGAACTGGTTCACTAGGTACTGTGATATATATAACATAGAACTAGTTTGCGCATGTTCCGGAATACATCAATACCTTGTCAAGCTTCGGTTTCACTTGACGAGGGACGTAATCTAGCCCCCCATCGAATAAGAATAAGAACCATGTCACCTGAGAAGTGTGGCATAAAGTATAAGATGTTGGTCGCTGACAAAGTGTGGCATAAGGTGTGATTTAGGACTGTGGAACTAAAGATAAAACTTTGTTATTAAGATTTATTGATTATTAATTTTGATTATATGAATTATAGTATGTGAGTGCATCTCTTTGATATATCGTGTGCATATTTGACATTTTATTATCGCATATACATGTGATTTTATGTGACCTATGTTATGTGATAAATGTCAAAGTTTTATTTTCCAAAAAGATATAAAATATTATTTTGAGCCGTTGAACAGTAGTTGCTTGTTGGGCTTTGCAACTCATTCTTTTAATATTTCAGGCTTCGTCTAAGATTCGAGTTGGATATCATTGGAGTTCTAGGACTTAAAATTTGAGTAGATTGACTTTTTGACTTCCGCTTTAAGCTGCGCATTTGTAATAATTTGCATTGTAATAGATTTTTTTATCAATAAATTGGATTTCATATTAGTTTTAATTTAAATTTAATAGTCCCAAAGTGCGGGCTGTAAAAATTAATTTTTAAAAATCAATTCTCTCGATCTCTTTACATTTAGGGTGATGGCCCTAATCGACTAGTTTAAAATTGTAATCATCCAAAAATATTATTCTTTAATGTTCAACAAAGGTGACTTGTAAAGAGGGGGTTGAATACAAATCAAAACTTTTTATGATTATTGAACAGAAAATTGAAATGCTAAAATTTAATTAAAGAATACAATACTTAAAAATTTAATGTGGTTTGTTAAACTCACAGCCTAAGATATATATATATATATATATATATTAAATAAATAATTTGTTTAAATTACAAGTGCAATTTCACAGTGTTTCTCTCAGAAAAGATCGTTTTCTACAATACTCACTATAAAACTTATTTCTTAAGAAAAATACGACTACTACTTGGTTCATATATTAATATACAATTTTACTAGACAACAAAATAATGTAGTCTCTCAGATCCAGTAAGATTACTTACTAATTATTTCATGTGAGTCGTGACAAATTTGGCTTGATTTATCCTTGACATACTGCTTTGAATATCTCTCCAATTTGTCATGCATGAAATATAATATTTTTTTCTTTGAATTCCATATTGTATACAAGGTTTATCTTGACTTCCATTTTTTTCCTGATATTCTAATCAACTCATGTACTGTATCACAATGGATATTTGACCATTGTTAAATCACTGTCAATTGTTATTTAGGCTTCTCTAACCATTGATAGTGTTTTCTTTAATCGTTGACGGATTAATGATGTTAGTTGTTGATGTTGTCCTTCACTTATCCGTTCAGGTTTCATTTTACTTAAGCAGAATTACATGACATCACATATATACAATTAACCATCTTATTCTAAATTATCAATTAATTCAACATAACTTCTAAATGAATAACAACATCACTAAATTCTACAAAAATATCATAAAAAATGTTACAAAATTTATCAGTTGATATGCTACTCATTCAACAGCTACCTTTTAGGATGACTAGTCACTGACATCTACAAAATGACTTAAAAGAAATTATGCTATGTGTTTTATTTATCATCAAAATATGTATATGATTACTAACAAAAATGCCACTGAACAAAATGACGACCCAAATTTATATAATTTCCAAATTTTATACTAAGAATGCCACAGGTACTTTGAGACCTGTCTCATCAGCCATCCTGATAAACTTTTCACTCGCAACATATGTTAAAAAGTTGGAAGAAGATGATTCCATGATCCCAATGCACAAATTCGAGTTTGTTGATTTGGGATATCTATTTACTCTAGCAAATTCTTGTGCCAATCCATAGTCTCCTGAATTTTCAACAGTTATGTTACAATGTTTAAACGTGATTACGATATTAATAATATTAAGAATTGTCATTGATTATCTGCTTTGAAAATCTTTTTTTATGGTTATTAGATGTCATTGAAGTTGTCGAGGACTATGAATAATTATCGCCTGTCAAGATAATGTATAGAGACCGGATGATTGTGAAATTCCAAATCACTGATGAAAGGTGTACTAACGTATTTCATTGTCGAATTTGCAAGAAATTAATAACTATATATGATGAAATATGTTTAAGGTTTCATTCAAGATATATATTATGTATGTCTCATTTATCACATTTTAAATATTGTAGAAAATTATAGCAGAGTTACAATTTGGGGAGATCTTGCCGTTAAGGCCGATGCTAAATACAAAGAGCTTTACGAGAAGTCAGTAATAGTTGTTGTCACAAGTACACAACCGAAAAAAATTAAGAGTAAGGAAACTATTAATGTTTATGTTTTACAAGAATTGGTAGTTCAACGTCTTTTAAAGTAATATATATATATATAAGTAATATTATGTCTTTAGCATAATAATATAATAATTCATTTTTTTACAAATCCAGTTCAACTATTTCGTTTTTCAAGATTTATTTTGACCTTGATTTTGACTCTGTGATTGCTATGCGGCAGCGGTTTGATAACATCTGCATTTTAATTTGAACATGAAATTTATATAACATTTAATTCATATTCTTCATCAACCCAAAAGAAATTTGATTATTTTATTTCTTTATAGGCCTATTGATGAAGGTTATACGCCTGGTGAAATTGTGAATCAAGCACCAGTAGAGCCAATAGTGATTCCTGGTATACCTACAATGACATTGAAATAATTGAGTGAGCTAGCGAATCATGATTATGTGAAGGTACTTGCAATTAAAATTTCATGAAGTCTGATATTATTTAAACAGTTTTGTTCAAGGAAATTTCATAAGATTTCTGTATAATTCTACCTTTTACAGAAGCATGTGTCTGTGAAATAAGAGTGATTAGTGTTGAAGAAAATAGTAGTTGGTGGCATCAAATGTGTGGAAGCTGTGAAACAGAATTAGAAAAGAACCATTCTTCTCTTTACTACGGTACTTGCAAAAGTCCTATTACAGTGGCTGAAAAGAGGTTCATACTAAAGTTTCACAAACTAATATTTTATATCTTTGAATTTTAATGTTTCAACAATTATGCATATAGTTGTGATAAATCGGAAAACATGTTTACTTTGATATGAACAATAAATACAAAATAGTTATATTAGCTGAAGATCTGACGGAAGCATACAACTTTATCTTAATGGATCGTATGGGAAGGAGGATGATTGGAACTAGCGCAACAAAATTACACACAATGATGATCAAGGTACATTCTGACTTTTAATTACGTTTTATATTAAGAAATGTACTAATGATATATTTTCTTGATTTAATATTGCATAACAAGACAACTGAATTTCCACAACTGATTAAAAATTTGATTGAGAAAGATCTAAAATTTAAGTTAATACTCTCCAAAGATAATAATGTGTCGAAGAGTATGCTACTATGTTGTTGACGTAACTGATACTATTATATCAAGTCTGCACTCTATGTAATATCATCGTCAAGCCATTCTACGTAAACTTATACTGATGTGGTTTAATTTCATTAAAGTTTTCTTTATTATGAATTGTATTTTTCCGAATCAGTTTGCCGAACAAAATATTAGTTTATACGGTAATTATTTTACCATGTCCTTGCTGATAAAGTTCGTTCATTGAATTTGTGATTAATTTGGTTGATGTTGAGGATACACCAACTACTGCATAATCAACAATAATAAAAATAAAAACAGTAATAGTATAATTACATTTATATGTCAGGCATTATTTTTTATTTGACGCATGATAACTTAGTGCATACAATTCGTTTAGCTTTTTAAGAAGCCATTATATATTTTTACAGGAAAAATGATGTATATCCGTTCAAAAAAAGAGTTTATTATATATTGACATGTTTTTGGAGATCTTTATTTTTATTCAATAAAAATTTTATTCAGTTTGCGTGAATTTTACAATTTCTAATTTATGTTCTCAACGTGTTTGGTCGATTTTTATGAACACCTATTTTCCTGCAATTTAATTATTGAAAGATTTATAGATTTCAAACTTTAAATTTAGCATTACATGCACAAGTTATATATTTTGTGCACAATATCATTTACATTTATGAAAAGTGAGTGAAACATTTTTATCGTTAATGAAGAATTATAGAGTGCGAAACACGTACAAATTACCAGTCCAAAAAGAACATGTACAACAACGGCTCTAATTTCTATAAAAATAGTAGTATAGAAAAAGAAGAAGCAAATTTGAGTAAAGAGAATAAAGAAACAGGGTACGGTGTCGTACGCTCGTAAGAAAGCCAAGCGACATATATCACGGCGCCATCGTTAGCCCCCAAAAACAAAAACAAACACAAACAAATTTGGTTTGAGCCGCAAAGCATACTTACAGCGTGAACGTGTCTATATATTAAACATTCATACCCTCCTTAATATCATCCTATATATATATATATACACTGATTCTAAATCAACAAACAAACCCCATCAAAACCCCCCTCTTTCAAATCTCAGGTATTTTTATACTCTTTCTTGCACTGCTCACTTTTTTCACTTTCTTCATTATTTTATTTTTTATATTTATGATTCTTTGTTTTTTTTAAGTATATTTATTCATGTTAACAGTTATCTTGATTTCTTGATAATATTTACTGTAATAAGCAATATTTGGGTTTTAGTCTGTGCTTGATGTTGTACTCGTTGGGTAGAAATTAAAGTGACTTATAAGTAAAAACTATGTTACTTATAAGTTGATGTTGTTAATATACCTCAAATGTGTTGCATATCATATGATAGACTTTTGTTATAAGTGCAGGGTTTAGATGCTCAAATTTGTTAGGTTTTCTAGTAGTATACACTAATGTGCACGCAACCGGTGCTAATGTCAAGTGCAGTTTTGTATCCCTCTTGTTTTGTGTTTTATTTGGAAACAGTTTATTTGAAATTAAAGATTTAAGATGAAAATTTGAAAAAAGAAGATAATGTGGGCTCCGAATATGCCAAAAGCATCTTCGTCATAAATTTACTGATGCTTCATCTCTATTGCTGTTAAGAAGAACGATCTCATTTCCTTTCAGCTCCATACAGAATATAATTTTACCATATGTGACTTTAGTAACTTTGACGATTTGTGCTATGATATCTTTAACTAATATTATGATAGTTACTTTTTGCGGTTGTTAAAATGATCTTTACGTTTTTTAGAAAATAGGGAATATTGTTAAAGTTACTCCTTGTAGCTCGGAAGTGATTTCAAATTTTTGTAATGTTAAATACCTAGAAGTTTAATTGACTTGGTTTATAGGCTGCCTGAGAAAACTGAAAGCAAACAAGGAGAAGGGTGTAGAGAGTGATATAATTCAGTGAAAGTTATTATTTTTTCTTTATCTTATGCTTTTCGATAGCAGTATTTAGTTAGAAGTGTACCTACTCTAATTTAAATAATGAAAATGGATAAAAAAAATCCGGTAGTATACTTCTCGAATCTTGGCACTTGCTAACTGCACATGATTAAGAAAATTGTACCAGAAAGTTTCTATTATTTTGAATTTTAATAGTGGTATGTCTTGTCTTCACACAACTCTTACATTTTAGTTTTTACTCCATAATCCATTTGCGAGCCCTTTTTTCCCGTTGGACACGACTATTAGGTTTTTACAGAAAGCAACTTAGTTTTCCACAAATCTTGAGCCATATGAACCAAACTTGCCTCTTAGGACGCGAAATGAACATCCCTAAATTGTAACTGACATAACTCTGATGTTAGGCGCTTGTTCTTTTATTAGTTTAATGAGAAGGTGAATATATGTGGATTGTATAAGTACTTGATAAAAATCAGAAACAATATCTTATGTTTTTGAAATCCTCTATTTCTGTGTTTAATTTGTTTTATGTGTGTAGGTTTTTGATTATATTGGCATGGCTTTGGATGGAAGCATTCAGGAGCACGACAGTGACACGACCGATCAGTTATTGACCATGTGCACGCATTCATATTTTGATCTTACCTATGTTTCTCCTGTGGTGTTTTTGTATCTCTTAAAAGAGTGTTATGTTCGGGGTATGTTTTTTTTATCCTCTCGGGATATCGTATCTGGAGTGTGTCAGCCATAAGTAGGTTATGCATCAAGAGCATATTTGTAATGAATATGATAATAATGGCGTGTTTGCTCTCGTATTTTGACTGATAACTTGAACTGATCAATTGATAGGTTTAATTATATAAAGTATGCTACAATATAAACTAAATTATCAAGGTTTAGTGTTTGGCACCAAAACTGAAGTGGAAGAATAACAAAATAGCAAACAATGGAACTGAAGTGGAAGAATGACAAAATAGCTCCCTCTTCCACTTCGCAACTCCTATTCTGAAACTGAATACTTTGTTGAATTAATTAGAACATAGTTTCCATTGTTTAAATTCTCACCTATACATAAAAATTTGGCAAATCATGCTTACTAGATTTAATAATAGTATGTTGCAAAGAAGTGGCACAGAAGCAATATTCAGATAGTAGTTACTATCATTAGCTGAACGGCAGATACATAAAGTTTTTCTGTTAATGTTTACATTTGACAGGCAAATGTAAGGCAACAATGAAATTTCGTTCTCTTCAGCAAACAGTCCATCAAGTTTTATATAATGCTCCAAGGCCTGGCCCAGCTATATTTGTTGCTCGCTGCCTCTTGGTCTTGCCTATATTTGAAGTACATTGCGAAGGATTCAGTCACTTAATAATATCTGCCCTCCGTCGTTTTCTCAAAACTGAAACAACCAAAGAGGATTTACTTAAGGCAAAGTCCCTTGCTGCACAATTGTTTCTTAACATTGTTGGGGGACTGGGCCATGACGAAAGGGTTCTAATTAAGATTCTTGAAGTGTTCAATGTTAAGCTGGAAGATGTTGCAAATGTCATCTGCAATTCAGATGTGAAGGATGAAAATGATTTTAGTGCAGCAAAAGAATTTATTGAGCAATATATCTTTAAATTGGTACAGTCCAAGTCATATATGACAGCTGTCACTTTGCTGGAACATTTTTGTTTCCGCCAGTCTGGAGAGTCATTTTTGCTTAAAATGATGGAGCATAAAGAATATGCAGCAGCCGAAAAGTGGGCAGCTTTTATAGGAAAGCCAATGTTATGTGTCCTTGTCCAACAATATATTGATCGTTCAATGTTAAAAAATGCATACAACGTTATAAGGAAAAACAGTCTCAAAGATGAATTTCCTGAAGCCTATCACAAGGGAAAAGAAAGGTAATTAAAGTCTCATTTTGCACTGTTTGTTTTATAACACTTCCATGTTTTATTATCTGCTGTTTCAAATGTTGGTTCTAAAACTTTATGTTTTAGTCCCAATAATGTATCTATCAAAATGCAGCTCAATAAAGAAATTCGCAGAAAAGGGATTGTGGGACATTGCAGAGGAAAGAACAAATAATAATAAGCAACATCTTGAGTATCTGGTATTTATCTCTAATATAACCAGCTTTGCTTCCTTTGATGTCTCAGTATCAGACTGTGGTAACTCTTTTATTAAGTTGTAGAGCATGAGTTCTATAATTTATTTTTTAATATATGTCTATATACTATTAATTAAGCTGCACAAGTATGTTGAGAAGTACAAAGAAAAAAATGTATTTATCTCCAAGTAATATTTATATAGAACACTAAAGATGAAAATATGTAAAGTTTGTGTGGAACTCCTTATTAAGAAATTTGAGGTGATGTATAATTCAAAAGGACAGCCTTAGTTGATATGCTTGTTTGTTTGGTGGAAGACTCCTTACAAATATGTCTTTGTCTTAAATACATATAAGTTCTTTTACTTCATTAACTTTGGATAACAGTTGAAATGCTTGTTTGTTTGTTGTTTTTGAGTTGCATGCTAGAGGATTTAGACTTTATCCGATAGTTTTTACCGGTTTATTACTCAACCGGGATGTATGATTACTTGGAGGCTCTTTTTCCAATGTATATGGCTTCAAAAGAACTTTACTATGCATGTTAGTTGACATTTATTACTTGATCTAATCACTAATTTTGTAGTTCACCCCTGACGTTAGCACATAATTATTGAAACTGGTTTTGGTTGAAAATTTGGAACCCAGGTTCATTCTATCCTCACTGTCAATTTGCTGACCACTTTAGTGTTAAAGAAAGGGTGGAGATAGCTGAACTTAAATTCTGCTGTTTAACATATTGTATCTGAAAAATGGTGTTTTGCTTAGACGAGTAACCCCCACTTTTTCTATTGAAAATCTACAATGAAAGGTTTATTTGGCAATGGAAGCTGGCTACTTTGAGAAAGTTGAAGAGCTTTGTGAGCGCCACTCCCTTGAAGGTTTTGCAAATCTTGGAGGTATGTTGGAATTTTCCTTGTTCTTGCTATACCTGCTTCTTGGAACACTCGTATTGCATCTATCACTCTCAAGAAAGTTTCATCTAGATAAATCCTAATCCCAATAGTTGATTTTAATAACCCCAATTCAAAAGGGCAGCTAAAGTGTACCCCTGTGGACACCTCCATGACTCACCACAGATACCTCTCTTTGCAATCTATTAGTCTATTCTCTCCAATCAAATTGCCACCTTATTTTCATGGAGATAATGAAAATATGTGAAAATGTAATAGTCAGCAGAGCATGCTTACTAAGCCAATCTGTATTTATCACCCTTTTTAGTACGTGATGATAATGATACATACTGGTGCTTAAATTGGTAATTTTGACCCTTTGTTGAACGATGCTGGTTTTGTCATTCATATCCTTCTCTCTGAGGAAATTCGTTAAACAGCTAAAATAACCTAATTATAGGTGAAGTAATCAATGCTTAGGAAATAAGGCATGCATATGTCCTTCATTAGCGATATTGATCCTCCAGTAACGATTTGGGTTGTACCTACATGACCTCTCTTTCGCTTTAAATGTAGTAAATACTGGAAATCACTCAACTCTCAAGTATAGTGAAGTATACAAAGCTTAGGAAGAAGGCATGAGTATGCCCCACAAAGCCAACGATCTCCCACAAATTGTACATCAAATTGATGAAGTCAAAGGTCATGGTCCAATCCAAAATTTGATATAATTACAAGAAAAGAAGACTAGTAAATGGCCAATATGTTTGTTCTGTCTCATGGATATTCTGCTATTAGTAATAAGTACCTTCATCTATGTGCTTATTAAAGATTGTTCTTCTTTATTGTTAGGAGAAGGGAAGAGAAGGTTCCTTCTCTCAAGTTCACTTAATTATATTAGTGTGCTCTTATTGGGAAGAGTGAAGAGAAGGTTCCTTTTCTAACGTTCACTTAATGATATATTAGCCATGTCTTACTGATTATACAAAATCTGGTTCTCATTTCTCTAGTGTTTAATAATAAATGTAACTCACCCGTTTCTATAGTTCCACGGTCGTGACTATTGAGGTTCATATTAAAAAAACACATCTCTTCGGTATGTTTTGCTGTTGTGCAGAACTGCAGGCAAGCCTTCCGAAGAAAAGTTTTTTTGATCTTAATGAATTGGCACTGGAAGGCATAAAGTGGGTTGATGATGTCAGTGGTTTGCGTGATGCCACCTGCCATATTGAAGGATGCAAAGTCATTGGCATTGATTGTGAATGGAAACCTGTTTATGAGAAAGGCAAACAGCCTAAGGTATATTTTGTACTTTTTAATTGCCAGTGCCTGTATGTAATTGTTCTTGGCACTATATACTTTTCTCGTCATCCCCGGCTTCCTCCAGTATATCACTGGCAGAATCCTTTCATGACTTGTATATTATATTAACTGATTTTATCATGCCATGACATCACTTCTTCCTCGTTAAAAAAGCTCACAAGAGTCCCCGTTCTGGAAAAACAGAAAGAGAACAATTATCAGTTGACATTCATAATGTATCAACATAGGTACAATTTTTTAATGTGCCATCATACTTATCTCATCAGTTTGTTCTTCGTATAGCTGATCTCCTTCCATCTTCTAGTGATGCTTAATCTAATTTGGTTTGCTTACGTTGCTTATCAGCTTGGTTCTTTTTTTTCCACACATTGTTATGCCTGTGGCACATAACTTTTCAGTGCTTCCTATGCAAGTAACTGCAATAATAAACTATAGTATGACATATGTTGTACTTTATCTCCTTATGCTTACTACCTTCCTTTACTGGTTCATCTTCGAAGTTTGGCTTCTCTAGCATTTTTGTTTAACTAATTATAGTGGATTGAATCTGCAGAATTTAGTTGTATAAATTTATTTTAAAGGATATTACCCCCTAAAAAATGTAGGTGAGGTGCTAACACTTGATCATGATTATATGTTTCTCTTCTAAGTAAAGCCTTATTTTTCAAGTCTTTTGTGCTATTAACCACAAAATATCATGTTTTATGTTACAGGTTTCTATTATTCAAATTGCTTCTGAAAAGATGGTCCATATCTTAGACTTGATAAAATTGTTTGAAGATGTACCTGAGGTTCTGGACAGCTGTTTGACTCGAATATTTCGTTCTTCAAAAGTTTTAAAGCTTGGTATATATAGCAATCTCCACCCCCCCCCCCAAATATAGATAACTGTTTTTATATGACTTTTGAATTTTAATTGATTCAATTTTAGATCTAAAATTCATATTGTTTTACTGAATTAAGTCACTTTAGTATTAATTTTTAAACTACTATACTGAATTTTTATGAATGTGACGCTAGCAGAGAGATAGACGGTCATAGGCTCTAGAAGGTACATATATTCAGTGGCGGAGGCACTACCAGACCAGAGTAGGTCTGGGCCCTCCCTGGATTTGGGGTCTGTGTAATTTTAAATGTCTTTTACTTAAAGTCCAAGTTCTATTTTGCATTTTGCAGATACTCTGACTTGTGCCCTCTCTTGTTTGTAGTTAAAACTTGACTTGAACAAAATTTATGTAGTAAGACTAGTCATTCTTCATTCATCAAATTAATATTGCTGGTCTCCTTTCTGACAACTCAATATAATCTGTTATCTTCCTTCTTAAATCTGCAGCTAATTTTATAACTTTGAGTAGTTGTTTTGATCTAAGCATACAATCTGAAAATAAGTGATCTTAATGTCAGCTTGAGATATATTTTATTTAGTATTTTATTCGGGTATTTTATAATTTCTGTTGTAAAAAAAAAAATATAGTGAAATTTCGCCTTCCCTCGGATGTAACTCTGCTCCGCCACTGCATATATTTATCACATTACTATTTTATTTATTTTCTTTTTTGTGTAGGTTATAACTTCCAGTGTGATGCGAAGCAACTAGCTCGTTCTTATGGGTCTCTGGAGTGTTTCAAGCACTATGAGATGTTACTGGATATTCAGAATTTGTTCAATGAACCTCGGGGCGGTCTTTCTGGCCTGACAAAGGTAACTTTCAAGTGCACAGCTGCTTCTCATAGTCATTCTTTAAAGTGCTAGCAACCTATGTGCCTGTTATTCGGCTATATATGTCCAACATAGACACGTGTAACGTGTTTAACAATAATTTAAACAAATTGCATGTTTCTGGGACAAGATGAAGTTTCCAACATACTTTTGCACTATGTGTAGAGTGTTTGACATGTACTAGATGTTGAATAAAGAATTCTCGATGAGGAATAAAGAATTCTGACCACATAGCTAACAAAATTATTTTCTTATTAGTTTTAACTTCATTATATCTATAATCTTCTTCTATAAACTGGTTTTGATTTATTACAATTCTGGAAATTTTCTGTTTGTCTTATATTTGTTTGTATTTGGATAAATCAGAAAATCTTGGGAGCTGAATTAAACAAGACAAGACGAAATAGTGACTGGGAGCAACGCCCTTTAACTCCGAATCAGGTACTGTCATATTCTTATATAAGGATCTCATAGTTGCTTAAGGATGCATGAAAATATGTATTCTAATTAACAATCAATTACCTTTGATGCTTAGAAAAAGTCTATGGTAAGTAGGAAAACTAGGGTTTGTGATGCTGTAAGTCTGTAACTAAGAAACTAAAAAATTGGTTCCCTGCTCCAAGCATATGTTTTCCATTCTGGTGATGGCTAGTTTTCCCAGGAACATAATGATTTACTGACCTACTGTCTGTTAAACAAAAAAGTTCCATTGGGCTGTTCTGGAAGGCTGTGAGATGTATGCTCATACATTAAGAGAAGGTAAATAAGGTTGTCTCACTTGAGCAAGTGAGCTACATGTAAGAAAGTTACCTCACACATCAACATTGTTTGTCATGTAAAGTGGATTTTTAGTGTCAGGAACACTGCTTAGAAAAATGCTTCATTGTATCTATCCCAAAGTAATCGATGAAACTGTATAGATAACTGAATAACTAATATAAGTTACGGCATGGAAGCGGGGTGAGATCTTGTACAATTCAAAAGCTACTGACTGATAGGTGGACACATGAAACTTGTCAGGTTTATGGACCAATGGCTTTGACCAATTTCTAGACCTTTTATGACTAGTATTTGCGTAGCTGTATTCTTAGTTGAAGGATTTAGTGTTCTTTCTCTGCTTTGGCTTGGTGCCTTGTATTTATTCTGTTAAGATTTGCTGTGACAGTGTGCAGTTCTATGCTTGTCATAGTTCTTTCGTTATTTAGGTGGTCTTGTATATCATCTCTTCTATTGGAAAGTAATGTGCTTCTATACAAAGAGTTTTAAAGAACAGCATAATGGAATATCTCAATTCCTTAAATGTGAAAGCATTGATCAGTATTTTTATCTACAATTCCTTCTCCCTACAAGATATGTTGGCTAGATTTTATCAGAACAAACATAAGGGTTAAATATAATTTTTGTAACTAAATAAAGTATCCCAATTTATAGTGAATTCTGAGACTGGTTTTCTTTTGGAAAGTGTGGGTTTTGGTTTATGTGGAGTTTATATTTGTAAATCTAATCTTTGAATTACAGCACTGTTTTCTTGACTTCTCATCAGCTGTTAGCAAACTTGCATCGCTATTCATACTTCCCTAATAATATTTTTTTCACTTGTTGGTTTCAGTTGGAATATGCTGCTCTTGACGCTGTTGTGCTGATTCATATTTTTGCTCATTTTCGGGGCCATTCACCACTGGAGTGGAAAGCACATATTGTAAGTAGAATTTGTTGAGGTCGTATGTTACCCAGACTTGCTTGGAAGTGTCAGATATGTGTTTAAGTATTGGACTTGACAATATATGAAAGTTATGCATGCTTTAGGCAATAATAATTGTCGAGTGCCTGTGCACATGTGTGAGTGTATGACACGGGTACTCGACTTGATATGATGCTAAACGATGTAGTTTAGGTTTATATTCACATGTTAGGCTTAAAGTTTCTATGTTCTTATCTTAAAATAATTTGTTTAGGGACTGGTAAAGGTGCATCATGTGGACAAAGCAGTGATGGAGTCAGCTTGAAGAATCAAGGAACCTACAATCCAAGTTAGATATGTATAGTCAAGTAGGATAGATAGGCTTCTCAATCCTTTAACTTGCAGTTTTTGTTTCTTGATCCGTAAAATTCTCAATTTTCCCAAAGGACAACTTTCCGAGAATACATGGCACTTCTGTGTAGAATGATTGTTTGCTGTGTCAAATTTCTTGGAAGGAAAGATTGTACGTCCTTCTGCATATAACATAGCTCTTTATGTTGGATGCAGTAAGATCATGGACATGCCACACATCAAAATTATCATGCAATGCAACAATCTAACACCTGCATACACGTACAGATCTATAATTTAGAGTACTGAGCAATGTTGCTGAATTTTTGTTTAATCTATCGGATTCCTTGCGAGAAAACTTTCTTTACTTTCCCCTGTTTAGCATACATTTTGTATGTTGTAATCCTGGTTCTTCTATCCTTGTCTGTAAAATCAAACCATGTCTTCAACTCGAGGACGCGGCCTTGGACCATGTTGCTCGGGTTGTATTTGCCATGTCTTCTCTCTTTCCCTGTTCTCTAACCAAGTGCTATGGTTGAAGGGGAGAGAGAAAGACGGGGAGACAAATTTGAAAAAAATGCCCGTAATACCTATTTTCTAAAAATATCTCCAACAAACTCTTCAAATGGGCTCCTAACTTGAAATATAAGGAGCAATGTTAAAATTTGAGATCCAAGAGACTCTTAGAGATTTTTTAAAAATTTAAGAGTATATTCTCTCTGCTTAATTGTAAGAGCCAACATATAGCTTTTAACTATTAATTTAGAGTTAATTTCAGTTTGTAACTTTTATCTTTCATTTAAATTCAAAACAGTATACCTGGTATACTTTGTAAAACACAGTTTACAACCCCTAACTTTCAAAATCAAATATAACATGCATCCCTTCATAATTTTCAGTTATAAAATTGGAATTGAAGTGTTTAATATTATTTTTATAATTTAATATATTATAATATTAATGTCATTTATTTTATATTTTACTTAATATAATATTAATGTCAATTATTTTATATTTTACCCAATATAATATTAATGTCAATTATTTATATTTTACTCAATATAATTTTTAAATAGTTAAAATATAGATATATTTAGAAATTTTATGATTATATAATATTTCAGAATAATTTAGAAATAATTTAAGAGTTTATTAAAGATACTCTAAGAGTGTAGTTGGCCTATTTATCCGAATTTGAATATGTATGACTTTTTAACCCACATGTGACTACTTTACTTAAGGCGTGTGTCAACCAAAATTACAACCAAATACCCTTATACACCTAACACTCAAACGTCACTGTCATCCACTGCCAATATTCTTAGCAAAGCAAAATTTCCCTAAGAACATCTCTAACCGAACATAACTGTTAGCTAAAAAGCTGGCAGGTGAACAGGATCAATTAGCCAACTTGTGCCAAAATGCCCCCTCCAATTAGTTCCTTTAGCTATAATTATAGCCACCGACATTTTTTTAGCCATATTTGTTAAATGCCCGCTGATCTGTAAGGACTTCCGGCTCATTATCGCAATTTTTTTCTTCCCTTTCCGCGTGGTTCGTCTCCGGTCATTTGATGTATTTTGCATATACTTTGTCCTAATTCTTTTGTGTGGGTGCATATAAACTTGAAAAGAGAATGGGTATACACAAGAACCTTGCATTTAATTTTAGTTTTAATATTAATATATTAACATTTATATTTTCAATTTAAAATTCTAATAATATAGGATTTTTTTTATATCCATTAGTGTTGTTTTATTTTTTTAAAGTTAATTATCATTGAAAAGGTATTGTTTAAAATAATAAAATATTATTTTCAAAAAATGAACAACCAATATAGCTAATGTTATTAGAGCAAAATACCTTACAGATTCAATAAAGTTTAATTAATCATTATTTTATATTATTATAACCAATCATTTTAATTATACCATGTTCTAACAATCCCCTACAAGCATAAAAAAATCCTAATTAACACCTATGCCACTTGCAAAATCTTCATTTTTCCCCCACAAAAAATAATGCAATCTCTCCTGGTTGGCTGATCTAGTGACATAAATAATACATTTTGAGCATTTGTAGTGGGTAATTGAAGTTTTATTTTGGCAGTTGTTATGCATATGAACTATTTGATTAAGTACCCCAAACAGTACATGATGACGTCTTTCACAGTAATTATGCGGCAAAGCAAATGGCAGTGCGGCAAGTAGAGGTGGCCAGACGATCGGGCCGGCCGTGCCGTGTCGAATTTCCGGCGAGCCGATTCAGTTAGCAAGTAACCCGTGGACGGCACGCAAAAGGGGCCGAGCCGAGCCGATCCGTGCCGGTTTGATAAAATGATAACCCGGGATCGGCTCGTGAATTAGGCGAGTTATCCGAATTAGTCGAATTCAGCGAATCCGAGCCGGTTCGTTCGTGCAGGCGAGTTAGGCGAATTCAACTTTGCAAACCGTGTGTGACTGTGCATGTCTGTGTATGTCTGCGAATTCAACTCGGTTTTTTTATTATTATTATTATTATCAATGTGCATGTCTGCTCTGCTGTGTCTGTGTGTGTGACTGACAAGACAAGTGACAACTCAAATGTGAATACGAATTACCAACTTGTACAGCTAGAATCAAAATTAACTATTTAGATAATATTTAAATGGCTGAATATTCTTTTAGTTAAAATAAAATTCTGATTCATAATAAAATAACATTTTTAACATTTTAGTTATAACATTTTTAATGAATCAGAGTTGTTGTAATATAAAAAACATAAAATCTTCTCAATTTGATTTACAAATTGATTGTAAAGATTAAAGTTACAATATTGTAAACATAATAAATTGATTAATTTAATTCGGTAATTTTTGAAACATAATAATATTTGGTGAGAATTAAAATCTTTTTTCTTTTTTTTTATCTTCATTTTTTCTGTTCAAAATATATTTCCAAATTTTAAAAATTAATATGTATTAAAATAAGAAAAAGAGGACGGTACCTCTATAAATTTTATTAATTAAAAAAAATGTTACAAATGATTTGAGAGGACCCTCTCTAAAAATAAGATACAAAATATAACAAATTTTAAAAATACAAGGCAAACAAATAGTATCAACTAATCAAATTCTTCTTCTTCTCGTGGATCGTTCGCTGACATACCCGATTCCGATGAAGTGTCCATCGTCATCCAAGTATCCTCTTCGCCGTCCGAATCATCTTTTTTCATCCCTTGTTGTCTCTTTGCCGCTTGATCCCAATCCTTTTTGCAAACACATATCTTGACCACATCCGATGCAAGACTTGATCTTTTCTCGTCCAATACTCTTCTACCGGCACTAAAAGCAGACTCGGAAGCAATGGTAGAGGCGGGAACTACTAAAATGTCCCTTGCAATTTTAGCTAATACCGGAAATTGGTTCTCGTGATTCTTCCACCATGTTAGTATTGAAAAATCCTCATCGAACTCATAGTTATATGAAAAAAACTCTCTAAGCATGCTAAATGAAGTTTGAGGTGTAGATGCATTTTCGGAAATTCTACACTTTTGTTTTTTAGTTAGGATACCAAGCAATGTGGGATTAAACCTACTAGACTGACTAGTCTTAGGTGGTATAATATTTTGAGTTCTAGGAGTGTATAGATCTATAAGACGGTGTAACAAGTCTAAACAATTTTGCACATAAAGCACGTGATTATATGAAACTCCTAATACCGAGTAATAATGTTATAACATATTTTCTAAACCTTCTTTTCTAACACCGGGATCAATAAGACATGCAACACCATAAATAAAAGGAAATTCGGTAAAATATTCTATCCACTTTTTTTTCATATCAACAATAATTGCACCAAAACAATTATCTTCTTCATATGCTTTTAAAGTAGTAATAATATTAACACACTCAATAATAACAAGATGTACATTTGGCTCGTAAACGTAAGAAAATATCTTAGTACCACGTGCATAACAATCAAGCAAATCACGTACCCTATTTGCCAAGTCCCAATCATTTTCGGTAATAAGTCTATCCTCCACTTGATTTCTTGGATCGGAATTATATAACTCGGTGATAACTATCTTATATTTAATTGCCTCGCATAGTAATTTATAAGTCGAACTCCATCTCGTGGGACAATCAATTCCCCACTTTTTGGGTATTAATCCATTTTCCCTACACAATTTTTTATATTGTCTCTTTAATGTGTGTGCGATACGTAAATACTTAATTATTTTTCTAATAGGTGCTAAAAATTCGGTTATTTGTTGAATACCCTTTTGAGCCGATAAATTGACAATGTGTGCACAACATCTAACATGCAAAAAAAGACCGTCTAAAGTAGTAGGAATATCTTGTGCAATATAGTAAATAGCTTTATCATTTGCCGAAGCATTATCCAAAGAAATAGTAAACACCTTGTGTTGCAAATTAAAATCGTTAATAGTTTCGACAATTCTCGTCTTTATATTATAACCCGTGTGTTGCTCGTCCATAACATCGAAGACAATTATTCGTTTTTGTAAAAAATAATCAGAATCAATCCAATGCACGGTAACACAAATATATGGCTCACCGCAACTCGAACT
Organism: Apium graveolens; assembly: GCF_009905375.1. Classification (NCBI taxonomy): domain Eukaryota; kingdom Viridiplantae; phylum Streptophyta; class Magnoliopsida; order Apiales; family Apiaceae; genus Apium; species Apium graveolens. The sequence continues at coordinate 152,623,346 of NC_133652.1, forward strand.
CCAACAATCACTAGTTAAAGAAACCATGCCATCATAATCACGAAAAAATTCAATTAATTGCGCACGTTGACTATAATATTGTTTTTGTGTGTGACGTTTAAGCGTGTTCCTAGGAATTCTTTTAAAAGCCGGGTTTATTGATTCTTTCATCATGTGCTCTAAATTAGGACTCTCACCGTGAGAAAAAGGTAACTCGTCTAGTGTAACATAAGTAGCAAAAGATTCGATCATTTTATCTCGACTATAGTGGAAAGGCATACCTCCACCGGGAGACGATGTCACAAAACCACCAATTTGTGTTTGTTGCGGTGATTCCCCGCGTGCTTCTCCACTTTCGTGACTTTGTTTCGAAATTCCGTGATGCGTTTTCAAGTGTCGATCAAGTGTACCTGTGCCGGCACCTTTAGAGTGAAGAAACGGGGATTGATTTCGGCCGCTTTGAATACAAAGTAAACAAAAGCATTTAAATTTGTTGGGATCTTCCGGTACTGCCTGTCTCGAAAAATAATTCCAAACGTGCGAGGAATGTCTCGTAGACGTACAAGAGGGCCCTGCAAAATTCGAACATATACAAAATTAATAATATACAACATTCGAATATATACAAAATTAACATAAAAAACATAAAAAAATTATACAACATTCGAATATATACAAAAAACATAAAAAAAAAATTATACATCATTCGAAAATGCAAAAAAAACTGAGGAAGAATTTTACCAACTTCCGGTCGAGGAGGTCGCATAGAAGTTGCTTGACTCGATCCCTGAGAAGAAATAGTATCCCTTCCTTCTTCCATTGTTCAGAAAGAAAAAATTGAACTCGCCGGAATCTAATTTGTTGCAGTGTTGCCAGAATCTGATTTGTGAGCAGAGAGCTTGAGAGAACAGAGATAAATCGAGTGAGTGAGAGAGATTGAAAGATTGATAGTGAGTGAGAGGTGAGAGCTACACAGTGAGGTAGACTTTATTTATAGAGAATGAAGAGGTAACCGTTGGAGCAGCAGGTTAACGTTGGAGGAGCTGCAGGTTAACGTTGGAGACTTGGAGCGCAGGTGGCCGTTGCCGAATAACGGTTTACGGTTCAAACGGGCCGAATATCACGTGCCGTGCCGAATATCACGTGCCGTGCCGAATAACGTGCCGTGCCGTGCCAAACTATAACAAATATAGTTCCTATTCGTTTACGGTTCACACGGGCCGGTTCGCGGCCGGGCCGGTCCGTTCGCGGTTTCTATTCTCCTGATTCGTGTTCGGTTCGCATATAAAGCCGGTTATTGCCGAATAATGAACCGGCACGCAACGAGCCAAGTCAAGCGATTATCAGACGAGCCGGTTCACGAACGGTCCGACTCAAACCGGCCGTCTGGCCACCTCTAGCGGCAAGAGCATATTCAATGGTGCAAAACTCTTAGCTAAATTATCTACATGAAATCTATACGGCACCTATGTAGCAATATTTAGAGATTATGTAAAATTTCAAACATTCCAATTATAGTTATCCTTAGCAAAAAATATAGATGATCACATTTGGTTGACTATATTTATCGAACCACTAAATCCCTTAGATATAATTTTGCTATCATAATTATATATAAAACCATTGTAGTGTTTCCCCTTCCCCTTAGATAAAATTTTACATAATTCCTGATTTATCATATTTTAGCTAACAGTTCTTCTAATTACCATTGGAGATACTCTAAGGTCGAAGGGGGCATTGTGTGTGAGGAAGGACATATGTATTATTCATAATGGGATCATATGTACGTCGCTACGTTTTAAGGCGTAACAGGATTGATACTGCTTCAACGGAGGCGTATCCTTCGAATATTATATCATCAAATCCTAACTTGAAGCGGATATGTGGATTACTGTGCGTGTTTGCATGAGATTTACAGATGGGTGTGTAAAAATAGTATCTTACGCCTCTTCCAAAGTAATCATGGGATACAGTTCATCAAAAGGAGTATGTAGCGTGTATTTATGATGGTCTTGCGAGAATGGGGGTATTTTGTTGAGTTACAGGCCCATTATGAATATTTTGGATTTCACCCTCCAATGATTATTCTTTCACATTTCCCAAAAACAATTTTAGTGACCATTGACCTCGCTATAAAACATTAGGGTGAATACGAATTTTGGGTTCTGATTCGCTAGGCAGGAGAAATTGGGATCAAACGTCATTAGGCGGTGACACGGACTAGTTGCCAGGCAGCGATCCTGATTAGGCGCTAGGTGACGACACGAACTAGTCGCCAGGCGACGACACAGATTTGGTGCTGTGGCGACTCAGAATAAAATTTGGTTGGCTGATTTATGAGTGGGCAATAGTGAGCTTGGAGCTAGCTTGGAGTCCAAAACGATTAAAGGGCAAGTCAAAAATATGGGCACATGTGTGGCACATGGGGTTGATTTATATATGTGATATATATATATATGTATATTTGTTTGGATATGCACAAGTGGGTTGCTGAGTAACTACCTTGTAGTTGGTGCTCAAGGATTGGTGGAAAAATCAAATTTGAAGGCATTCAAATTCTGAAATTGCTTGTAATTGCTAGCAGTTGGGGCTGCTTAGGCCGCTGAGGCTGTGTGGGATGCTGGTGCCGCGACCAGGCTCTAGTATATATAGATAGGCATTTTCTGAATGTAATCGAAGTGTTATTCTATATAAGTTCATATTGTATTCTGCATTTGTACTAAATGATAGGCCGTAGGCAAAGTTTGTAAGCTTACTTGGGGTTGTATCCTTATATTGTTGGTCAATAAATAGTTGAGCATTCAGGCTCGTAAATATGTTGCGTCTTTATATTTACTTTGTAATCAGACACACTTGCACACACGATTGGATGATCTTTGTTGTGAGTCGGGTTCAGAGTTATATCTGCTGTGTTTGGGTTGCAAGGGTTGTTAGGCGATAACCTTTCGAGAAGGCTGACTACTTGGGCGTTGGGGCAACTTAGTGGGCCGCACGGATCAGAAACTTTAGGGCTGAAAATCTGACCCCGTGACAAGTAGTATCAGAGTTGCGTTGTTAGATTTGTTGATTCAACACCATGGCTTGTGGAAATTCTACGGGTGAAAGGTTGGCAAGGCTTGAAGATTTTCTTGGGGTGCCTTTGTCAACAAATGAGATTCATATTGTGAATCAGGTTCAGGTTCTAAGGGAGGGCCTGGATGAATTCAAGGTCAGCGGAGGGATCTCAAACAAATGGGAATTGTTCGAGATTATGTTAAAGAATTCATTTTTTTGTTGTTGGATATAAAAAAACATGTCGGATGAGGATAAGTTGTTCAATTTCTTGGTTGGACTGAAACCTTGGGCGCATGTAGAATTGAGGCGACCGACCGTGAGGGACTTGCCGACTGGCTATCGCCACTGCTAATGGTTTGGTTAACTACAAGCAGGCTGGTTCTCATGACACTGAAAGGGATAAAAACAGTGGAAAGAATCACAAGGGTGAGGATAAAAATAAGAAGAATGACAAGAAAATGGGCAATGGTGATGCCAAGGATATTAGGCAGTCTCAAGGGTTGGCGACAAAGGGTGCTTAATTTGTGGAGGGCCGTATTTTGCAAGACAATGTCTCAAGAAAGAGAGATTAATGTTCTTCATGTTGATGAAGATAATGAGGAAAGTAATGAGGGAAATGATGGGGTTCAGGTGAGGGTGAATCCTATGCGTTTGGTTGCACATAGGATTGAAAATCTGTGAAAGGAGATGGACTTATATATGTTAAAACCTTAGTGAATGGGAAAGCAGTCATGGCTATGGTAGACGTGAGTGCCACAAACTGCTTCATTGGAATGCAATGTGCTGAGGAGCTTAGGTTGAAGTTGGAATCGAGTTCAAATCAGATTAAGATGGCTAATGTTGAGCTACAGAAAATTGGGGGTACTTCGAATGTTGTCTTGACTCTTGGTGATTGGCAAGGTAACTTTACGTTTCATATTGTTGTTTTAGATAATTTTGATTGTATCCTTGGTATGTAATTCTTTAGGATGACTAGTAGCGCTATTATGTTGCGTTTTGGTGGGATTATAATCATGGATGAGGCATGTCCATGTTTTGTGAAAGTTGTTCCTATGCAGATTAACAAGGGTAAAAAAAATAAAGAAGTTGGGGGCTGTTTAGATTTTGGTCGGCGACATGATTTGTGAAATTGGATCACGGGTTGGCGACTCATCTCTACAAGACAGCAAGCTTGATAATTTTATGGATGGGCATAAGTCAATGTCTCCAAGGGTTGTATGCGATGCATGAACTTAAGTCATAATGGAATTTGATATGTGGGCGACTGAACGTCTACACATGGTCATCAGGTTTTGATGACGAAGGGGGGAAATTGTGGAGCTAATCTGATCAACTTATGGTAGCTGGTTGAGTTTAGCATTGGCAGGAACCACCGACGGATTTGCAGCCTTGGTTCATGGTCATGGGTTTTGCTACTTGGAGAAACGAACTTCTCATAATTCTTAATAATTTGATGAGGACATCAAATTCGGGAGGTGGGGGGGTTTGTAAGACCCTTAGGCTGGATAAGAATTTTGGGTTCTGATTCGCTAGGCAACCAAGTGATATTGGGACCAAGCGTCACCAGGCGGCGACACAGACTAGTTGCCAGGCGGCGATACAGATTGGGTGTTGTGGCGACTCTGGATAAAATTTCGTTGGCTAATTTATGTGTGGGTAATAGTGAGCTGGGATCTAGCTTGGAGTCCAAAAATGACTAAAGGGCAAGTAAAAAATGTGGGCACATGTGTGGCACATGGGGGCTGATTTATTTATGTGATATATATGTGTATTTTTGTTGGGATATGCACAAGTTGGTTGCTGAGTAACTATCTTGTAGTTGGGGCTCAAGGATTGGTGGAAAATTTGAATTTGAAGGCAATCAATTCTGGAACTACTTATAATTTCCAGCAGTTGGGGCTGCTAGAGCCGCTGGGGCTGTGTGAGCTGCTGGGGCCGTGACCAGGCTCTAGTATATATTTATAGGCATTTTATGAATGTAATCTAAGTGTTATTATGTATAGGTTCATATTGTATTCTGCACTTGTACTAAATGCTAGGCAGTAGGCAAAGTCTGTAAGCATATATTGGGGTTGTATTCATATATTGTTGGTCAATAAAAGTTTGAGCATTCAGGCTCGTAAATCTGTTGTGTCTTTATATTGTTTGGTAATCAGACACACTTGCACACAAAATTGGATCTTTGTTGTGAGTGGGATTCATAATTATATCCAATGTGTTTGGGTCACAAGGGTTGTTAGGCGACAACCTCTCGAGAAGGATGATTACTTGGGCGTTTGGGAGACTGAGCAGGTCGCACAGATCAGATAATTCAGGGTTGAAAATGTGACCTCGTGACACACGCACTCACACTCACCACTGCAATATATGTTCATTTTTTTATCAAGACCCTTAATATATTTCCTTTTTTTTTCTATCGGAACCCCTAATATATTTCATTACAACGAAAAACGGTGATTCGGCAATGGATAAAAATTTCCAAAAAATAAAAGGAGGATCATTTAACTAGGGGTGGCAATGTCGGGTAATGGGTCAGGGATGTACTTATTTTTTTAAGACAACCCGAAACCGATACGACCCGAATTTGGTTTGAAAATTATGACACAGACCCGACCTGGTGAGTACCCGAATTACCTGAAAATAACCTGTTTGACACGAATCCAAACGGGTCAGGCCAGACACGACCCGAAACGACCCAAAACTACCCGAAATTAGAAATAAAGGAATAAAATAAAATTGTCATTGCAACACTACAAATTTAAACTGTTATGCTAGATACCCATATAAATATTACAAACGACAATGGTCCAAAGTTTACAACTTTTTATGAATATTCTACTACATAACAAATGAAAATCTACAACAACTTCTAACTGCAAATATATCCAGGGTGAATACCAAATGCAGACTCCATGAACTTGTTAATATGCTATAAACTGAAACAGATAACATTTATATATGTTCATCATCGGCTACAAAATATGGTATAAAAACATAAATCAATATCAAGAAATAAATTACCTTCCACTCTCGTCCTTATTAAGGTCCAAGTTCAAGTTACCTTCACATAGGTCTTCAATTTTTAACTCAACAGTTGATAAAAGAAAATGAAAGCAGAAAATAAAAAATTTGATCAAATAAAATAAAGAGCAATTCAAATTTGAGAATAATCGGTATACCTTTTTCTCCGTACAACCAATCTCTTGCACATATTAGTGTTTCTACATTATCTAGTAAATGATATGTGCGATATTTATTTAGCACTCGTTCACCCGCACTAAAAACTGATTCTGAGGCTACAGTGGTAATTGGGATGCTTGAGAATTCCATCTTGTTGTACAATCCTATCTTAACCCCTTTTAAGCTCAATTGCCATAGTTTTTCACATTCAATAAATTTTGTTTTTTTAACTTGTAATCCTTTCAAATACTTAATGCTCTCCCTAACATTCTCAAGGAATCCATTTATCACCTTCAAACCATCTTGTACAAATAGATTCAAAATATGCGCACAACAACGTATATGCACATAATCACCGTTACTAACTAGCAATTTTCCTATATTTAATTGAAAAATCAACAAGTTAATAAAACAAATATTAACACTCACATTATCCAAAGTCATTGCAAACACTTTATGCTCAATACCCCACTCACAAAGTAACGAGTAAATCTTTTCTCTTAAATTCACACCCATATGGGGAGGTGGCTTTAAAGTGTAATTCAATACTCTTTTTTGTAATTGTTAGGTAATGAATACAACACAGAGGGGGATGAATATGTTTTGGATTATTTTTAAGCCTTTTAAACTGTTATGGATGGTGAACAAAGTAATCTAACTGTAGAAATAATATGTTTTAACAGGAATAATAAAACATGCACATGAACATACTATCTTTCAAAACTCACTTAAATTTATATTAAAATTAAGTATGTCTTGCTATAAATTTATGGGTTCTTTGTTGATAAAGAACTCAGCTTCTCTCTTGAGAGTTACAAGATTTTTAGATCTATTTTGTTACAACTAAAACAAAACATCCGGTGTTTATTTTTATAAAACAGTAAACACAGGTTTTACATAGCATGCAATAACATGTACTAAACCCTACTTTAAGTTAACTAAAACTTTCTATTTCTGGCTTAGTGTATCTTTGAAAATCATGCATGTCTGTGACTTTACTTTGTCAGTTAATCTTGGCCTTTGATCTTGTACTCTTTAAGCTCCTTTTATAGACTTTATAAATCAGTGATTGATTTGTTTGTTGATTGATAATCTTGGATATTTTACTGGTCTGCATTCTGTACTTTGAGTTTTACATCAAGATCTCCAGTTTGAACTATAGAGAACTGACATCTCGATAAGTATAATGACTTATCGAGATCTCTTAGTTCTCTACAAGTGTTTTAACTTATCGAGGTCTCTGAGTTCTCGAATGTGAATTTGACTTGTAGAGATCTCTGAGTGCTCGAATGTGAACTTAACTTATCGAGATCTCTGAGTTCTCGAATGAACTTGGCTTGTCGAGGTCTCCAAGTCTTTGCATATAGAATTAAATTGTCAATATCTCTGATCTTCATATCTTCATTTTGGCTTATCGATATCTCCGAGTTCTCTAATACAGAAATGACTTGTCGATATCTTCAATATTCATATCTTCATTTTGGCTTGTCGATATCTCTGAGACTTCTTTATAAGCTGTTTCTTGACTTCTCGATAAGTCATTCTGAAGTCCGCGAATAACTTCTCTATAAGACTTAATATCTGACTTGTAGATTTCTTGACTTAGAATATTTTTCCCAAAACAGATTTATTCAACTCCAAACTTCTTCACATTGTCTCTGAGGCATGATCTTCATGATCTTCTTCCAGAGTTTATTCTTAGGCTTGAGACTATTTACAAAAAATACTCCAGTCTAATCTATTTACACTTTTACAGACTTAAGTGATACAATACAAATGCAAACTTAGATTATCGTACAACTTACTTAGGACTGTCAATTTAACTTAGTCTTGTTATAGGACAGGCATATCTTGCACGACAATCTCCCCCAATTTTTGAGAAGATTGCTTATCACAAATTCATGCTTGGTAACAAAACTAACCCCTAGCTACAATGAACAATTAAACTTCACATAAAAAAATTGACAAAAATACAACATTTATACATTAGGTGATTTCTTGAGTTTGACAGATACATACATCAGACAAATGTCTCATCTCCTATTTCTTCTCTAATGAGGTCCTTTAAGTTTACAAGTATTTCCAGTTCCGCTATGATTGGTGTCCCCCTTAAAACTTCCACAAGTTTGAGTTTGTCATGGAATGAGTAAGCACTCAATAAATTAATCCCAAACCTTGAGAATCTGTCAGCTTTGACATTTAGAAATTGTCCATCTTTAGTAACTTTGCTCAGCCCTTTTGCCTTGATATCTTCAGATTTTTGAATGTACATTTCTATCTCCTCATCATACCTTCTCTTCCTCTCCTCACTTTCAGCCTTGTTTCTTGCTCTTCTTTCTTCCCTTTCTACCAACCATTCAGCCAAAACAGATCTCCATGCCTTAGTTGTAGTATCCTTATCCTTCAATAAGCTTATCACTCTTTTGATCTTTGTAGGTGAAAAAGTGTCCATTAAGTTACTGCCAAGAAATGTAAAGGATACATCCTGATAGTAAATTCTTACTTCCCTTAGTGTTACAACCTAATCTCTGACCATTTCTTCAGCTAATTGTTGAAAGTAGTCTTCATCTGAGATACACCAGTTTAGAGGTGGAAAGTCACTTTGATTATAACAATTCCAGATGGCCCTCTCGGTAACTTGCATTTTCTTTAGTTTTCCCTTCAACAGACTTGTAATGAATTTTTGTTGATGGCTTAACAAAAGGTAGGTTTGAGATTTTCTTGAGAAATGTTTGGATTGAGATGATTGGTATTTTCAGAAAGGTGTTAGCAATTTGCTTGTACAAATATTTTGGCTTTGAGGTTTGAGCTTGTTTGGTAATTGAGTTTGTTGGCTTAGAGGGTTGAACTTAATTAATTTGGGATTTTAGGGTTTGTTGTTGTGGTTCCGAGCCATTTGGCTTTTTCTTCCTTCTTCGTTCATCCCCTTTCTTCTTGTCATCACCTTTATTCTCATCTTGCTTTCTGTCATTGATGTAGTTGCTCTTGAAGATTGACTTGAATTTGAGCCAGAAGGTTTTTGCTCATCATCATCCTTGTCATCTTTTAAATTGAATTGTGAGTTTGGAAACATGGTATCAGCATTCACATGGTACCTTTCAAGGATTATGATCATTTCTTCATCTTCAATTTTCTTGTGCTTTTTGTGTTTCAAATCAGATTGAAGTGTCATAATCAGCCTCATATTTCCTCTAACACAGTTCTTAAAAACATCGAAGATCTTGCATTTCTTGGTCTGAAAGAAGATGTAGGACACCCCCTTGCTTGTATATAGATAAACATCAGGAAAAACATCTATTTGAGCCTTTTTGAGTTCATGAAGTAATTGGGTGTCCTCTATGATGACTACATGTACCTTGTCAATCACTACATCCAGCTCAGATGCTCATAAGGTTATGAGATTTGAAAGAGACACCTGAAGACATCTTTCCACACCACCATCATTGATATTTACCACAATCCTTTTCTCCAAATAATTATCAATTTTCACAACCACTTCCCTAATGGAGTTGTAGTTCTTGGCCAATGCTCTTTTGTAGGTGATGTAGTTTTTTTGAAGAGACATCCTCAGGACTGCAAGAAATTCACTGAATTCTTGATCTTGATTTGGTCCTTCTACAGCCTTGTTGAGTCTGTCTTTTCCCACATCTTGTAATTGTTGAGCTTGTGAAGAACTTTGGCCATGCTGAGTTGATGTGATAAGCTCCTTAGATTTACCAGCATCCTGGGACTGTTGAATCCTAGCTGCTATCTCCCCCTTAGGCTTGTTGACAGGCATGATTACGGGAGTTAGAATTTTTGGCCTTACATCTTCAGGCAATGAAGAAAATGGTATGTTGAGCTTCCCCATGATGGCTCCCAAAGCCACATAATGTATTTGGAGATGCTTGTAAGAGTCCACCAGGGTTTTGATGTCTATTTGTTGACTCTGCACCAAGGATTTGAGAGCATGTACTTGTGCACTAAGTGAGTCATTTGAAGTTTGGAGATAAGACACTTGCTGTTGAAGTTCTTAAATTTGCATGTGAGAGGAGGATTGAGATGTGGAGGAAGTACAGACCCCAAAAGTATACTGCACAACCTTTTTAATTTCTTCAATGAGCAAGGCTGAAGGATTGTATCTGCTAGAGTGCATCTGATCCAGCTTCAGTCTTGTGTCATTGGAGTAAGTGATATATTTTTGAACTTGGTCATGCAGGGCTACAAATGAGGTTCTTAGATTTTTGACACTAGATTCTACTCCACTTAGATCATACCTTGCCATTTGATCAACAAAGATTGTGAATTTATTTTTGATCTCTGTCTGGTAAGGAATGATTTGATCCATCATTTCTCTAACCATCTTCATGATCTTGTCCTGATGCCCAGTTAAATTAATTTTAAGTACTTTTCTAAAGTTGTGGAAAGCTTTAATTTGAGCCTTGTATACTTTATTTACTGCATCATAAACTTCCTGTGGAGATAGGGATCTTGCATTGCTCCCCAAGATGGTTAGATACTCTTCCCTGAATTGAGCTAACACAACATCCATTTCAAATAAAAATTCCTTGTCCAACCATGCATCACAGTTTGTATCCTGACCAGCTTCATCAACAATTTTAGTTATTGTTCTTCAACAGCTGTCTGGTACGACTAGTAGGATTGCATGATGGCCTGGTAGTCTTTATTTGACATGTCGGATGTGAGAAGCTGTTGTGATATTTGTGCTAGGCCGCCAAGTTGGTCAACCATTAGATCATCAACTATTGAAGGTTGAGATGCAGCTGTTAAGTGGCATTTATGACACTTATTTATGCTCTAATAAGCTTTGAGTTGGTGTATTTGTACTCAATTTATTTGTGTTTTAACGTGTTTTCAAGTGTTTTTACATTTCAGGCTTTACTTCGTAAATCAGGTGAATTAGCATTGTTTTGATGCTAATATGGTATTTAGGAAGTGTTGGAATAAAAGCTTGGAAGATTGGATCGAAGCTGCAAGGAATAAAAAAGAAGAAAAAATAAAGTTTTGGCAGAAGGCGGGCGCGCCCGCGCTGGTATTGCGCGCGGCCACGCCGGGGGAACAGAAAGTCAGCGCGCCCGCGCTGGTGAAGCGAGCGGCCGCGCTGGGTCGGGATAAACAAATCCTGATTCTTTTGCAATTCAAATTCTGGACTCCTGGGAATGCATGGACTGCTATATAAACATTACTTAGGTCATTTTTTAAGGAGAGATTCAGATATCCAGAGTTTTCAAGACATCAAGGAAGGAAAGGAACGCAAGAGACCTTTTGGCACAATTTAACAAAGGAGAAGACGATCTAGTTTATTCTTGTGAATCTTTGTTTTGAGTTGTAATTTGGATGCTTGTTTCTTGTTTTGTTGAACCTATATTCTTGTGTGTACTTTGATTTATTTATTCGTATAAAGACTACGTTTGTTATATCATGTTTTCATTGGAACCCACATTGGCGATGAGTTCAATTATGGGCTAATCGTTATCGTGGGGTTCTAGCGGATTTATTTATGGATTTCTTTAGTTAAATTGTTTGAAGCCTTAGTATGTGTTGATTGTATGATATCCTAGTTATGGTTGTGCTTATTCGTCTTATGAGCGTTGAGAACTTATAAGATAGCGTGTTAAGTCTTAATGAAGCGAAAGTGAATTTAAGGGTTTAGAACTTGCCATGCTAGCATAGGTTCATATATTGTTATACATGATTCGTAGGTAATTTTACCCATCTTACTTGCCCTATGTAATCAAGATAGATAACTTGTGCTTAAACCGTTATGTTGTCAAATTCTATAGACATATAGGGTCTCAATATAATTGGTGCATATTCAGCTTCTATCTCTTTTGTGGATGTATGATAGAATGGTACTCGCACAACGAAAGTTGGCGTTTATCAGTTTCGTGTTATCTGATTAGTGTCATCACCATTGCATGCTAAGGTTGAGAATAATAAAACTATTGAATGAAGTACTTAATGAAGTTAGAATCCATGTTTGTCATATATATTTATCCAGTCTATTTTATTCTCTTAGTTATAATTGTTAGCGTAATTCTTAGTTATCAACATTCTCAATTTGTTATTGTCTTAGCATTAAATAATAACCATACATTGTTTCTTAGGTGCGTAATTTAGATAGTTAACCAATATAGTCTCTTTGGGATCGAATCTGATTTATATCTTATACTACTTGTGAACTCGTATACTTGCGTGTAATATTAACGCGTGTTTAGCGACTAACAATTTTTTGGCGCCGCTGCCAAGGACTGCAGTGTTAATTACTAGTTAATATGCTTTCCATCAGTGGTCGTTAAAGTTCATTGACTTGGACATTGTTACTTATTTGTTTCCTTGTTTTATTTCAGGTGATCTAGTGAGGGTGTATATATATGCGTTCGCGTACTCATAAGAGAACACTGGATAAAGCCGAGGAAGAACTTGTAGTAATTCGTAGGGAAGTTTCTGAGGAAGAAAAGAAGGTAGAAGAAGAAGAAGAGAAAGTTGAAGAGCCAATTATAGTAGCTATGGATGATCAAGCAGAAAATCCGAAGGCTTTGATGGACTATTCTAAGCCAAAGATTAATGACATTCAGTCTTGCATCATTAGACCAGCCATCGCGGCTAACACTTTTGAGATCAAGTCAAGCACGATTCAGATGATACAGAACTCAGTTCAGTTTGGGGGTTCTCCTACCGAAGACCCCAACATGCACATCGGGGATTTCATTGTGTGACACTTTCAAGTTCAATGGTGTGACTGAAGATGCTATCAAGCTGCAACTCTTCCCATTCTCTTTGAGGGACAAAGCTAAGTGATGGTTACACTCTCTAACGGCAGGGTCTATCACAACTTGGGAAGATCTTGCTCAAAAGTTTCTCACTAAATTTTTTCCCATGGCGAAGACTGCAGCAATCAGGAATGCTCTTACCCAGTTCGCGTAGCAAACTGGAGAATCTCTGTATGAGGCTTGGGATTGATATAAAGAGATGCTAAGGAAGGTCCCACACCATGGCATGCCTGATTGGATGATTATCAACTGTTTCTACAATGGATTGGGTCCTACTTCTAGGCCCATGCTTGATGTAGCATCAGGAGGAGCCTTGTGGGCTAAAATCTATGATGAAGCTTATGAACTTATTGAACTGATGGCTGCTAATGAGTACCAGAATCCTTCCCAGAGACTGACTCAGGGAAAAGTAGCAAGAATTCTGAAGTTGGACGCAGCAACTGCTATAGCTGCCCAACTTAAGGCTTTGACAATGAAGATGGACATTTTGGCTAATTATGGAGTTAATCAAATAACTAGTGTCTGTGAGCTTTGTGCTGGTGCCCATGAGACTGATTAGTGCGTAATTTCTAATGAATCAACTTAGTTCGTGAGCAACTTCCAGCGATCGCAATAACCTGTGCCAGCAACCTATCATCTTAACAACCGCAATCATCCTAATTTCAGTTGGAGTAATGCTCAAAATGCGGTTCAACAGCCTTATCAGCAGTATCCAGCTAAACAGTACAACCCCCCTGGGTTTCAGCAACCGCAGTATGCACCAAAACAACAACTCCAGTTGCAAGAGGCTAATAAAAAATCTGAATGAGGAGTTGAAGCTTATGTGCAAGAGCCAAGCCGTTTCTATCAAGACCTTAGAAAATCAAATTGGGCAAATTGCCAATGCTTTGCTAAATTGTCAACCTTGTACACTTCCTAGTGACACTGAAGTACCAGGAAAGAAGGAATCTAAGGAGCAGGTAAAGGCAATCACGTTAAGGTCTGGAAATGTTGCGAATCCTGAACAAACTCAAGAGTTAACTGAAGAAGCTGAGGCTGAGAAAGAAGCAAAATAGCAGGATGAAGAAGTGGAACCAAGGAAGACTACTGTTGAGCACACTCTGCCTGAGGATAATACAGGGGAGAAACAGATCTATCCTCCACCGCCTTTTCCTAAGAGGCTGCAGAGGAAAAAGCTGGACAAGCAATTGAGAAGTTTCTAGAGTTGTTTAAGAAACTTCATGTCAACATACCTTTCGCTGAGGCTCTTGAGAAGATGCCTAGCTATGCACGGTTTATGAAGGGTATTCTCTCTCGGAAGGTGAAGCTAGATTATTTAGTGACCGTCGCTCTCACGGAGGAATGCAGTGATGTGTTGCAGCAGAAGTTGCCTCCAAAGGTTAAAGATCCAGGAAGCTTCACTATTCCATGTACTATTGGAAAAGTGTCTTTTGACAGATGCTTATGTGACTTGGGAGATAGCATCAATATGATGCCTTTGTCAATCTTCAAACCGTTGGACTTGCCTGATCCAACACCAACTTAAATGACCTTGCAGTTGGCTGACCGTTCTATTACGTATCCGCGAGGTATTGTGGAGGATGTCTTGGTCAAGGTCGATAAACTCATCTTCCCTGATGATTTTGTCATTCTTGATTTCGAGGAAGATAAGAAGATTCCCATAATCTTGGGAAGGCCCTTCTTGGCAACTGGCCGGACCTTGATTGATGTGCAGAAAGGTGAGCTTACAATGAGAGTGTTGAATCAGGATGTGACTTTCAATGTGTTCGATGCTATAAAATTTCCTACTGATAATGAGGAGTGCTTAAAAGTCGAGTTGGTCGACTCGGTGGTCACATCTGAACTTGATCAAATGCTAAGGTCTGATGCCTTAGAAAAAGCCTTATTGGAAAATTCAGTCAGTGAAAATGACGAAGGAGATGAGAAATTGTAATATTTGAATGCGTCTCCCTGGAAGAGGAAGATAGATATGCCTTTTGAATCTCTTGGAATGGAAGAATTGAGCAAAGCTCCTAAACGCCTCAAGCCATCTATTGAGGAAGCTCCTACTCTTGAGCTTAAGCCTTTACCTGAACATTTGAGGTATGCTTTTTTAGGTGATGCATCTACTCTGCCTGTTATTATTGCATCTGACCTTTCAGGTAGCGATGAGGAAAAACTTTTGAGAATTTTGAGAGCGTTCAAATCGGCAATTGGATGGACTATAGCAGATATCAAGGGAATCAACCCTTCTTACTGTATGTATAAAATTCTGCTAGAGGAAGGTAGCAAGCCTACAGTCAAGCAGCAAAGAAGACTTAATCCAATCATGAAGGAAGTAGTAAAGAAGGAAATTCTGAAGTGGCTAGATGCGGGGATCATTTATCTTATCTCTAAAAGTTCATGGGTAAGCCCGGTTCAATGTGTACCAAAAAAGGTGGTATTACTATGGTAGCAAATGAGAAGAATGAGCTTATTCCTACAAGAACAGTCAAGGGGTGGAGAGTCTGTATGGACTATAGGAAGCTGAACAAAGCCACTAGAAAAGATCATTTTCCCCTGCCCTTCATTGATCAGATGCTTGACAGGTTGGCTGGTCATGAGTACTTTTGTCTTCTGGATGGTTATTCGGGTTACAACCAGATTTGTATCCCTCCAGAAGATCAGAAGATAACTACCTTCACTTGTCCATTTGGTACATTCGCCTTCAGACAAGTTTCTTTCGGTCTGTGTGGTGCACCAGCCATATTTCAGCGATGTATGATGGTCATCTTTTCTGACATGATCGGCCAGAATATGGAAGTGTTCATGGACGACTTCTCAGTCTTTGGTGATTCTTTTGATGAATGCTTGCAAAATCTTGGACACGTCCTCAAGAGGTGCGTTGAGACCAACTTGGTTCTCAATTGGGAGAAATGTCACTTTATGGTCCGTCAAGGCATTATTCTCGGGCACAAGGGTTCTAGTAAGGGTCTTGAGGTGGATAAGGCCAAGGTGGGTGTCATTGAGAATCTTCCCCCACCTATTTCTATTAAGGGAATCTATAGTTTTCTTGGTCATGTGGGTTTCTACAGACATTTCATCAAAGACTTCTCGAAAATTTCAAAGCCATTGTGCAGTTTACTAGAGAAAGATGTCCCTTTCAAGTTTGATGACGAGTGCCTTGAGGCTTTTGAGACATTGAAGAAGAGTCTAATCTCAGCACCAGTCATAACTGCACCTGATTGGAATGATCCTTTTGAGATGATGTGTGATGCAAGTGACTATGCAGTTGAAGCAGTTCTTGGGCAGTGAAAGAATAATATATTTCATGTAGTCTACTATGCTAGTAAGATTCTAAATGGGGCTCAACTGAATTACACTACTACGGAGAAAGAACTTTTGGCTATTGTCTATGGTTTTGAGAAATTTTGATCTTATCTACTTGGGACTAAGGTGACAGTTTTCACGGATCACGCCACCATTCGATATCTTGTCTCAAAGAAGGACTCGAAGCGTAGATTAATTCGATGGGTTCTTTTGCTCCAAGAATTTGAACTAGAGATCAAGGATAGAAAAGGAACTGAAAATCAAGTGGCTGATCATCTCTCGCGATTAGAGAATCCTAATGCTACTTCATTGGTTAAAACATTGATAAATGAGTCTTTTCCCGACGAGTAGCTATTTGGAGTGCAAGAAGAAGAACCGTGGTTTGTAGACATTGTGAACTACCTTGTGAGTAACATCATGCCTCCCGACTTATCTTATGCTCAAAGGAAGAAGTTTTTACATAAAGTGAAGTGGTATATGTGGGATTAGCCGTTTCTTTTTTGCCAAGAAGCTGACCAAATCATCTAGAGATGTATTCCTTACAGCGAAACTGGGCGGTCTTGCGAGATTGCCACTCAACGGCTTATGGGGGACATTACGGTGGAGAAAAGACAGCAGCTCGTGTTCTTCAAGCAGGTTTCTTTTGGACAACATTGTTTAAAGATGCGCATCAGTTTGTTTTGAAATGTGATCGATGTTAACGTGTGGGTAATATGTCTAAAAAGGATGAGATGCCTCTTAATGTGCTTCTCGAGGTTGAGGTCTTTGATGTTTGGGGAATTGACTTCATGGGGCCATTCGTCTCGTCTTGCAACAATCAGTATATCCTGTTGGCGGTTGATTATATATCGAAATGGGTTGAAGTTAAGGTGTTTCCAACAAACGATGCGAATGTGGTGCTTAATTTTCTTCACAAGCAAATATTCACAAGGTTTGAGATTCCAAGAGTCATAATCAGTGATGAGGGGTCGCATTTTTGCAATCATAAGTTCACTGCTATGATGAAAAGGTATAATGTGAACCATCGCATTGCTACGGCTTATCATCCTCAGACAAATGGTCAAGCTGAGGTATCTAACAGAGAGATCAAGCGCATTCTAGAGAAGGTTGTGTGTCCATCAAGGAAAGATTGGTCTTTGAAGCTTGATGAAGCTATTTGGGCGTATAGAACAACATATAAGACTCCATTGGAAATGTCGCCGTTTCAGTTGGTTTATGGTAAGGGGTGTCATTTTTCGGTGGAGCTCGAGCATAAAGCTTATTGGGCTTTGAAGAAATTGAATCTGGACTTGGATGCAGCTGGAAAGAAAAGGATACTTCAAATGAACGAACTTGACGAATTTCGACTTCAAGCTTATGAGAACAACAAAATGTACAAGGAGAAAGTCAAGAGGTGGCACGATCGGGGTCTAGTGCTCAAAAAATTGTGTCGGGGAAACAAGTGCTTTTATTTAACTCTCGTCTCCGTCTTTTTCTTGGAAAGTTGAAGTCAAGATGGTCAGGTCCTTTTATTGTCAAAACTGTGTTTCCACATGGAGCGGTGGAAATTTTTAAGAATGATTTGGGCCGCATTCAAGGTAAATGGTCAACAGTTGAAGCATTATTATGGTGATACGATAAACCACGAGGTGGTTAGTGCCGTTTTATTGTCCACTTGATCTTAAGATTCCACGTCGAGCTAGCGACATAAAAGAAGCGCTTCTTGGGAGGCAACCCAAGTTTTTGTACATTAGTAGGTAGAGGAAGCAAGAAGAAAAGAGAAAAACACAAAAAAATCAGAAAAAGGAAAAAATTCGGGGTCAAGTACAGAAGCTGGACGCGCCCGCGCTTTTCTCGCGCGCGCCCGCGCCATTTTTCCAGTAGCTGAGCGCTCCCGCACTGTCTTAGCGCGCGGCCGTGCCAGTTTTCCAGAAGTAGAGCGCGTCCGCGCTGTCTCAGCGCGGGGACGTGCCGGTCTTTGTGCGAATTTTTTTTAAGGCGGCAGTTATAAGGAAAAATCGGGATTTTAATTCCAAAATCAATTCAAACCCGATTTTTACTCTTACACACCCCATAATTGCCTCTCCCAATCAATTCCATTATTTCCACGATTCCCATAATCAATCCCACTTCTATTTCTTATCAAATTCACACCCCTCCACCTATAAATACATACACTTATATACAACTTCTCCACCAATTCACAAACACTCAAACACGAAGAAAAAATAGGGTGTGGCAGGACACATGGAACGATAAGATACCGAAGGACTTTGATTTGGATCTTATTATTGCTACTCTCTGTATTCCTCAGACTCATTGGAAGTTCAAGAGGGGCACTACTGATTACTCCACCTTCCCTGCTTCATGCATGAATAGGTATGCACGTGCTTGGAACTCTTTTATTTATGCTAACATCATGGCATCTTCGCATGTGCATGAGATTATAGTGGAGCATGCTCGTCTTCTTTGGGGTATTCTGCAGGGTGATTACATTGATTTGGGGATGGTGATATATCAAGGGATCATAAGGTTTTTGAGAGGAGGTACTACTGGGGCTATTCGTTATGCGTCCATTGTGACGAAGTTGTGCATGGCAGTTGGTGTTTATTGGCCAGCACATGAGCAGCTTCAGATTCCCAGTGCTCCTATTGACAGTTCTACACTACACAACATGGTCGAGTGGTATGGAGGGAAGCCCGATCCTAAGGGGCTTGGTTACTCTTATGCTCATCTTCCAGGTGGTGTGCCTATGGAGGCAGCTACAACATGAGGTTCTCAGCATACCCGACGAGCAGCTTGGAGGGCTCAGTATGGAGAGGAGGCTGGTTCATCATAGTGGCAGCAGCAGCAGGAGGAGGTAGCAAGAGCAGATATGGGAGCTGGTTTGAGTTCGACGCAGTATAGGCGTCTTGCGAGGAGGATGGATGCGATGCACGACATCCATAGTCGTTTTGCACGCGATCTCACCGAGGCACTTGGGACTGCATTTAGAGCCACAGGAGTTGACATTCAGTGGCCAGTATTTGGTGAGGACTCTGTGTATCCGCCTCCGGACACACCTGACACTCCACCAGTTGAGGGTGAGGATTCTGATTCACAGTAGGTATGCCTAATTCCTTACTATTACCTTCACTGAGGACAGTGGATATTTTAAGTTTGGGGGTAGTAGTTGAAGGAATATGTTTGTGCGAGTCTCATATAGTTTGCATGTTCATGATAGTTTTATTTCATATAGTTGCATATATTTTTCCATGTAGTTTTTTTTATTTTTGGTAGTTTTTATGATAATTTGTTCATGTAGTTCATGCATTTGCATTATATTATGATTTCCTTAGATAATTTTTCCGATTAATTGGTGATATTGATGCTAGTGTAGTGATATCATATTTAGTGATGTTGAGTCTTATTGGATTGATTTGCATGCTAGAGACATTTGTATTTCACTAAGTCTTATAGGTTGCTAGAGTGCTAGATCATAGTCATGATTTGTTGGTTTGTCGAGGTTTAATCGCTTGTTTATATTTAGAATTTAAGATATTCTCTTAATAATAAAAGACATGGATATTTAAAAATTGGAGGAATTTGGATTTCATTGCTAGTTGTGTGGCTAGGTGTCAAATGGCTAGTAGCCGGCTCATATTTTTATGAGTAGTCTAGGGTTGAATGAGATGGAGCGAAACGCACTCATTCAGAAATTGTTAAAAAAAAGAAGAAAAAAAAGAAAAAAAAAGAATAAGTGCTATGTATAATTGATCACGAGTGGGCTCTTTAGTACTCGAGTTAGTAAGTTCTTAGGGGATTTTGTGCCTAATGACCTTAGGCTTTTATAGTCTGGGATCTGCTAACATAACGCTCGCTACATGGATGCTATTGTATAAGTCTTTTATGGATCTCACTCATAGCACGATCAAATAATCATATTTGTGTTGTTTTGTTTGAATAAAAGCGTGAATCCATGTTAACTCCGATATAAGAATTGAAGAGTTATAAGTTCTTTTGAGTCTAGCTTTTATTCTGTTTATAAAATTGCGATTGTCTTGATAAGTAGTGAGTCATGGTTGTCGATCTAGTTGTGATAGTACATCTGTAAGCATTTGCACACACGCACGTCTCTGGTATGTAGATTGATTTATGAGATGTGATGGATCTTTATGCGAATAACTGCATTTGCTGAGGTGTTGCTAGTTTATTGGTTTAATTATTCTTTGGGGATCGATGCATTCATATTAGTTGCATTCATTCATTTTTATTTCTTATTCTTTGAGTCTGTTTATGTTTGAGGACAAGCATCGATTCAAGTTTGGGGGTATGTTAAGTGGCATTTATGACACTTATTTATGTTCTAATAAGCTTTGAGTTGGTGTATTTGTACTCAAGTTATTTGTGTTTTAACGTGTTTTCAAGTGTTTTTGTATTTCAGGCTTTACTTCGTGAATCAGGTGAATTAGCATTATTTTGATGCTAATATGGTGTTTAGGATGTGTTGGAATAAAAGCTTGGAAGATTGGCTCGAAGCTGCAAGGAATAAAGAAGAAGAAGAAAAAATAAAGTTTTGGCAGAAGGCAAGCACGCCCGCGCTGGTATTGCGCGCAGCCGCGCCAGGGGGAACAGAAAGTCAACGCGCCCGCGCTGGTGAAGCGCGCGGCCGCGCTTGGTCGGGATAAACAAATCCTGATTCTTTTGCAATTCAAATTCTGGACTTCTGGGAATGCATGGACTGCTATATAAACATAACTTAGGTAATTTTTCAAAGAGAGATTCAGATATCCAGAGTTTTCAAGACATCAAGGAAGGAGAGGACAGCAAAAGACCTTTTGGCACAATTCAACAAAGGCAAAGACGATATAGTTTATTCTTGTGAATCTTTGTTTTGAGTTGTAATTTGGATGCTTATTTCTTGTTTTGCTGAACCTATATTCTTGTGTGTACTTTGGTTTATTTATTCGTATAAAGACTACGTTTGTTATATCATGTTTTCATTGGAACCCACGTTGGCGATGAATTCAATTATGGGCTAATTGTTATCGTGGGATTCTAGCGGATTTATTTATGGATTTCTTTAGTTAAATTGTTTGAAGCCTTAGTATGTGGTGATTGTATGATATCCTAGTTATGGTTGTGCTTATTCGTTTTATGAGTATCGCGAACTTATAAGATAGCGTGTTAATTCTTGATGAAGTGAAAATGAATTTAAGGGTTTAGAACTTGCCATGCTAGCATAGGTTCATGTATTGTTATGCATGATTCGTAGGTAATTTTACCCATCTTACTTGCCCTATGTAATAAAGATAGATAACTTGTGCTTAAACCGTTATGTTGTCAAATTCTATAGACATATAGGGTCTCAATATAATTGGTGCATATTCAGCTTCTATCTCTTTTGTGGATGTATGATAGAATGGTACTCGCGTAACGAAAGTTGGCGTTTATCAGTTTCGTGTTATCTGATTAGTGTCATCACCATTACATGCTAAGGTTGAGAATAATAAAACTATAAACAATATGAACCTGTATATTAAAACAAATATATAGATAACCCTTTAATTATGGATCGTTTACAGGTTATGGAATAAAATAAGAATCTAACCTTCTAAAATTTATATCAACTGAATACAATTTTATTATCTCTTTACTAACTTTCCCATCTTATTTACTCTGATATCTCCAACTTCTCGAAGCTGGGATTTCTCCAACTTTGTTGTCTACTAAGAGCTATTCACTTTAAACTTCATTCAAAATTGAAAGAAATAAGAATTCACAAAGCAAGTGTGAGCCAAAAATGCTCAGCAAGTATCAATATAGGTTTCCATGAATTATATCAAATAAACTTCTGGAACCAATCTTTAAATGACTTAAAAAACATCTTTATTTATTTATCTGAAACAGTTGAGCGAATAAAGCATCGGCCCTCATTGGCCTTTAATCATAAATCACATTTCTCTGAGAAGAACATCACACAGTTCTCAGATTCATTTCCTGAATCAAATCTTTGTCAGATTTTGAAATTATAAACTTTACAAGAAGGAATGCCGTTAATGGGGATCAACAATAAATTAGGCTGGACACAAAAACCAACATATGCACTGTAACCTGCTGATCAGTCAGGATGCAGTCCGGATCTATACTTACCTATATAGACCCACCAACATATTAGGTACCCAGGCATTATGGCCTAATAAACAAGGGTCCGGCCATCTCTGGCCCTTAGGGCCCAGCTCATTCCTGTCCCTCATCATAACCATCCAGTCCGTAGAGTATTTTGATATTGAATCATTTTGATTTCAAAACATCTCAATTCAGGATTCGCAAATAACCCAGAATAATAGGTATTTGCTCAAGAGATCACAAATAATAGTAAGGAACAAGAAAAAAAGGTACTTGCATAATTAAGAGTAATTGTAGAGAAACATAAAAATATTTAACTATTATGAATTCAGAATAGGAAAGAAATACTTTGCAATATACACAAGAAGGTTTGAGAATACTTGCAATATATCATAAGAAAGTTCAGGAATACTTTCCTCAATTGATAGCCCTCTGATCTTTAACTATCCGCCATATCACTCAGTTCTGGTATATTTTTGTTTTTATCGACAGGTTATCTGACCCTTCTTGTCAATCACCATCTTATATTTATCTTATCTTTGTATACTTATCTCATGTATTTCATATAGACAAGCTTTACTTTTAAATCTCTCTGTCTGGCTTTGAACACCTCAATCTATGTGTATTTATCATAAAAGATAGCATTTGAATTATCTAACAATATAAAATTGTCTATTATACGTTTATCCTTATCGTCTACCCACCTGATAATAATAGATAAGGATCATATTTTAATCAGATAACGTTTAAAAGACACATGGACTCATAATTCATACAACACGTAAACACATAAGGCGCATATCACATAATTCATGTAACATATGATTTAGTTCGTCAAAACATTCGACTCGCTGCGTGTAAAGTTGATATCGAGTCAAAATATGAATTTTTAATAATTACGCGACTCAGAAACGTTTACAAAATCAAGCTTCCTTTCGAAACGGAAAATGGATTATTTTTCTGAGTCTAGACGCGTTCGTTTCGTATTAAACGGACGAACGATCTATTTATTATGAATAAAATAAGAATAATTCAATTAATAATAATATTAATTGAATTTTAAATACCTCTATATGATTTTTTTTAAATCATTATTTGGCTAATTATAAATAATTACATTTTATTTAACTATTTATAGATTAATTTAATTAGTTAAATGAATCAACCAATTAATTAAATCCATAAATATTTAACTAAAATAAATTATAAATAATTAAATCAAATTTAGATTTTTAAAAATAATAAAAAAATAAATTTATGGAATTAAAATAATTTATTTAATTATTTAAAATAATTAAATAAATTTGTTTTGAATTTTAAAATAAAGTTTTAGATTTTAGAAATGATTTTAAATTATTTTTAAAGGAAAAATCTGCAGAAACAGATATAGTAAAATGATTTGGGGCAGAAGTGGATTAAGACAGGGTTGCAAACAGTTCAGAATACGGGTCGGGATGGCTAGAATGAGTCACCAAGAATGTTAGAACCTCGGCGGAAAATTGGCAGAAACTGGCGAGATTCATACTTACCGTCGAGCCCGATTACAATCCAAAACAGCTCGGATTTTCCTATTTCTTGCATCGATTTCACTCCAAATGAACACATAAACTCTCTACTACCTCCCTCAACAACAGACATTCGTGGTGTCGACTTCTCCGGCTATAACCATGGAAACCGGCGACTTAATCCGGCGAAATAACGAAACCATTCATTTCTAAACAAAACTCTACGTTTTAGGTGCCAAATTAAAGGTTACGAAACATACAATTTAACCCAGAAATCCAAACAAGCCAACAATCACAATCAAACTCGTAAAATCAAATCAAAATAAAAAAAAAACTTAAGAACTCGAAATAATACTTCCAAGGGTTATAATCATCGAATTTATATACCAATCGATTGCAAATCATGTAATAAAGCTTATTTACACATCCAAATCATCAAACGATTTAAGAACAAGAAACCCCCAAATCAGCTATAAACCCTAAAATTATGAATTGAAAAATTACCTATCCTCGAAATGATTTGATGATATAAACAGATAGAGGGTGATCTGGGCTTCATTTTGGTTACTCCAACTTGAAATTTGGAGATCAAAATCATGTTGAAATCGGTCTTGATCCTCAAGAACACATCAAGAACAATTTTTAGAGAATTTTCAGATTTTTATTTATTTTTCTGATTTTTATATAATAAAATAATAATTAAATATTAAATAAATGGTATTTATAGTTATACAAATAATACCCCCAAAATTATCTAGGGCCTAATTATATCATTTAATAAAAATAATTAGCCCAAAATTAATAATTAACGGGGAATAATTTTTTTAATCCAATAAATACAAATATTATGTCAAAATTTCCCAAAAATTACAAATAATCCAAAAATGTAAAAATATTGAATATTTGAAAGTCTCATAATTTTATAAAAATAAGAATACAATTTTTGTGGGCTTTAACGTCCCGGTAGAGGCCCGGAAAAGTTATTTTTTCACGAAACAAAATATTTCCTAAATTAACCGGATGTTCGGAAAATCAGTATGATATATGCCATATGATGCAGAATAAAGCCACTTGCTCTATACAAAATATCAACTATTAAAACGAAACCTTGATAATATAACTTTTAATATAAATCCATTTAACACGCAATAAAATATCCAAAAATAACCCGAACCACACATAACATATATAACACATAACAGATAATCTTTTATGATCATTCATAATTTACAACATCATAAATCACATAATACCCATTTAATATATCACAAACCAATCATAAATTTCTCGGTCGTTACATCCTTCCCCCTTAAAGGATTTTGTCCTCATAATCATGTTAAGGAACATATAATGATACCTTTCAAGTATCTCACATATCATTTCTCAGGTTGACCTCTCAACCTTACAACATTTTCATAAACTTTAACTCACAACATCAATCGTTACCCAACAGCCTCTTGCTGACATCATATTTTACCAGTTATTCATACAATCTAACTCAAGTCTCCATTTTATATATAATTGAGCTAAATTATTCTTCCTGTGTTTATATATATAAACACCTTATGAACTTGCTACTCGTTTGGCAGTAAAGCCAATTCACTCACACTCTTTATGTCTATCTTACTATCTCAAAAGGACTAGCATAATATATATTAATCTTCTTTTCTTTCTAATTCTAATAATTTGTGCTCATGAACGCTTCCAACATTCACTGGTTGCTTCACTTCATTTTCCACGTATTTCTTTGTGCAAATAGCTTATCTTGTAATCGCTTCTAATCGTATTCGAGACTCTTTAATCATTTCCTTACTCTTTTCATCCATCTGCGAATGATATACTGAGACCATGGCGCCTTCGGTTTCTAAACATTCCTAAATCAACTCCAGAATCTAGAATTGAAGAGAGAATCTTAACTAGATATGAGTGGCACACAAACTTGTTATCATACCTTAGTTTCCTTGAATCACAATCAAATATATTCATTGAGCGGAAATATTTTTACTATTTAGAAGAAAATATACTAAGCTGGATACATCGCCCACATATAATGTTCATTCTTGTCTTCACGCCATATTATCATAAAGTCCCTTTTTTCTCTTTTTTTTCTCTATGTCTTGTATCATATTCTTGGAGTAACTGGAATCTCTCGAGTTATCAATGTTTAGCCAAATCCCTATCTTTTAGTTCTGCCTTACTTGGTGCATATTTGTTCATAAATGATATGTCTTATTTCGCTTCAGTAGGTTCCTAGTGTTTCACATACCTCTGCCGCCATATAAAATAGAATAATAATATCGATCAATTATAATCCATACTTGAATCTGATAACGTACAACAATCTCCTTGAAGCATTATCTAACTTATGTCGTGGATAAGGCATTCACCAATAAAAGAATGATTAGGTTTGGTTAACCTATCCTTAATAATTCAAATAACGCTTCCTTCGGCCTAGGTTTTTATGTGATTCTACTATATCATTCCTAATGATCTATACTCATTTTTGAAATGATTACAATGATATGTTCAACCGTTGATGTTGGCTTTGATTCTTCAGTAGATATAACATTTTCTTACCTACTTTACCATTTCCATTCTTATATCAAGTCAACCAATACCTTCATTTAACCCTTCGTATTTACTCGTATTCTCAGAATGAATTTCCTATCTCCAGTTATAGGCGTTTTACTTCGTTCTTTACTTTAGCTTTGTCACACTTGACGTTCGTAACTTACTCATATCCTAGACCATCTTATAAAATTTCTTTATCATCCTTTTTATTCCACTCTCTTTCCTAGTTAAGTTCTCCATCCTCGTAATTTATTGTCTCTTCTTAACATAAGCGATTTCTTCTTCTTAATAGCACTGATTTATTCATCATTAGATAAGCCATTGCTGTGGCTAATACCGGAATGAAGGCTTTTAATTTATAACTATTTAAACTCTTTTATTATTCTTGAGAATAGCATTATCAAAATCCATTAACAGCTATGTTAGGAAATGAATAACACACAGGGGGGGTGAATGTGTTTTTCTGTTTTTATGCTTTTCTTGAGCTTTTTATGGTTGAACAAAGTAAATTAAATCTTGTAGTGAAATATGTTACTGCTGAAGTTAAACATGCAATAGTAAAGAACACAGATCTTTCAAAACTCACTTAATTTTATATTAAAATTAAGAATGTTTTGCTTCAAAATTTCTAGGCTCATTGTTAATAAAGAGCTTAGCTTCTTCTTGAAAGAGTTACAAGATTTTCTATCTAATTTGTTACAACTGACTACAGGACCAGTGTTAACTTTATAATTTACTTAACTGCTAGTTTACACAGTGTGCAATAAGACATTCTATTAACTTTAGTAAACTATCACTTGTCATTTTCAATTTAGGAAAAGTGTATCTTCTATTTCCGGCTTAGCATATCTTAGCACCCCGTGTTTACTTTGATCTTTCTTTGTCAGTTAATCTTCACCATTGATCTTGCACATCCTTCAAGCTGCTTTTTGTAGACTTGTTAATCCAGCTATTTGGATTTTTTGTTGATTGTAAACCTTGGATATTGAACTGGTCTGCAACTTTGTACTTTGAGATTTTACCCCCAGGTCTCCATTTGGTCTATAGAGAACTTGACATCTTGATAAGTATATTGGCTTATCGAGATCTCTAATACTCCATAGTTAATTTGACTTATGGAGGTCTCTGAATTCTCTATAAGAGAATTTGGCTTGTTGAGATCTCTAGTCTTTATATCTTCATTTTGACTTATCGATATCTCTGAGTTCTCTAGTGGCTTATTGACTTATCGATAACTCAGAGTTCTCTAGTAAAATTTGACTTGTTGATAACTCAGAGTTCCCTAGTGAATTTTGGTTTATCTATATCTCTAAGTTCTCTAGTGGAATTTGACTTTTCGATAACTCAGAGTTCTCTAATGAATGTTGACTTGTCGATAACTCCGAGTTCTCTAGTGAAGAAATGACTTGTCGATATCTCCAATCTTTATGTCTTCAATTTAGCTTATCGATATCTCTAGGAGTTCTCTATAAGCTTTTCTGACTTCTCGATAAGTCATTTGGAGTTCTCGAGTGACTTCTCTATAACACTAAATTTGTGACTTGTAGAGATCTTGACTTAGAATATTTTTATCCAAACAGATTTATTCAACTCCAAGATTCTTCATAATTCTTCTGAGGCATGATCTTCTTGATCTTCTTCCAGATAGAATCCTTAGGCTTGATACTGTTTAAACAAAAGGACTCCAGTCTGCTCTTTTACATTTTTACAGACTTTAAATATTACAAGTACAAATGCAAACTAAGATTATAGTACAACTTACTTAGGGTTGTCAATTTGAGTTAGTCTTGTTATAGTACAGGCATGTCTTGCACAACAATCTCCCCCAATTTGTGAGAAGATTGCTTAACACAAATTCATGCATGTTAACAAGACTAACCCCAAGTTAAAAAAATGGAAAATTAAATTAATACATAAAGCTTGATAGAATTACAACTTTAATACATTATGAGATTTACAAAGTTTAATGGTTATAAATATTAGGTAAAGACAGTTTATGTATCTGCTTCTTCTCTAAGGTTCCTTCAAGTGATCAAGAATTTCAAGTTCTTCTATAATATGTGTTCCACTTAGAGCTTCTACAAGTTTTTCTCGCAACCTTTGGATAACCACTGTCTAGTAAATCAATCATAAATCTTGAGAATCCACCAGCTTTAATATTTAGAAATTTCCCGTCTTTAGAGATTCTGCTCATTCCTATAGCCTTGAGCTCTTCTGATCTCTTTATGAACATCTCTATTTCTTCATCATACTTCCTCCTTCTCTCTTCAGATTCAGCCTCATTTCTTTTTCTTGTTACCTCCCTTGTAACCAACCATTCAGCTAGAACTGATCTCCATGCCTTTGTATAAATGTCCTTGTCCTTTAACAAACTTAACATCCATTTAATTTTTGTGGGAGAAAGAGAATCCAGTAAATCACAGCCAAGGAAGGTGAATGACCCATCTTCATAGTAAATTCTAACTTCCCTTAGAGATACAATATAACGACTCGTGTATATTCTTTTATTTCGAATATTTTTAAGGTGTAATAAAGGTTTAAATAATTAAATAAATGTGTTTATTGATTTTTGGCAGAAGTTGTTTATTGTTACTTATTTAATTGTGATAAGTTAATATGAGGATTGGATTATGTGATTTAGTAGTGAGTTATACGATTTTATTTCGCTTGTAAAAGTGATTTTATTACAGCTTTAATTCCATAAATATTTGGATTGTTTCTAAAATTGATTTTATAATTTTATAATTTCAATAATTAATTTTAGGACTTTATAAAATTGAGAAATCAATATTCCACTAGTTATTTATTTTTAAATAATTTTCTAAGTGTGTTTATTTGTAAAATCCATATTTAATTCAGGAAATCTTCAATAATTATGAAACTTATATTTTATTAAGTTCGTATTATTCCAAAAACTTTAAAATTATTTTGGAAATTTTTCGGGATTCGTTTCACCCGCCTGTCGTTTCGTTATTTGTTAAAAAGCGGGTACAAAGTGCATCTTAAAAATTGTTTTAGAAATTTAGAAATTTATGTTTTTGTAAACTTCGGGATATTTATGACATTTTGATATTATTTTCGTAATTTTCTGAAATTATTTTTCGTACACCTCGATTCGTTAATTTTGAATTTTGAGGCAAAGCGGTACTGCAGGACACGTGTTACTTTCACGTTAATTGGTTGATACGTGGCAGCAGCTTAGCATTTCTTTCTTTTTTTAATCTCTTATTTCACTCATCTCCCTCCTGCACTCTTGTCTCTCTCTCTTCGCTCTCTGTTTCTCTCAATCTCTCTCCCTCTATCTTTCTGTTCCTCTGCTTCGTTCTCGGTTCCTCTGCTTCTCGCGGTGGGTTGTCGTTTGCTTTTTCTGGTCGTTCTTTTCCGGTTGGTTCCTTACCTTTTCAATTAAATCCTGTATATATATGTATATATGTGTGTTATTATGTGCTTGTGTGTGTGCGTGTATTGTATGTGTGCGTGGGTTGGGGGTGTGCTGCGTTTGTGGCCGGAATTTTGGCCGCCGTGGACCTGTCCTCTGGTGGTAACTACTTTGTTCCTCCTTTTTCCGTTATGTCTGTGCGCGTGAGGCATGTGCAAGTGTGTTGTGTTGATTGTTGTTGTTTCTTGGTTCAGTTGGGTTGCATTCTGTTGGGCTTGGCAGTTGGGCTAGATTGTTTGGGCCTTCTGTTGGGCCGAGTGGGAGTATTGGGTTTTGTTGTTAAAATTTTTAATTCCTAATTTCTTTTCTGCAGGAAAATAAATGAATAATATTCGTGATATAAAAAAAAATTCGTTGCGGGAAAATTATTTTAATCGGCGTAATTTATTTGGGAACCCGTAATATATCAGGCGCCAATAAATTATACCGCCGTTGATGATGAACTTCGGTGAGTCAACGGTGGACGGTGATGACTTTGTTCTGAGTCCTAAATTTTATAAATAAATAAAATAATTTAAATAACCAGTTTCGTATATAAATAATTTTGGGATTGTGAAATGGTGTTGCGAATTGAGATTGTGGATTGTTGTGAAATTTGGACGTCGATTGCGATCGACGGGTAGTCTTATAAACAAAGGAGTTGCTGCCAAAATTTTCTAAAAATGTATTTGTAAACGTACATACTTATATTATACGTGTTACTCTTAATTGTGTTCGAATTACGTGATTACGTGATTATGTGTATAATAACTATATGAGTCGGGTTATCGGATTGGGTTATTAGGATTTGAGGATATCAAGCATGTCGGTATAACTGATTAGGATACTCTGTATTTGTAGATCCCAGTCGAGTTTCCCCAGGACCGAAGTCAGCGTGAAAGCTACTTAGGGTTTTGTAAAGCGTTGCAAGGCAAGTACCCCTGGCCATTCTTTTATGGTTCAGTACGTATGAATAGCTAAATATTTTATTCTCGTAGTGGAATATAAATGTTTTAAGTTATGTATCCCCTATAGTTATAAATCACTGTTTTCAAATTATTTTGGGGAAAAGTAACTTCGAAAGGTACCTATTTCGAATGAAATGATTTGCGAACTGGATTTTATATGTGTACTGGTAAAATGAATGATTTTGAAATGAGATAGGTACAAGTGTTTTGAAAACTAGATAAAACGATCAGATATGAAATACATAGGGGCCAGAGTAGGTCTATTGAGGTGGCGTAAGAGGCTAATTCAGTTGCGCGCACCCTATAACCGATTAGTCCAGCAGGTCAGAGACCTAGCTAGTCTCTGAGTTCCGGAACAGGTAAATGGGATGGTAGTTAGAGCCGTCTGGTGTTGATAGCCTGATCAGCTGTCTTCACATATCCGTTACGTATCTGTTTGGATTTGTGATTCCCATAAGGGTATAAGTAGTTGATACAGCGGTTTTATAAATGTGAATAGCATGCTAAAATTGGACTCTGGTACTTACACAGCACACTATTATGTTGTTTTGATAAAGCATGCTAGTCAGTGATATCCAGTTATCTCCGATTTTCATTATATAATATTGATGACATGATTATAGCTCTGTTCCTATTATTGTTACATTACTGTTTTATTCCATTATTCATATGTTGGTACTGCTGAGCGATTATGCTCACCCTTACAAACTGTTATGTATATCTCGCAGATGCCTAGAAGACCAATCAGACATACCCGTGTTCCCGCCCCTTCAGGACCCGGCTCCTCTGAGGTAGTTTGTATCAGACCATGAGGTCTGATGAGTTGCTGAGTAAAGTTAGAGTGTGTTAGATGTTGAATAAATGGTTTATAATAATGTGAACCTGAATCACACTTGAACCTGGATCGAATCTTGGTTTGGGGTCAAGTTAGTATATTTTAATAATAATCTTGCTGTTTATATTTTGGTAATTGGGTTTGGTGATGTCAACTCCTGACCCCGGGTTTGAGGCCATCACAGTTGGTATCAGAGCTACAGGTTCAAGTACCTGATCCAGGTTAGGGATTGTGTCGAGTAGGTGATAACGTGAGTCTTTAGGTGTGAGTCAGCAACTCATATAGAGGAGCAAACCTTTAGAGTCAGTCGAGGGTTCTGACGACGTTACCCTGACATCTATTAAATGTTTTGATAGAATTTCCTTGACCTGGTTGTGTCTTACCTGTATATTTATTATGTTGGCAGTGGCCTATTGCGGTTTTGAGTTCTCCATCTCGGGAGAATCCCTCTAGCTCGGATAGCTCAAATTCTGAGAGGACCCTGGATGTTGTTGCCGAGGAGACCCCTATGCCTCATCCACCAGTTCCTTCTTTTGTGCCGAGAGACATCCCTGGACCTGGTACACGTCCCCGTTGGGTACGTAGGTCTGTGTCTGCCGTTAGGGATTTCCCTCTCAGCTGTGGTCCCAGTTCTTCCTCGATGAGACCTCCAGTACCTCCTGTGGCCCCTAGTGGTACTTCTTCACCGATCCCTTACCATGTTCACCGAGCGGTAAATACTTCCTTTATCAGAGATCAGAGTCCGGGATTGGCTGCTCAGTTTGATCAGATACCTATTGCACCTTTCCAGGGCATTTCTGCCCCTTCTCCTGAGGTGCAGGCCTGTGTGCGAGCATTGACCTAGATGGCTGTTGAGAGGGCTAGATCCGTTGACCGTTTCATTAGCTCAGAGTTCAGAGCTGTACAGTATTAGGATCTAGTAAACTGGCTAGTGTTTGAGCTAGGTTCCATTGGTGGCAGTGGTAGTGGCTAGACCAGGTTTGCAGCAGAGAGATACAGAGCTCAGAGTTGACTTCCAGGAGTTCTGTAGTTGTTTACTTTGTATATGTATATTATGTGGTGATAGGTTGTAGTAGGCGGGGCTGCTATGATAGCCAATTTTGGTGTGTATTCATATGGTTTTTTTCAGTTGGATTTTCAGTTGTACTAGTTGGATCATGTTGGTTATTGTATTGTAGCTGCTTTATTCCATTGTTCAGTTTTTTTATATATATTGTGCATTGATATTATTGTTGTTACTATTATTGTTGCTTCTGTTGCTGGCATTTTTAGATTATAATCATTCACTCAGGATGGATCTAATTAAACTGGGGATGAGGATATTGTCTTAGTGGCAACGCTCTCCTGACGCATGAATATAAACTGCCTGGAGCAATCCATTTTCTTATATATGACTGTTATGTTTCAGGAGATGCCACTAAAGAGAAACTCTCAACCCAATAACGGATCTGCTGGGGATCCTTCCATGAGTAAATTGATGAATTTGTTGTGTCAGCAGTCTACACAGCTGGCCCAACAACAACAACAATTCCAGCAGCAGCAACAACAACAACAACATCAACAGCAGCTCATACAACAACGGCAACAAATCCAACAGCAATAACTACAAATCCAGCAGCAGCATGAGATGAGGGGGACTAATCAGGGTGTTAGTTTCAAGTCGTTTCAGGCAGTAAAGCCCCAAGAGTTTAAATGAGAAGTAGATCCTGTTGCTGTCAGGATATGGTTAAAGGAGATGGAAAAGGCGTTTGCGCTCGCCAAGGTGAGTGAGGATTTAAAGACGGATTATGCTAGTTATTTTCTGAGGAATGATTCGAATTATTGGTGGAAATCTACGCGAGCCCTAGAAGGAGAAGGTCCTGTTCCATGGGCCAGATTTACAGAGTTGTTTTTGGAGAAATACTATCCGGACTGTCTCCAGAGTCAAATGGAGATGGAATTTTTGGAATTGAAACAAGGAGATAGGAGTGTTACGGAGTATGAAGCAAAGTTTACGGAGTTAGCCCGTATAGCACCCGAGTATGTGAGCTCGGAAACTCAGAAAGCGAAGCGGTTTCAACAAGGGTTGAAGCCAGAAATAAGGAGTGTCGTTGTAGCTTTACAACTCAAGACATATACTTCGGTAGTTCAGGCTGCCTTAGTGATAGAAAGTGATCAGAGGTTAGCTGCAAAGGAGCAGGGTGAGAAGAAGAGGAAATTTGATGGTGAACCTGCTAGGTCAGAATCAGGAATAGCAAGTCAGAAGTTCCAGCATTGGTATGGGAAAAATAAGAATAAGAGGTTCAAGAGGTAGAATTTTCCCCAGGTTAGACCCAGTACTACTTCAGTTAACTCTGCCCCGACGAGGGTTAGTAAGCCAGTAGTTGATTGTAAGACATGTGGGAAGAAGCACATTGGACAGTGCCGAGAAAATATTAATAGTTTTAAGTGTGGACATAAAGGTCATTATTCCACGGAGTATAAGTCTGAGATTCAAGGAGTAACTTGTTTTAGTTGCGGCAAAGTGGGATACATAGCTAGGAATTGCAAGTTAGTAACCCAAGGTAATGTTGGAAGGAGCGTGTCCCAAGGACCAGCAACCAGTACTGCTAGAGCTAGGACTTTTAAGATGACCAAGAAATCTCCAGTTCATGATTCCGATGTGGTTGCAGGTACGCTTTTTCTTAATTCCGTACCTGTTAATGTTTTGTTTGATTCAGGAGCGTCCAAATCTTTTATATCTGTGAATTGTGTGAATAAAATGCAATTGATGTTGGAAGACTTAAAGGAACCTTTGACCATAGAAGTGGCTAATAAGGATAAAGTACCCGTAAGTCAATTTTGTCCTAGATGTTCCCTAGAGATTTCAGGATATATATTCCATGTTGACTTAATACCTTTCGATTTGGGAGACTTTGATGTTATTTTAGATATGGATTGGTTATCTCTATATAAGGCAAATATTGACTATAAGAAGAAGAGAGTTGTTATGTACACCCCAGATAATAAAAAGATCAGCTACCAAGGGCAGAGGTAGGATAAAAAGTTCCTTTCAGTATTACAAGCAAAGAGATTGTTGCGGCAAGGATGTGAGGCGTATTTGGCTCATGTGGTGGATACGAAGAAAGAGACCCCTACTTTGGATGAGATTCTCATAGTGAGAGAATTCCCTGACGTTTTCCCAGAAGAGTTACCAGGATTTCCACCTGATCAAGAGATAGAGTTCTCCATTGATTTGATACCTAGAGCTGAACCAATTTCTAAGGCTCCATATAGGATGGCCCCAATGGAAATGAAAGAATTGGCTAAGCAACTTCAGGAACTATTGGATAAGGGAGTCATTCGACCCAGTGTTTCTCCGTGGGGTGCTCCAGTGCTATTTGTGAAGAAAAAGGATGGAAGTATGAGATTGTGCATTGACTACAGAGAGTTGAACAAGTTGATGATAAAGAATAGGTATCCTTTGCCACACATCGATGATTTGTTTGATCAGCTTAAGGGAGCATGTTACTTCTCAAAGATTGATTTAAGATCTTGCTACCATCAATTAAAGATAAAGCCTGAAGATATCCCCAAGACTGCATTTAGAACAAGGTATGGCCATTATGAGTTTCTAGTGATGTCGTTTGGATTGACGAATGCGCCATCAGCTTTTATGGATTTAATGAATAGGGTGTATAAGGAGTATCTGGATAAGTTTGTTATTGTATTTATTGATGACATCCTCTTATATTCAAAGAATCCAGAAGATCACGCAACGCATCTACGGATTGCTCTTCAGAAGTTAAGAGAAAAATAATTATATGCAAAGTTATCCAAGTGTGAATTTTGGTTGACAGAAGTGCAGATTCTTGGACATGTGGTGAGTAAGGAAGGAATCAAAGTAGACCCAGTAAAGATTGAAGCTGTATCAAAGTGGGAGCAACCAAAGACACCGACGGAAATAAGAAGTTTTCTCGGATTAATAGGATATTATCGAAGGTTTGTGAAAGATTTCTTGAAGATTGCATCCCCATTGACCAAGTTGACCAGGAAGAATAAGAAGTTCGTTTGGACGGAAAAGTGTGAAGAAAGTTTCCAGGAATTGAAACGGAGATTAGTGACGGCTCCAGTATTAGCATTGCCAGATGAGACGGGAAACTTTGTGATCTATAGCGACGCTTCTTTGAAAGGATTGGCTTGTGTGCTAATGCAACATGACAAAGTTATTGCTTATGCCTCCAGACAACTAAAACCTCACGAGCAGAAATATTCAGTTCATGACCTTGAGTTGGCGGCTATAGTGTTTGCTCTGAAGTTATGGCGTCACTACTTGTATGGAGAGAAATGCGATATTTATACAGATCATAAGAGCCTGAAGCCCGTAGAAGGATTTGAACATGAGACAGAGAAGGTGGTTGGAACTGATCAAGGACTACGATTGTTCGATTAATTATCACCCAGGTAAAGCCAACGTGGTGGCTGATGCCTTGAGTAGAAAAGAAAGGTTGAATATGATTAAGATTGCAGAAGAACTAGCCCAAGACTTGGTAAGAATGGAGATTGAGGTTCGAGTACCTAGTGAAAGTCAGGAGCAACTATATGAAGTTACTTTTCAGCCGGCATTGATGGAAAAGATCAAAAGGTGTCAAAAAGGAGTTATGGAACAAGAGTTGGATACTTTAACGGGAGAAGAGTTGTGTACTTAAAAAGATAATCAAGATTGGTATAGATTTTCATCCAGAGTTTGGATTCCTAATGTAACAGAATTGAAGAATGAAGTATTACATGAAGCGCATAACTCTAGGTTTTCTATCCACCCTGGTAGTACTAAGATGTACCAAGACTTGAAGAGAAACTTTTGGTGGCCAGGAATGAAGAAGGATATTGCCAATTGGGTAAGTAAGTGTCATGTGTGTCAAACGGTGAAAGCGGAACATCAATGACCAAGTGGATTGTTACAACCTTTGGAGATTCCCCAATGGAAGTGGGAAGAAATTGCTATGGATTTTGTAGTAGGATTGCCAAGGACAAGAGCAAATCATGACACTATTTGGGTAATCATTGACAGATTGACTAAGTCAGCGCATTTTCTTCCGATCAATGAAAGGTATTCGTTGGAAAAGCTAGTTAAGTTATACTTGGATGAGATAGTTACCAAACATGGAGTGCCTGTGTCTATAGTGTCAGATCGAGACCCGAGATTTAATTCCAGGTTCTGGACTAAATTTTAAGAGTGCCTAGGAACAAAGTTGAATATGAGCACCGCTTATCATCCTCAGACAGATGGCCAAAGTGAAAGAACGATTCAGACCATAGAGGATATGTTGAGAGTCTGTGTTTTAGATTTTAAGGGTTATTGGGATGAACACCTACCTTTGATTGAGTTCTCGTATAATAACAGTTACCATGCCAGTATCGGGATGCCACCTTACGAAGCTTTGTATGCCCGTAAGTGTAGATCACCGTTATATTAGGATGAAGTAGGAGAGAAGAAAGTGTTAGGTCCTGAGTTGGTTCAACAAACCAAAGATGCAATAGTGTTAATTCGGAAAAGGTTGGAAGCAGCCCAAGATAGACAGGGAAAGTATGCAGATTTACATAGGAAGGATATGGACTTCGAGATAGGAGCTCTGGTGTTACTAAAGGTATCACCTTAGAAAGGGTTAGTGCGTTTTGGTCAGAAAGGAAAACTTAGCCCCAGATTTATAGGACCCTTTGAGGTTTTGAAGAAAGTGGGAAAGGTTGCTTATGAGATAGCGTTACCACCGCAGTGGCAGCACATTCATAATGTGTTCCACGTATCTATGTTGAAATCTTATATCCCTAGTTCGAATCAAGTTATAGAATATAACCCGATTGAACGGCAGCCAGATTTGTCCTATGTGGAACAACCGATCCAAATCCTAGACCGTAAAGAGAGAGTCCTTAGAAATAAGTCGATCCCCATAGTGAAAGTCTTGTGGAGAAATCCTCGAGTAGAAGTTTCTACATGGGAATTAGAGTCAGACATTCTTGATAAATATCCTCATTTGTTTAGCTGAGTCAGATTCTGGGGACAGAATCTTTTTAAGGGGGAAAAGATATAACGACTCGTGTATATTCTTTTATTTCGAATATTTTCAAGGTGTAATAAAGGTTTAAATAATTAAATAAATGTGTTTATTGATTTTTGGCAGCAGTTGTTGATTGTTACTTATTTAATTGTGATATGTTAATATGAGGATTGGATTATGTGATTTAGTAGTGAGTTATACGATTTTATTTCCCTTGTAAAAGCGATTTTATTACATTTTTAATTCAATAAATATTTGGATTATTTCTGAAATTGATTTTATAATTTTATAATTTCAATAATTAATTTTAGGACTTTATAACATTGAGAAATCAATATTCCACTAGTTATTTATTTTTAAATGATTTTCTGAGTGTGTTTATTTGTAAAATCCATATTTAATTCAGAAAATCTTCTATTATTATAAAACTTATATTTTATTAAGTTTGTATTATTTCGAGAACTTTAAAATTATTTTGGAAATTTTTCGGGATTCGTTTCACCCGCGCATCGTTTCGTTATTTGTTAAAAAGCGGGTACAAAGTGCATCTTAAAAATTGTTTTAGAAATTTAGAAATTTATGTTTTTGTAAACTTCGGGATATTTATGACATTTTGATATTATTTTCGTAATTTTCTGAAATCATTTTTCGTACACCTCGATTCGTTAATTTTGAATTTTGAGGCATAGCGGTACTGCAGGACACGTGTTACTTTCACGTTAATTGGTTGATACGTGGCAGCAGCTTAGCATTTCTTTTTTTTAATCTCTCATTTCACTCCTCTCCCTCCTGCACTCTTGTCTCTCTCTCTTCGCTCTCTGTTTCTCTCAATCTCTCTCCCTCCTTTATCTCTCTGTTCCTCTGTTTCGTTCTCGGTTCCTCTGCTTCTCGCGGTGGGTTGCCGTTTGCTTTTTCCGGTTGTTCTTTTCTGGTTGGTTCCTTACCTTTTTAATTAAATCATTTATATATATATATATATGTGTGTGTGTGTGTGTGATTCTGTGCTTATGTGTGTGCGTGTGTTGTGTGTGTGTGTGGGTTGAGGGTGTGCTGCGTTTGTGGCTGGAGTTTTGGCAGCCGTGGACCTGTCTTCTGGTGGTAACTACTTTGTTCCTCCTTTTCCGTTATGTCTATGCGCGTGAGGCATGTGCAGGTGTGTTGTGTTGATTGTTGTTGTTTCTTGGTTCAGTTGGGTTGCATTCTGTTGGGCTTGGCAGTTGGGCTAGATTGTTGGGGCCTTCTGTTGGGCCGAGTGGGAGTATTGGGTTTGGTTGTTAAAATTTTTAATTCCTATTTTCTTTTCTGCAGGAAATTAAATGAATAATATTCGTGATATAAAAAAAAATTCGTTGCGGGAAAATTATTTTAATCGGCGTAAGGGAACCCGTATTATATCGGGCGCCAATAAATTATACCGCCATTGCCGATGAACTTCAGTGAGTCAACGGTGGACGGTGATGACTTTGTTCTGAGTCCTAAATTTTATTAATAAATAAAATAATTTGAATAACCAATTTCGTATGTAAATAATTTTGGGAATGTGAAATGGTGTTGTGAATTGAGATTGTGGATTGTTGTGAAATTTGGACGTCGATTGCGATCGACGGGTAGTCTTATAAACAAAGGAGTTGCTGCCAAAATTTTCTAAAAATATATTTGTAAAAGTACTTACTTTTATTATTCGTGTTACCCCTATTTGTGTTCGGATTACGTGATTACGTGATTATGTGTATAATAACTATATGAGTCGGGTTATCGGATTGGGTTATTAGGATTTGAGGATATCAAGCATGTCGGTATAACTGATTAGGATACTCTGTATTTGTAGATCCCAGTCGAGTTTCCCCAGGACCGAAGTCAGGGTGAAAGCTACTTAGGGTTTTGTAAAGCGTTGCAAGGCAAGTACCCCTGACCATTCTTTTATGGTTCAGTACGTATGAATAGCTAAATGTTTTATTCTCATAATGGAACATAAATGTTTTAAGTTACGTATCCCTTGTAGTTATAAATCACTATTTTCAAATTGTTTTGGGGAAAAGTAACTTCAAAAGGTACCTATTTCGAATGAAATGATTTGCGAACTGGATTTTATATGTGTGCTGGTAAAACGAATGATTTTGAAATGAGATAGGTACAAGTGTTTTGAAACTGGATAAAATGATCATATATGGGATACATAGGGCCAGAGTAGGCCTATTGAGGTGGCGTAAGAGGCTAATTCGGTTGCGCGCACCCTATAACCGATTAGTCCAGTAGGTCAGAGACCTAGCTAGTCTCTCAGTTCCGTAACAGGTAAATGGGATGGCAGTTAGAGCCGTCTGGTGTTAATAGCCTGATCAGCTGTCTTCACATATCTGTTACGTATCTGATTTGGATTTGTGATTCCCGTAAGGGTATAAGTAGTTGTGTTAGGTCACACACACTGTAGAAGGGGGTTGAATACAGTGTTTACTATAATCAAATCGAATATAAGAACCTAAGTAACAAAACACATATTTTATTTAACACAATATACTCTGTTACAAAGAACTGTTCTTTCTTAGTGATGAACAAATTATCACGAGAGCTGCTAGGGTTACAATGAATAATAAACTCTATTAAGATAACACATATAGTGTAAACCCTATGTTGTGTTTATATAGACACACAGTTACAAGATAATCTTCTAATTGATATCGAATATAATTCTGCTTCCTAATATATATCAATCAGTTATCTTTTTTTCCAAGTATTCTATTCCTTATAGAATTCTTCTCCATGCATATCTCTTCTTATATTTATCTTGATCTTCTTTCCTTTTAATCAGCCGCCTTCCTTATCCGAAAGCCTCCTTAAGTCCTGATATTATCTCCTGATAAATATCTCCTGATAACTTAATTTTTGACAACTTAAGTTCTGATATCTTAAGTCCTGACTTCAGTATAAGTACTGATTTCTAGTTAAGTACTGATTTGTCCTGTTAAGTAAGATCTGAAAACTAAACAGAAATCATATTAGACATGACATCACAAATATATCTAACAATCTCCCCCAACTTGTAAATTAGCATAATATACAAGTTTAACAGATATTTGATGATGTCAAAAACATTAAGTACAAATGTATGAGAATTTGATTAGATAACTACAACTTATAGTCCTTATAGCTTTACCATCCTCAAGGTCTGATATCAGCTTCAGTCTGTATATCCTTCAGAATTTAAGCAGTTGTAGATCTTTGACTTGGCTTCAATTTCTGATCTCTTTGATATCAGGAGTTGTTCTGAGATAGTTCTTCAACAGACATCTCTCAGCATATTCAAGTTCATTGACCATCCTCCTTTTAGCATTTTTCAGTTCAACTGTATCTTCACTAGTTCGAAAGATAGCAACCCTGAGATCATTTATTTTAGCTTTCCTTATGTCCTAATCTAGTCTGATGATATAGGCTTTATCAGACTCTAAATTGAATTCAAGTCCCTTAATACCAGAAAATGTAGTGATGATTTTAGCATTATTAGGCATCATTTCAACAATTTCTCCACTGTGAGATCTGTACTTGGGACAGTATGGGCTGTCAGACTTTACAGAGTAAAGCTTCTTCTGTCTTTGAATATTTGATTTTAAACACCCTGCAGCACCATCTGTTGATCTGTTTTTCACTTAAAGCAGAAATAGAACATGTTCCAGTTCTTCAAAATACTTCAATGAAATTGCATTCTCCCTGATCTAGAATACCCTCCCATATGTCATAAAGTATAACATGATATCTTCTTTCAAAACAGAGTGGTAAACCATTTGTACAGATTCAAGTTGATTCAATCTCTCAGGAGTTGCTCCTATACCTGGTTTACTTAAGGAAGTTGGATCATTGGTAGTATTGTGTACTCTCTTTTCTTTAGAACTACCCAATCCTGATTTATCTCTTGCTTCCTTTCCTGTAACAACTCTTACTTCAAAACCAATTGATGTAGTCTTCAAAGGTTGAGTCTGTTGAGCTTTGGGGAATCCTGGTAGTAGCATCTTTGAAGGTTTAACATGAGCAATGTCAGAGGTTTCCTTTTCCTTATCTTCTGATATCAAGCCAACTTGAGCTATGTCAGAGGTTGCTTGCTTCATTGTCATATCAGAACTTACTACATCTTGACTCTGAACAACTTGAGCCATGTCAGAGGTTGGTTGAGAAATCTTTTTTTTCATCAGAGTAAGACTAGCATCTTCATCAGATATTTCTTCATCCATGACTGGCACATATACCTTTACAGGTTCACCAATTTTTTCTTTGCCCTTGGATCTTGGATCTACCTCCACTTGTGATTTGGCTTTGGTTACCTCAGAATTTGTCCTCTCCTTAATCATAATACCCTTAGGTTTTGGAAGTTTCTTTTCAACAACAAAAGCTTTAGACTTGGAGTTGACTTTTTCTGCTTTCAGTCTAGCTTCTTCTTCCTTTAGACTTTCAAAGTCCATTCCTGGATTTTCTTTAAGAAATAATCTCTTTGAAATTTCTTCATCAAGCTCCAGATGTCCAACAGAACTTATCCTTTTACCAGTATCAGAACTTATTCTTCTCCCAGTATCAGAACTTGTTCTTTGTGTAGAAATTTCAGTTGTCTTTGAGGAAGAACCTTTACATTGACCATGACCTCTACCCATTCCGGAGTTTCCCTGGTCATCATTTCCATCATCCTTACCCTTCAGTGATTGAGTAGATTTGCATTTGGACTTAGTTACTTTCTCCCCATTTTTGGCATCAGCGGGTAAAAAAAAGAGACAAGCAATTCCACTAAGGATTGGATCTTATTGAGTTGAGTTTGCCGAGAAGCTTGATTCTTTAGAATTTCAGAAATTTGATCTTGTTGCTTATCCTGAGTCTTTTCAATATACCCAATTCGGTCAAAGGCTGGCTTGAAAAATCTATTTTTTTCCAATTTTATATTCATATCTTGCTGGATCAGAGATTCTTAAATTTTATTCACCTTGTCATGAGTTATTGAGTGTTGACCCTGAAGGTGCCTAGTACTCATTGCAGTAACTCTCAGCTGTGCCTTGAAATCATCATTTATCAGCATTTCATCAGCTTTGGCAAGATGCTCAACAAGAATTTTTTCAGTAGGAACAAAACTAACTGTGTTCCATTCTTTAGTCCACTCCTTTCCTCTAGGAGTTTCACTCCAAGGTACTGGGACATCCTCTCTAACAAAATTCTTGATTAAATCAGCTTTGTTAACAGTCTGTTGAGGTGCATGTCCTGAAGGACTAGCTGCATCAGCATCTAGAGTAGTAGTAGCTTCACATGTAGATTCAGCATTGTTAGCATCAGAACTTACAGATCCTGCAGTATTAGCATCCTCTGATAAAATTACAGTATGTGAGGCTATAAAGGCTTCAACATCATCCTCTAAATTTTGATCTGCAACTAAGTTCTAATCAACATGCAAATGTTGATGCCCACCTAAAATCTGATTTTCATCATCCAGATTCAGA
The DNA here is from genome assembly GCF_009905375.1 of Apium graveolens. NCBI lineage: Eukaryota > Viridiplantae > Streptophyta > Magnoliopsida > Apiales > Apiaceae > Apium > Apium graveolens. The sequence continues at coordinate 152,666,483 of NC_133652.1, forward strand.
ATTGGTGTTGTTGGAATATCTTCATTGAAATCAGCATCTAGAATTGGTGTTGTTGGTGGAGTGAGTTGTGTTTGTGGAGCTTCCAAGTACAGAACCTCAGGCACAATCAAGTTATGAATATCAATTTCAACACTTGTACCTGGGTCTTCAATATGTACTGGATCAATTACAGGAGACACAGGAGGGGTAGACACTTGCTCTGGAATATCCTCTTGCTCTTGAATAGGAGACTTTGGAGTTTGAGTAAAGTCTGATTCAGCTGTGGGAAGTAATTCAATGACTATAGGTTCAGTTGGGATCAGAGATTCCTGACCCCCTTCATTTGCTGCTACTTCCAGAATTTCTTCAGAGTGTGATGATACACTTACAGCCCTCCTGGATCTTTTCTTTTTAAGTCTCTTTGCAGAATTAGAGACTTTGGGAGCTTCATCATCAGAATTTAGCTTTCTAAGCCTTTTGAGGGGCCTAGAACTCCCAGTTTCAGTATCTTTCTGAGAAGAGATCTTCTCAGCTTCTACAACAATAGGTTCTGATATTGGAACATGTTCCTCATTGTCTGACTCATCTCTCAGAACAATTCTCCTTCTCTTCTATTGAGACTGAGGTACTATCTTAGTCTTCTTGGGTTTTGAAGATGAAGGCTTCACTGGATGTGCTGAAGGTTGAGGTTGAGATGACTGTGTTGGTTTGAAATATGTCCTGATGGAGGGTTGAGTTGGTTGAGGTTGAGAAGTTTGAGGTTGGTGAGAGGTGGTATGTTCTAATGGCTGTTGTGTTGGCTGTGATGTGTTGGTGGGTTGGACATCAAGGTAAACAGATGTGTATGTTTGTGGATCAGAATTTACCAAGATTTGTTTTACGGACTGAGTAATCTGTAAGGGTCTCTGTACTTGTTTCTTAATGTCAGCATTTAACAAATCATTAAAAGCCCTTTTTGCAAGCTTAAAGGGTGGAATTAAAGTACTAGCTAGTTGGGGTTCATCAGCACAACAAAAAGTATATATAAGCTGACAGAATCTAGCAAAGTATACTACATTCCTATCCTCTGTCATCCTATCCCCTATGAAACCTAGCACAGCACTTGCAAAATCAAAATGAGTTTGATGAATAAGGGCATACCCGATTTGCTGACTCGTGATGGGAATAGCATCAAAGTTACAACATTTATTGGCGAATGCCTTAGTGATACAATCAAAGAAAAAGCTCTATTTCTTTCTGATATTTGCTCTTTTCAGTTGACCCAGCTTTCCCAAACTTTTCTCATAGCCCAAACTGGCCATAAGCTATTGTAAGACAGGATCCTCCACAGTTGAGAATGTGTAACCTTCAGGTAAGTGGAGAGCTTTACGAACTACTCCAGGACTAACCACATGCTCAACATCTCCTGATGTGAAAACAATGCTTGGAGTACCAGTAGCACCACCATCATCAAAAAGCCCAGTTCTCCAAAATGTCAGCACTTGTTGGCTTGAAATAGTTTGAGGTTGGGTCAAAGCATACCGAATCTCACTATTGGCTAATAAATATTGCACAAAGTGCAGATCTGATGGAGCTTCAGCCTTATTCAAGATTGCAGCATAGTTATTTGGTACAAACTTGGCTCCATCAACAATTAAATCCTTGGGCGCCATCTGAAATAAGTGAGAAATTTGTTTGCCTGAAAGGTGTTTGAGAAAAAGTCTGTAAAGAAACCGTCAGAAAATGTGAGAGAGAATAAGAAAAGAGAGAGAGAGTGCGTAGAATAAAAATGAAAATAAAAGATTTGAAAATCTGTTATCTCTTTTACTTAGACACCCCACGTGACAGCAGTTAATGAGAAGTGGAACAGACCTTTACACCTGTCAGCCATGCAGTAGTTAAGGCAAAAGTTAATGGGCACAGTAAATAAGTAATAATTACATTGCACGTTCAGTTTTTAAAAAAAACTGTTCCCACTAAACAAATGATTATTACTGCTTTATCTCACATAAACCAATATTCTGTAAAAATATGACCGTTCAAGTAATGACCAAAAAATAAACTAAGTAAATAAATATTGCCACGTCAGCATCAGAACTTGTTTATTATCAAGATTTAAAAGTCATCAGAATATGGCTCCTTATCTCGAAAAGTGAATGGTTATTTCTGTAATTCTTCACACAAATACTGATATGAGTACATCAGAACTTAATCATCAGAACTTCCATCAGAACTTGTCCTCAGAATTTATGTAACTGACACTTAGACTGTTCATCTGAAACAAAATTTATCACCACAGTAATTTTCATCATTCATATGGAGTGTATGTGTGTGCAATAAGCTAAATATCAGACAAAGAGTAAAGTCTGATTCACTTCAGTACATCTTAGAAATAAGGCATAACTAAGAACTTTGCTTAAAAACTGTCATTAGTCTGAAGCCTACTATAGAATGAGTTCATGCATGAGTCCACCTCAACTGTTTTGTGCTCATTTTATGCATCTTTTGAAATTCCTTTTTACAGTGGCTTCTCAGTGTAAGTGAGTCACAACTGCTTATCATAATTTATGCTATTATCAAAGTATTTCTCCAGTAATCAGAGAATGTGAAAAGTCACCAAGAAAATTTTATTTTGCTTTTCTAATGCATATTACTTAATACCAGCAATGCACTTGGGTCTTCCCTTCCATATATATTTTTCTCTAGATCTCAAAGGAGTACTGATATTTCTTTTCTTTTCTTTTCTTTTGATAAGTGAGGCTTATCAGCACCTAGTACATCCATCAGATTTACTAATATCAGAACTTAACAGATAAGAAGCACTATTCTAGTTTTTGACTTAGTAATAAGATACACAAAGTAAACTTTGACCAAGCTCAATATCAGAATTTGCTTGTGTTAAAAGATTTCCACATAAACAATTACTTCAAACATGGGATTATTAGTATATTAAAGACTACTAGGTCAACATCTAGCACAATTATCCTCATTGGATTGAATAGTCACAGAAACATTCATATCACTATCAGAGTTTAGAAATTCACATCAGACAACAATCAGCACTTAGAAAATTTCAATTTAGCACAGAATACACAAAGATAGTAATATCTGTAAATACTGATCATAAAGTCTGATGTATCAGAACATAAACTAAGCAGATTTAGAGAAAGAACCTGAAACCATTCCAAGTTCATTTACCAATCTTAAAAAAGTAGCTTCACACAGTGGTTTTGTGAAGATATCTGCTAGTTATTGATCTGTTGGGACAAAATGCAATTCCACTATACCTTCATCCATATGTTCCCTTATGAAGTGGTACCTAATGTTGATATGCTTTGTCATTGAGTGTTGAACTGGATTACCTGTCATAGCAATAGCACTTTGATTATCACAGTAAATAGGGATTGTAGAATATGTTAACCCATAATCCAGTAACTGATTCTTCATCCAAAGAATCTGTGCACAATAGCTTCCTGCAGTAATGTATTCTGCTTCTGCAGTTGATGTGGAAATTGACTTCTATTTCTTGCTGAACCAAGAAACTAATATGCCTCCAAGAAATTGGCAGCTTCCACTTGTGCTTTTCCTGTCAATTTTACATCCTGCAAAATCTGCATCTGAGTAACCTATTAGCTTAAAGTCTGATTCCCTAGGATACCACAATCCTAGATCAGCTGTACCCTTAAGGTACTTGAAAATTCTTTTTACAGCTGTTAAGTGAGGTTCTCTTGGATCTGCTTGAAATCTTGTACAAAGACAGGTAGCATACATGATATTAGGTCTACTTGCAGTTAGATAGAGTAGTGAGCTAATCATACCTCTGTAATCAGTAATATCTACTGATGTACCAGTATCTTTATCCAATTGTGTTGCAGTGGCCATAGGAGTGGATGCACTTGAACAATCTTGCATTCCAAATTTCTTCAACAAATTTCTGGTGTACATAGATTGACAAATAAAAGTTCCTTCTTCATTCTGCTTGACTTGAAGGCCCAGAAAATAGCTAAGTTATCCCATCATACTCATTTGATATCTTGACTGCATTAGCTTGGCAAACCTTTTACAAAGTCTTCCATTTGTAGAACCAAAAATGATATCATCAACATATATCTGCACCAAAAGTAAGTCTTTTCCATGGTTGAGATAAAACAATGTTTTGTCAATAGTCCCTCTGTTAAATCCACTTTCCATAAGAAACTGAGCTAATGTCTCATACCATGTTCTTGGAGCTTGCTTAAGGCCATAAAGTGCTTTATCAATGTCTAGAGGAAATCTTGAATCTACAAAACCTGAAGGTTGTTTAACATACACTTCTTCTTCTAATTCTCCATTAAGAAAAGCACTTTTTACATCCATTTGAAAGACTGTAAACTTTTTGTGAGAAACATAAGCCAAACATATCCTTATGGCTTCCAATCTAGCAACTGGTGCAAATGTTTCATCATAATCAATTCCCTCATGTTGAGAATATCCTTTTGCAACCAGCCTTGCTTTATTCCTTGTAATTATGCCATCACTATCTGTTTTATTTATGAACACCCACTTTGTACCAATAACAGATCTGTTCTTTGGTCTTGGCACTAGGGTCCAGACTTTATTTCTTTCAAATTCATTTAACTCTTCCTGTATTGCTTGCACCCAATCAGCATCTTGAAGAGCTTTTTCCACTTTCTTTGATTCAGTCTGAGAAAGAAAAGAGTGATAGAGACATTCATTTGATGTTGCTGTTCTAGTTCTTATACCTGCTTCAGGATCTCCAATAATCAAGTCAGGTGTATGTGCTTTAGTCCACTTCCTTGCAGATGGAAGGTTATCTCTAGAACCGGATGCTCCCCCATGATCCATGCTGTCTCCATCAACATTTTCTGATGCTCCCCCTGAAATTGTGCTCTCTGAGTTGGATCCTTCAGAATTTGAGTTTCCAGAATTATCAGAATTTGGCCCATCAGAACTTGATGAATCAGAATTTGAGTTTCCAGAATTATCAGAACTTGCCCCATCAGAACTTGATGAATCAGAACTTGAAGAGCCTGTTCGAGATTCTGATACTTCTTGAGATGTGGTTGTATCTTCAATATGTTCCCCCTACACAGGTGCATTTTCCTTTGGCATAGTCACCACAGTTTCAATAACATCAGAGTTTAACCCATCAGAGTTTGCAGTATCAGGATTTAGACTGTCAGGATTTACAGAATCAAAATTTAAAACTTCATTCTCAAATCTCAGCTAATCATGATCATTGAAATCTTCAAGTCATGTAATCTTCTTATCATCAAAAGAGACATTGATAGATTCCATGACAACCCTTGTTCTTAAATTGTAGACTCTGAAGGCTTTTGTGGAAAGTGGATATCCAACAAAAATTCTTTCATCGGCTTTTAGATCAAATTTGGATAGTTGTTCAGAATGAGTCTTAAGAATAAAACACTTGCATCCAAATACATGAAAGTACTTCAGATTTGGCTTCTTTTTCTTTACCATCTCATATGGTGTCTTTCCATGCTTGTTGATAAGTGTTGCATTCTGAGTAAAATAAGCAGTCTGCACAGCTTCAGTCCAAAAATAGGTTGGTAACTTTACTTCATCAAGCATAGTTCATGCAGCTTCAATAAGAGTTCTATTCTTTCTTTCAACAACTTCATTTTACTGTGGAGTTCCAGGAGCAGAAAACTCCTGCTTGATTCCTTGGTCTTTGCAGAACTCTTCCATAATCAAATTCTTGAACTCAGTGCCATTATCACTTCTTATAATTTTCACAGAGTCTTTAACCAATTTATCCAGTTGTTTGATATGATCAATCAAGATAGATGCAGTTTCACTTTTTGTGTGCAAGAAATAAACCCATGTGTATCTGGTGAACTCATCCACTATGACCATAACATATTTCTTCTTTGTAATAGACATGACATTCACTGGACCAAATAGATCAACATGTAGTAGGTGATAAGGATCAAGAATTGAAGATTCAGTCTTGCTCTTGAATGAAGATTTTCTTTGTTTTGCCTTTTGACATGAATCACAAAGGCCATCAGGAGCAAATACTGATTTTGGCAGTCCTCTCACAAGATCTTTCTTGACTAGTTCATTTATATTGTTGAAATTTAAATGAGAGAGTTTCTTGTGCCAATCCCAGCTTTCTTCAATTGATGCTCTACTTAACAAACAGATTGCAGAACCATCAGTACTTGTTGAAAGCTTGGCTTCATAAATGTTACCATGCCTGTATCCTTTTAGAACAACTTTGCCTGTAGATTTACTTACAACTTCACCGTGTTCTTCAAAGAAATCCACATGATAACCTCTGTCACAGATTTGACTAACACTCAGCAAATTGTGTTTAAGTCCTGAGACCAGAGCTACTTTTTCAATGATGACATTCCCAAGATTGATATTTCCATATCCCAGAGTTTTTCCCATGTTGCCATCTCCATAAGAAACACTTGGGCCAGCTTTCTCCACAAAGTTTGATAGCAGGGCTTTATTTCCAGTCATATGTCCTAAATATCCACTATCCAGAACTAGGATGTTTTTCATGTTGCCCTGCAATCACAAAGACCACTAATGATTAGTTTTAAGGACCCAGACTTGCTTGGATCCTTTGTCCTTATTAAGTTTGTTAACATTTGCAGTGGATTTAGCATCAGAGTTTATGTTAACAGTTTTCTTATCAGAATTTACAATATCAGACTTTGCATCAGAACTTACACTAGAAGGAATAATGCTAACTTTCTTTAAAGAAGGTTTTATTTGATAATAATCATAGTATAAACTATGATATTCCTTACAAATGTAAATGGAATGCCATAAACTACCACAATGAAAACAAGGATTTTGTGGCCTATATCTAACAGACTGACTCTTAACTCCTGTTTCTGAAGGTAAGGAGTTTATGTTCTTATTCTTCCTGCAAAAAGAAGCCAGATGGTTAGAATTTCCACAGTTATAACATTTCTTTCTAGGAGTATTAGGAACAGGCTTATAATCATTGCTTTTATTCACACCTACCTTTCCATTCCTATTTTTCCTAGGTGACTTTACCTTGTTTACATTTTTAACATCTTTCAGCTTATGCTTAAGCTGTTTTTTTGTCATTAAGCCTATGTTAACTTCAGTTGGCTTATCCTGTTTTGGTTTGTCAGAAGTTAATTTCTCTTTAACTTCTGATTTATCAATATCAGACTTTACAGCTACAAACTTAACAGGATTTACCTTTGGCTTTTGTTTAACAACTATAGGCTCAATTTCTACAGTTCCTTTATCATTCTTATCATCTCCATAACCTAAGCCCTCTTTCCAATTTTCACTACTTAACAAATTCTGAGTTGTTCTGCCAGAGTTAGTCCAAGTCCTGATAATATCTCTTTCTTTTTCTAACTCAGTTTTTAGAGATTCATTCATTTTAAGCACTTCATCTCTAACATAGAAAGCATCATCTCTATCTTTCTGAGTTTGATGGAACATGACTAACTCTTTTTCTAAATAATCATTCCTCTTTTTATAAGCAAGATTTTCAGAAGTTAATCTTTCACATGTTAAAGTTTGATCTCTATAACTAATGAACATGGTTTTAAGATATCTTCTCAACTCAGTAATATCATCAGTATGAAAAGCATAAGTTGTTTGAGGTACCTTTAACTCAGCAGCTTCAGAACTGCTATCAGCATTTGCCATCAAGGCATAGTTTACCTCACTTTCAGAATCTGAAGTGTCTGTCCAACTTTTCTTCTTTGTGACAAGAGCCTTGCCTTTGTCACTTTTTCCTTTCTTGCAATCAGGAGATATGTGGCCTTTTTCACCACAGTTGTAGCATTTGACATTTGAGTAATCTCCTCTGTCAGACTTTCCTCCTTTGCCTTCAGATTTTCCGAAACCTTTCTTATCAGAACTTGCACCTTTCCTGAAAAACTTCTTTCCCCTTTTGAATTTCCTGTATGCAATCTTTGTGATTCCTTTCACCATAAGAGCACACAGCTTCATCATCTCTTCATCAGGGTCCATCTCAGATAGACTTTGAGTTTCTTAATCCTCATCACTATCAGGACTTGATGATTCAGTATCAGACTTTGTGATGAGAGCCTTTCCTTTGCCTTTCTTTGAGACAACCACTTTAGGGGATTCCTCCTCAGCCTTAAGAGCAACTGTCCTTGACTTTCTCCCATGCCTCTTGCTTCTTTGATCCATCTCAAGTTCATGAGTCTTGAGCATACCATAAATTTCATCAAGAGTAGTTTCATCAAGAGCATAGTTGTCTCTTATAGTTGTGGCCTTCAAATCCTAACTTTCAGGAAGAGCTAAAAGGAATTTGATATTAGTATCTTCAAGATCATATTCCTTATCCACCAGTGATAGATCATTCAAGAGTTTGACAAATCTATCATATAAATCAGTTAATGATCCATCAGGTTTTGAGTCAAAGTGCTCATACTCTTGAGTGAGTATAGTCCTCTTGTTCTTCTTAATTGAATCAGTTCCCTGGCATCTTGTCTCCAAGGCATCCCATATCTCTTTTGCAGTCTTGCAGTTAATTACCCTGTTTGACATTACATTATCAATGGCACTGTGCAACAAATGTCTTACCTTTGCATCCTTTGCAATAGCTGAGATATCTTCAGCTGTATATTCACTTTTCTCCTTTGGTACAGTCTGTGCTGGCTGATCTACAACTACAACAGGGAGCTTGGTTGGCTTGTGTGGTCCTTCATTAATTCTGTCAAGGTATTCTGGATCTGTAGCTTCCAAAAACATAGACATCCTCATCTTCCATATGGGATACTCAAAAGGTTTCAGTATGGGAACCCTAATAGTCTCATATCGATTATGGATTTGAGTCTTTGGAGTTTCTTCAGTTTTGCTGGGCTTGGTTGGAGTTTGTGCTTCTTCAGACATGATTGTTTTTTGATCTTTACTGTATGTATGTTTACATATTGCTCTGATACCACTTGTTAGGTCACACACACTGTAGAAGGAGGTTGAATACAGTGTTTACTACAATAAAATCGAATATAAGAACTCAAGTAACAAAACACAGATTTTATTTAACACAATAAACTCTGTTACAAAGAATTGTTCTCTCTCAGTGATGAACAAATTATCACGATAGCTGCTAGGGTTACAATGAATTATAAACTCGATTAAGATAACACATATAGTGTAAACCCTATGCTGTGTTTATATAGACACAACATTTACAAGATAATCTTCTAATTGATATTGAATATAATTCTGCTTCCTAATATATATCAATTAGTTATCTTTTCTTCCAAGTATTCTATTCCTTATAGAATTCTTCTCCATGCATATCTCTTCTTATGTTTGTCTTGATCTTCTTTCCTTTCAATCATCCGCCTTCCTTATCTGAAAGCCTCCTTAAGTCCTGATATTATCTCCTGATAAATATCTCCTGATAACTTAAGTTCTGACAACTTAAGTTCTGATATCTTAAGTCCTGACTTCAGTATAAGTACTGATTTCCAGTTAAGTACTGATTTGTCCTGTTAAGTAAGATCTGAAAACTAAACACAAATCATATTAGACATGACATCACAAATATATCTAACAAGTTGATACAACGGTTTTATAAATGTGAATAGCATGCTAAAATTGGACTCTAGTACTTACACAACACACTATTATGTTGTTTTGATAAAGCATGCTAGTCAGTGATATCCAGTTATCTCCGATTTTCATTATATAATGTTGATGACATGATTACAGCTCTGTTCCTATTATTGTTACATTACTGTTTTATTCCGTTATTCATATATTGGTACTGCTGAGCGATTATGCTCACCCTTGCAAACTGTTATGTATATCTCGCAGATGCCTAGAAGACCAGTCAGACATACCTGTGTTCCCGCCCCTTCAGGACCCGGCTCCTCTGAGGTAGTCTATATCAGACCATGAGGTCTGATGAGTTGCTGAGTAAAGTTAGAGTGTGTTAGATGTTGAATAAATGGTTTGTAATAATGTGAACCTGAATCACACTTGAACCTGGATCGGATCTTGGTTTGGGGTCAAGTTAGTATATTTTAATAATAATCTTGTTGTTTATATTTTGGTAATTGTGTTTGGTGACGTCAACTCCTGACCCCGGGGTTGAGGCCGTCACATAGAACCCAAACTCTAACTATTTCTTCAGCTAGTTGTTGGAAATAATCTTCATCTGAGATGCACCGATTTAAAGGTAGAAAGTCACTTTGCTTAAAGCAGTTCCAGATGGCCCTTTCAGTAACTTCAACTTTCTCAGTAGACTTGACTTTCTTAGGTTTCTTCCCAACAGATTTGAAATGAGTTTTATATGATGGTTTGACAGAAGGTAGGACTGATATTTTCTTTAGAGATGTTTGGCTTGTGGTGACTGGTATTTTTAGGAAAGAGTTAGCAGTTTGCTTGTATAGAAATTTAGGCTTTGAGGTTTGAGGTGGTTTGATGTTTAAGGTAGTTGATGTTGAAGATTGAGCTAAAGGTTGAGCTGATTGTGTTTGGATTTTTAGGGTTTGTTGTGGTTTCGAGCTATCATGTCTTCTCTTACTCCTTCTCTCACTTGCTCTCTTCTTCTCTCCATTTTTCTTATCATCCTCCTTCTTCTTTTCTCCACCCTTGCTTCCAGATGGTTTAGTGGGTTGACTTGGATTTGAACCAGAAGGATTTTGATCATCTTTCTTCTGCTCATCATCATCCAAATTATCCTTGTTGATTTGAATTTTAGGCAAGTTGGCTTCAGCATCACTCAAGTATCTCCCCAACAGCTTTATCATCTCTACATCATCATTATTCTTCTTTGATTTTAAGTCAGTTTCCAGAATCATGATAAGCTTCTTGTTGGCCATGACACATTGTTTAGGGATTTAAAAATGTTTGAAGTGTTTGGTGTTTGGACAAATGTATGTTATACCCTTGCTTGGCTGTAGGTATGCTTCAGGAAAAATAACCACTTGTGCATTCTTTAATTCAGTTAGCAGCATGGTATCTTCATGAGTTACAACTTTGACTTTGTTGATCATAATGTCCAACTCAGATGCCCTCCTTGAGACAAGATAATTGAGGGACACCTGCATACATCTGTTTATCCCAGAGTCATTTATATTGACCACAATCCTCTTTTATCGAAAATTATTTTGATTCACCATAACCACCTTTAAGAAGTTTATTATCTTGTCCAAGGCCTTTTTGTATGTGAAGTGATTATCAGTGAGAGAAGCTTTTAGGGCCTTAAGCAATTCATCAAATTATATGCTTAGACTTGGTCTTTCAGCAACCCTTATAAGTCTCTCCATGTCAAGATCTACTTCTTGATTTAAGTTCTTTTCAGCACCCTAGACTTGTTGAGATGATCTGGATTTTTCCAGCCTAGCCTCTATCTCCCCCTTAGTCTTGTTGGCAGGCATGAGGAGGGGAGTAGGAATTTCAGGCCTTATCTGTTCTGGAAGTGATGGTAGAAGAATGAAGCAATAGAGTTTTGCATTCGAAGGTGCCTGTGAGAGTCCATCAGGGTCTTTATATCTGTCTGTTGGATTTTTACTAGAGAAGTCAAAGCTTGAACTTGAGTGTTGAGAGAAGCATTGGAGTTTTCCAAAGAAGCTACTTGAGTCTTGAGTGCTTGAATGTTTGAAGAAGAAGATCTTGTATCAGAGATAGCAGTAGATTGGCCAAAATAGCTTGCACAAATTTCTAAATTTCATCCATGATCAAAGATGAAGGAGTGTATCTTGCAGTGTGCATTTGATCCAACTTGAACCTTGTATCATTGGACTTAGAGATGTGATCTTAAACTACTTTGTGCAAGGCTGCAAATGATTCTGTGAGATGAGTTACACTTTTATCAATCCCACTGAGATCATACCTTGACATCTGTTCGGAAAGAAAGGAAAGCTAAGTCCACCAATTATTGGACCCTTGGATATATTAAGAAGTATTGGGAGGTTAGCATATGAGCTAGCCTTACCCCAGAACATGTAGCAAGTCATAACGTGTTTCACGTATCAATGTTAAGGAAGTGTAATTCGGATGCCAGACAAATAGGGGCATATGAGCACATAGACACGCAACCCGACGTAACCTATATGGAGCAACCAGGAAGGGTTATAGAGTGAAAAGGAACAAGTGCTTAGGAGAAGGATTATCAAACTAGGCAGAGTTTGGTGGTGGGACCACAATGTGGGAAAATTTACTCGAGAGTTAGAAAGTGCAATGCTAAAAGATTATCCCTCTTCATTTTCTATCTGATTCCGGGACGGAATCCTTTTAAGGAGGGGAGACTGTAATAACCCCAAATTTTGGAAATTTTTGAAACCCTTATGAATAGTGATTTTGCAGATTATGCTGAATGAGAAAACTTTTCATGCCACACTATGTAGGGGTTCTGGTATGGATATTCTGAGATTTTATTAGAACTCTATATGGTATATAAGTGTATGTAAAGATCGTCAGAATCCAATTCCGAACACTTTGATTTTTCCCGGAAATCCACTAGATACGAAAAGAATTGAGTATAAGGTAACAAGATAAGAAGGATTTAAATTAAAGGATTATAAGAAAGGATCATAAAAGGAATATAATATATTGAGAAAGGTTAAGGGAACCTAAGTAATAAGATCCCGGGTATGATCCCTCAAAAGATAAACGAAAACGAAAGTTAAGCGAACCGTATAACAGATCAGCGGTCATTAGGCAAACAATTAGGAAGTTAATCAAAGAGATTAGAGAGGATGATGTCACCCAACCAATGAGAAGAGGACAAGGAGGGAAAGATGACATCATAGCATGACATAAGCATGACATGGGAAGGAAGGAAATGTGGTGGAATATTAACCACACAAAATCAAGGTTAAATTGGTAATTAACCAAAAAACAAATCAAATATTCAACCAACCAAGCCAAACAATTCATTTTTCATCAAAACAAGAACACAAGGCATTTTATTTTCTTCATGCTCTCGGCTTTTTCATTTTCAAGAAGCTAGAATTTTCAAAACTCAAGATCAAGGCTTCCTAAATTGGTAAGATAATTCCCTAGTCATCCTTATGCATAGTTATGGCTATATTATGAGTTTAAGCCTTCAATTCTTTCTCAATCTTCTTCAAGAAATCAATGAAGAAGACAATGAATAGTGACTTCAAGAATTTTAACTTGATTTTCTTGTTTTTCCTTTAAGATCCAAGCTTTCCTAAGACTCCTCAAGGCTTCCTAAGGCTTCCTAGCTACTCCCACCACTTCAAGGAAGGTATATCATCTCCAAACCCTAGATTCCTTTGTATAATAAGATGATTTTGATTGTTATGATGATATAGTAGCTTAATACTTGTGGTTTAGAGTTTGGGTTGGAGTGGTAGTGAAATGGAATGGTGAATCTTGTTGTTTTGATTAAAAGAACTTAAGTATAGTTTAAATTCAAGTTTTAGGAGTAAGTAAATGGATTATAATGAGTTGGTTTGGGGCTGTTGTAATGTATTTTGGATGGAGGTTTGATTGGGTTGTGAATTGGGGTTGAATTGTGATGGTTTTGGAATGGTTTAAATTTGGGAAATCGCGTAAACATAGCCGTCGTAATGTCCGATTTACTTTAGACTGCTTTTGTTCATAACATTTGGACCCGAGAACTCCCTGCTAGATTATGACCATTTCCATGTTTAGATAGTTCATGTTACGAGCTTCGTTTTGATATGTGGTTCGTTTGATTCCGATGAACGGTTTAGGAGAAACGGCCGTTTTAAGTAACGACGTTTCGCGAACGAACCTTTACCCCTCGCCTTACTTTGAAACATAGGTTAAAGACCTTAAAGGACTAATTGAAGTATGAAACATTTATGTAAGGTGTAATAGGCAGTTGGTAAGACACCCGTGAAGGAATTTCCTTAAAACTCGTAATGGTTAAATTATTAAAAATGGTGGAGCCGAGGGTACTCGAGTGACTTAAGAGAATCAGTAAGCGCAAAGCGAGCGTTAGAGTCTAAGTTGGTTAATGTATAGATTTACAAGTGACTTCGGTTTAATTCCAACTTACTTGTTGTTTATAGGTTACCAGACTCGTCCCGAGCCATTCGTAACCCCCAGTCGCTCAGGAAAGTTTTCTACCCGTTATACTGTTTTTGTGATGTATACACTTGTATATGCATTATCTTGTAATAGATGCATGATGGTTATATTAGCAAATTTTTGCGATATATTGTAGCATGTGATATGGTACATATGCATGCCTGTTTCGTATTCTTGCCATATATATCTGTTGGTTCAATTGATAATACATATGCTAGAGAATAGCGGTAATTTGCATATACCCTTAGTATAGGGACCCAAAGGTGAAAACATTTTCTAAAACCGGGAGTCGAGGATCCCGAGTAGATTTTATATATATATATATATATTTATATATATATATGTGGTTATAGTTTTCAAAACTATTAATCGAATAAGGTTTATTCGATTACTTTATTTTATTAATGAATATTATCTTGAATATTCATTCGAGGACTTATGACTCCTTTATATTATTTATTGAATATTACTTGGATATTCATTTGAGGATGTATGACTCCTTTATTTTATTTAATGAATGTTATTTATAATATTCATTCGAGGTATTATGACTCCGCTTATTATTTATTAATATTCTTTATTTTATTAAAGAATAATGTTTCGATAATCAAACTTATTTTCGATTATTCAAATAAAGATTATACTTTCGTATAAGTATATCTTTGGTTATTTAATATCCATTTCAAGTATGAGTTTTAAAACTTCTACTTCAATTATTTTTATAAAGATTATTCTTTATGGGAATATTATTTAAATAATAATATTCAGATATTTTCTAAATATATTGGGACTGATTTATTTTAATAAATCAGCAGTACTCCAAACATTCTTAAAAATGTTTTCGAATCTTCAAAATGATTTTTAAAGTTAGAGTGGACCCCAAAACTCATTTTTATATTTAAGATCTTCCTTTCAAAGGGGATTTAAATACTCGCTCAAAACTTGGGGGATCCAGCTCTGTGGTGTATTTTACATTCGCAACGTGGTTGCTGTTTTGAGAAAACAATTTGATTACTTGCCCAACGTTCGGGAAGTAAGTCCATCTAATTGAGTCGGCATAAGCGACAGGCCGGGGTACGGTCTATCAAAGTGTAAGTGGCTGGGTGGCAGTCCATCAACGCGTAAGAGGCCGGGTGGCGGTCCAGCACAAGGTCCTTATGTGGCCAGGGTGATGACCGGTGGGGGATTCATCCTTCTACTAGTAGAAAAGGTTACTTAATGGGTATCTTTGCCTGATCAGCAAGATATCAGGTTTATGCCAAAATTCTTTTCTTTCCAAATTCATTGGATATTACAACTCTGTTCATACTTTACATGACAGAGATTTTTAGGAAATGTATGAGATATATATATATATATATATATGGATATATATCAGGACTTAATGAAGTATCTCGTAACTTCATTATTTATAATGATATTTCAAAGATTGAATCTATTCAAGTCTTATCTTGTAGTCTCATCTGGGTGACGAACTTTGAAACTGATTATAACTTGAACGGTGGTAGTTCAAGTAGTATTTGGATATAAGTATATTGGAGTATCTTGTAACTTCGTTTTTTTAAACTTATATCTAGTAAATGATTATCTTATGCATGACAAAGATTTTCAGAAAAACGTTGAGACAAGGTTAGATATATGAGATCACCTTGCAACGGTATTTTTATACAGTTATACACTGGAACTCTTTGTGTATTATGCATGGAAGAGGACTTCCAATATTTTGAAAAGTATATATGTATATATATATATATATACTGAATATTTTGCGACTTATCGCATTAAGATATCAACTTGGTTCATTTCTTTTGACCAAGACTTTCATGAGTACTATGAGAAGGCTCATATATTGTTAATCATTATACATATTATTTTGGTAGGCTTGCTGCTCACCCTTGCTTTCTTCTTTCATCACACAACATCAGATAAATAAGATGAACAGGACCAAGCTCCCAATTCGCAAGCGGATAGGAAACGTTCCGCAGTTTTCTGGAAGCGTTGAGGCCGTTGTAGCTGAGGTAGAAATTACCAATAGGCTAAGTTTTCAACTAATGATGTACCAGACTTATGTATATTATGAGTTGTAATAATGGCAGAGAAATGTAAATTTATTCAGAAACCTGTTTAAGGTGTATTGGCATGTAATTGTGGAATAAAATGACTTGTGATTATTTTTGGATGATCATCTCTGAGACTATAACTTGTGGTGTGTGTGTTTATTGTGGGGTCACAGTACAGAGTAGTTAATTAATTATTAAGATTGGGTGTTATTAAGGGAAATGGAACTCATGACAACCCGGATCCCCGACCCCGGATTTGGGGGTGTTACAGAAGTGGTATCAGAGCTAAGCGTTATAAACCTCAGAGATGATGTAACGTAAAGATAATAAGTTCACTAAGATAATAAGAACTCTTGCCAAGTTCATAGTCGGGCTACCTAACGTAGTACTGACAGTTAAAACCCTTCCGGGAACCCTTATAAATATCGTGATAGTAACATAGTTCGTTCTCGTATAGGGCAGCGGGGCACCGAACCCTGAGGTTCAGGAGCATCAGTATGAGGATATTTTATTACAAGCTGGAGATCAAATTGTGAATCCGATGGAGTACCCTAATGAGGGACCGGATGAGATTCATATTGAGAATGTTGCGGTTGAGGATGTTATTCCGGAAAGGATTGTGGCTGAGGAGGATCTCATGGAGGATCCTGATGAGAATGAAGAGAGGACCGCTGATGAATTGATGACCGTAGTCAGGGCGACTACCAGAGCAAGAATGGCCGCGAGGGTGGCACTAGAGGATGAAGAGTTACCAAGGGCACAAAGGTTAATGTGGGCAGAAGGAGTGGGGCCTTCCACGACCCCAATTATACCAGTATCAGACCCTCTTTCAGAGGTTCCTGTAGACATCCATGAGGTTCCACCAATTCCTGTTCCCTCCCCTGTACAGAGCCCAGCACCTACTGAGGAAATGCCACCTTTATCTCCTGCACCATTGTCACCTGATACCATGCTTGGTTATCCGTTTGGATCTCCTGGGTCTGTGCCACCTGCACCCCATGGACTGCTAGATGCTACCACTCAGGCTTCTCTTATCGCCAATTATCACATGACTTTGGGTGGCCTGTCCGAGGCCCGTAATGTTAGGAGTGAACTGTTGGATCGACTTACTGCACCAAGGATTGAGGGCGGGGTACTTCCGGCAGGATTAGCTTATAGCATGGAAAGGATTGAGGCTACCACCCGTGTTACAACTAGAGGCCATCTTGAGGGTCAGATTGATCCAGCTCTATTTGCAACTATCCTAGACCTCATCACCGCCTTAATGGAGCAGGTTAGGGATGTCGTGCGTGCCCGCATTTCATGATCCATAATAGTGTGCAGAGTCTGAACAATCTGACAAGAATTTCATGCAGCACCGCTTTTGGAGGATTAGCCTAAGTTATGGATGATTAGTTTTAATGACTAGATGATTATCTATGGTAGTACTTTTGAGATAGAAGCGATCAGATCAAATGATGTAATTCTCTTTAATGTGTTCAGTTGTTGTACCCTCGAATAAATGGTTATGTATATATTCGTTAATTTCAGTTTAGATCAGTTTGTTTGTGATAAGATCACATTGTTAATTGCTCTATTAACACTTAAGAGAGTGTCATGAAGTTTATCGAACTTGAGAATTCATAATTTACAATCGTGCAAGGACTGAACGAGGGAAAGACTTGAGCAAAGTAAGTAAGACAAATATCCAGAGATTCTCAAAAATTTTCCAACTAATATGCCCCCACAAGGAATAAGATTAGGGGCAAACCTTGAATGTGATAATCAGGGAGGTTGCAATTAAGATATAAGGAACCCAGAATATACTAAAGTGGAAAATGAGGAGTTTAAATTAAAAGATGACCCCAATTATGGGGAGTAGGAAGAAATATTTAGACTGAGAAAACAGAAGTCGAGCGAGGTCAGGAGACCCGAGACGGTACTCCTATACGGAAATTCATGGACCTGTCCAAACAGAACTTATACTTTATTCCCAACCACCACCTTGAGGGAAACAAGGTAGTGGGAAATTCTTTCAGGACCTCTAAGTCGCTAAGCTCTCAGAGTTCCAAGGAACAAGATGGCCCAGTCGAGGCAAGAGCCTGGCTAAAGGAAATATAGGAATCATTTGAGATTCTAAATGATGGACGAATCACAAAAGACTGTTTTTGTCACTTACCCTCCTAAGAGAGAGACCACCCGCTGGTGAAAGGCCAAGGAAGGCACGGAGCAAGAAATTATAATAAACTGATTTAAGTTCAGTCAATTGTTTTCAGGAAAGTACTTCCCAAGGTTATGGAGATATTGTAAAAGCTTTAGAGCCAGAGCAAAGGCAGACGAGTATGATGAATTATGAATCTAAGTTGTAAAAGTTGTCAAGATTCGTTCTGAGGGCACGAATCCAGAATGACGAGATATTTGAAATCAATGCTTATGTTGTGTTGGTTCATGAAATAATGATAAGAGAAAGGAAAATAAAAAAAAGGAATTGAAGTGGAAAGGAATATAAAGGCAATAGAGTTTGAGGAATGATAAGGGAGTTGGGTATGAGGAAACCCTAAAGACTCGTAGCAATAGAAATAGAGAAGTATGTAATCTTCAGGAAGAGGGTGATTCACCATGAGTTAAAAATTGATGGTTGAAGGCATAAGAGATACATATATTTTATTCCCTGTAAGTTGGGAGGATCCGAGGAAACCTTGAGATAGTTCGAAGGATGAATAATAAAATGCGGATAGACTGAGGAGACAAGGAAGTACGAAATTAGGAAAAGTGGATGAAGGAAGTGACCTTCAAGAATGTGAAGTGTAAGACCGGTGGCTTGATACCCAAAAAGGGAGACGCTAGGTATGAAAGATATCCCAGCATTGAGGTGACTGTTGAGATAAACAACAAAAGTAAATAAGGAATTATTAAGAAGAAGTTCATGTTGAACACGACCAATATCTTCCCGAACATCCTTGTTATCGTTACCAAATTAGGCAAGAAAAGCGGATAACCGTTGTTATCTTTTGGAGGCCATATTGATTGACCTCATTTTGAATACAGATGTTATTATGAAATTAGGCATATACTATCGAGGTGGAAATGATTGAATAAGACACCCTTATCAGGAATATATGACTTGATTTATCCATGGAAGGATGCATGTACCTTTTTAAAGGTGGAATTAAGGATAGAACATCAGTAACTTAAAATGAATCCTAGGGGAATGCATAAAGGTTGGCATTTCACCCTTAATAGGGATAGTATGAGTTTTGACAGTATGAATTGGAAAGAATTAAGGTAACAACAACCTTTAAAGAATCAGTGGAGAAATTTTTCAAAAGTATATAGACAATGATTCTAGTATTAGTATATGGTATTTTGATATGCCCTGTATCTAGGGAATACAGGAGGAACGATTCAAGGATAACCTTAGAGGTTTTACAAGGATAAAGGTAATATTCAAAATTCTCATGAATAGAAATAATGATAAAGGAAATATGACGTAATTATAATGATGCCAAGTGGGGCACGTGTTAGTATGGATCGAACCAGTAAAGGTCGAAATTGTTCAGGGCAATTAGGACCTAAGATAAAAGATGTTCTAAGTATGATTGAGAGTCAGTCGTGACAGTGATTAACCTCTAAAGACTGAGGCAATAACTTATGGAAAAATGGTGATATTTTTTTTTACTCATCAGATTTTAAGGAATACATCTTCACAAAAGCAGTGATTGAAATAAGGTAGAAAATTTATTTGGAGGTGGTTAAAATGACATTGACTGTAAGGAAATTTTACTATCAGGAAAGGCCAAAGAGGTGGCCGACACTTTAAAGATAAGAGGATAATTATAGGCACTTGTGTCAGAGGAATACAGTGATAATGGTTGAAGCCGTAAAGGTTGTATTATGGTTTGAAAGATTGACATTCCTTCTGATGACTGTGCAATACCCAACCGTAATAGTAGTTTGGTAAAGGTTTAATGTGTGTAATCGCCATGAGCGGGCTATCTATCTTAGAAGGTACTATCTTGAGAATGAGCCGGGACCATGTTTCAAAAGGACTAAACGAACCTTTGAGTTAAGTCTTCTATCGAAGGCATATGATTAAGAATGGTATTAACCTGCTATCGTTGCTTTAATTGAAACTCTCCTGCAATTTTATCTGCTTCATGTCATGTATGTATGTCAGGATCAGGAGTGTTCTTCATGAATCATGAATGGTGATTGTGTTACCTCCTTAGAAGGATTTGATACGCCAAGTATGGACTCTGTATGGTTAGATATTAAGATTTCATGGAACGTGAATGACGACAGTAGGTCAGTAGTGGACCATAGTAATGCAGCAATAATTCTGCGAGTAATGAGCTGATTACAACCGTGAGAGTTGTATTGGAATGGATGCTGAGATTGAGTACCACTAATCGGGTCGTGGTAGTGTATAAGTTATCATTGATAGACTAATTAAGTAGAGTATCTACCTATTGAATATTTATTCCCTCTTATGAAAAGAGAGTCGTATTACTATATGAGGAAGGATGCGGTGCAAGCATAGAATTCTAGTAACGATGATGTCTAGAATGAGATCCCAGGTTCGATTTTCAATATCGAGGGAGTTTCAAAGGTGATTGTGTATAAACTCGAGGAAGAGCATGGGTCCATAGAATGATGGACGGAATAGCAAAAATATTAAGCATGTGAAATGCGATGCTATAATACTTGATGTTGATATAAATACATATATGTTTTGTTCTCCTATGATAAACCTCTATAGTTCAGAGGTAGATTCCAAGCCAGATATTTTATGGCAATATTTTTTTACATATATACAATTCTCTTCAGTTCGTTCTTTTCTCTTCTTTTCATTTCATGTAAGCTGAGAAGAACAACCCTTCCAGAAGGGGAGGTATTGCCGAATGACTATCTATCTTTGTGATAGAAGCCTAGTAGGATACCACATGTTGTTTAATTGCTTGTCAAGTACTAAAGGCTGGCCACCTTCTGTACTAACTATGCGATATAACAAGTGTTCATGATCATAGTGATCTCTCAACAAATTCCTTTACTTCTATATGATTGATCAAATTTTGGAAAATAGAAACAGCTGAAAAAGGAGTAATAAAGTTGTGGTAGTATTCGGAATGGAAACACATTCGTGATACTAAGGTTGACGTGGTTATTAAAAGGTTATAGAACGCTAACGAGCAAAAGTATAACCAGTATAATATTAGGAACGGAAGGTAGTAGCGACTACGAACTGGAAAAGGATGGGTAGTGAGAAGCAAAAGCTATAATGCTAGAAGCTATAATGAGAGTCTGTATAATAGACTTGAAAGAAATTGGAATGATCACTTAACGCGGATTGAGTTATCTTACGACAATAGATCGTATGTCAGGTATCGAGATGTCGTCTTATGAGATTTTTGAGGGAAGACAATGTCGATCCCCCTTATGTTAGGATGAAGTTGTAGAGCGCAAGATACTCGGACCAGCAGTGGTCCAAAGGACCAAGGATTTAATAGATTTAATCAGAGGACGGCTGGTAGTAGCCCAAGATGGACATAAGAAGTATGTTGATTTGACACAAAAGGACAAGGAATGGGAAGTAGGGGACCTAGTGTTGTTATAGGTATTCCCTTGGAAGGGGTTAATGAGATTCGGAAAGAAAGGAAAGCTAAGTCCACCAATTATTGGACCCTTGGATATATTAAGAAGTATTGGGAGGTTAGCATATGAGCTAGCCTTACCCTAGAACATGTAGCAAGTCATAACGTGTTTCACGTATCAATGTTAAGGAAGTGTAATTCGGATGCCAGACAAATAGGGGCATATGAGCACATAGACACGCAACCCGACGTAACCTATATGGAGCAACCAGGAAGGGTTATAGAGTGAAAAGGAACAAGTGCTTAGGAGAAGGATTATCAAACTAGGCAGAGTTTGTGGTGGGACCACAATGTGGGAAAATTTACTCGAGAGTTAGAAAGTGCAATGCTAAAAGAGTATCCCTCTTCATTTTCTATCTGATCCCGGGACGGAATCCTTTTAAGGAGGGGAGACTGTAATAACCCCAATTTTTGGAAATTTTTGAAACCCTTATGAATAGTGATTTTGCAGATTATGCTGAATGAGAAAACTTTTCATGCCACACTATGTAGGGGTTCTGGTATGGATATTCTGAGATTTTATTAGTACTCTATATGGTATATAAGTGTATGTAAAGATCATCAGAATCCAATTCCGAACACTTTGATTTTTCCCGGAAATCCACTATATACGAAAAGAATTGAGTATAAGGTAACAAGATAAGAAGGATTTAAATTAAAGGATTATAAGAGAGGATCATAAAAGGAATATAATATATTGAGAAAGGTTAAGGGAACCTAAGTAATAAGATCCCGGGTATGATCCCTCAAACGATAAACGAAAACGAAAGTTAAGCGAACCGTATAACAGATCAGCGGTCATTAGGCAAACAATTAGGAAGTTAATCAAAGAGATTAGAGAGGATGATGTCACCCAACCAATGAGAAGAGGACAAGGAGGGAAAGATGACATCATAGCATGACATAAGCATGACATGGGAAGGAAGGAAATGTGGTGGAATATTAACCACACAAAATCAAGGTTAAATTGGTAATTAACCAAAAAACAAATCAAATATTCAACCAACCAAGCCAAACAATTCATTTTTCATCAAAACAAGAACACAAGGCATTTTATTTTCTTCATGCTCTCGGCTTTTTCATTTTCAAGAAGCTAGAATTTTCAAAACTCAAGATCAAGGCTTCCTAAATTGGTAAGATAATTCCCTAGTCATCCTTATGCATAGTTATGGCTATATTATGAGTTTAAGCCTTCAATTCTTTCTCAATCTTCTTCAAAAAATCAACGAAGAAGACAATGAATAGTGACTTCAAGAATTTTAACTTGATTTTCTTGTTTTTCCTTTAAGATCCAAGCTTTCCTAAGACTCCTCAAGGCTTCCTAGCTACTCCCACCACTTCAAGGAAGGTATATCATCTCCAAACCCTAGATTCCTTTATATAATAAGATGATTTTGATTGTTATGATGATATAGTAGCTTAATGCTTGTGGTTTAGAGTTTGGGTTGGAGTGGTAGTGAAATGGAATGGTGAATCTTGTTGTTTTGATTAAAAGAACTTAAGTATAGTTTAAATTCAAGTTTTAGGAGTAAGTAAATGGATTATAATGAGTTGTTTTGGGGCTGTTGTAATGTATTTTGGATGGAGGTTTGATTGGGTTGTGAATTGGGGTTGAATTGTGATGGTTTTGAAATGGTTTAAATTTGGGAAATCGAGTAAACATAGCCGTCGTAATGTCCGATTTACTTTAGACTGCTTTTGTTCATAACATTTGGACCCGATAACTCCCTGCTAGATTATGACCATTGACATGTTTAGATAGTTCATGTTACGAGCTTCGTTTTGATATGTGGTTCGTTTGATTCTGATGAACGGTTTAGGAGAAACGGCCGTTTTAAGTAACGACGTTTCGCGAACGAACCTTTACCCCTCGCCTTAATTTGAAACATAGGTTAAAGACCTTAAAGGACTAATTGAAGTATGAAACATTTATTTAAGGTGTAATAGGCAGTTGGTAAGACACCCGCGAAGGAATCGCCTTAAAACTCGTAATGGTTAAATTATTAAAAATGGTGGAGCCGAGGGTACTCGAGTGACTTAAGAGAATCAGTAAGCGCAAAGCGAGCGTTAGAGTCTAAGTTGGTTAATGTATAGATTTACAAGTGACTTTGGTTTAATTCCAACTTACTTGTTGTTTATAGGTTACCAGACTCGTCCCGAGCTATTCGTAACCCCCAGTCGCTCAGGCAAGTTTTCTACCCGTTATACTGTTGTTGTCATGTATACACTTGTATATGCATTATCTTGTAATAGATGCATGATGGTTATATTAGCAAATTCTTGCGATATATTGTAGCATGTGACATGGTACATATGCATGCCTGTTTTGTATTCTTGCCATATATATCTGTTGGTTCAATTGATAATACCTATGCTAGAGAATAGCGGTAATTTGCATATACCCTTAGTATAGGGACCCAAAGGTGAAAACATTTTCTAAAACCGGGAGTCGAGGATCCCGAGTAGATTTTATATATATATATATATATTTATATATATATGGTTATAGTTTTCAAAACTATTAATCGAATAAGGTTTATTCGATAACTTTATTTTATTAATGAATATCATCTTGAATATTCATTCGAGGACTTATGACTCCTTTATATTATTTATTGAATATTACTTGGATATTCATTTGAGGATGTATGACTCCTTTATTTTATTTAATGAATGTTATTTATAATATTCATTCGAGGTATTATGACTCCGCTTATTATTTATTAATATTCTTTATTTTATTAAAGAATAATGTTTCGATAATCAAACTTATTTTCGATTATTCAAATAAAGATTATACTTTCGTATAAGTATATCTTTGGTTATTTAATATCCATTTCAAGTATGAGTTTTAAAACTTCTACTTCAATTATTTTTATAAAGATTATTCTTTATGGGAATATTATTTAAATAATAATATTCAGATATTTTCTAAATATATTGGGACTGATTTATTTTAATAAATCAGCAGTACTCCAAACATTCTTAAAAATGTTTTCGAATCTTCAAAATGATTTTTAAAGTTAGAGTGGACCCCAAAACTCATTTTTATATTTAAGATCTTCCTTTCAAAGGGGATTTAAATACTCGCTCAAAACTTGGGGGATCCAGCTCTGTGGTGTATTTTACATTCGCAACGTGGTTGCTGTTTTGAGAAAACAATTTGATTACTTGCCCAACGTTCGGGAAGTAAGTCCATCTAATTGAGTCGGCATAAGCGACAGGCCGGGGTACGGTCTATCAAAGTGTAAGTGGCTGGGTGGCAGTCCATCAACGCGTAAGAGGCCGGGTGGCGGTCTAGCACAAGGTCATTATGTGGCCAGGGTGATGACCGGTGGGGGATTCATCCTTCTACTAGTAGAAAAGGTTACTTAATGGGTATCTTTGCCTGATCAGCAAGATATCAGGTTTATGCCAAAATTCTTTTCTTTCCATATTCATTGGATATTACAACTCTGTTCATATTTTACATGACAGAGATTTTCAGGAAATGTATGAGATATATATATATATATATATATATATATGGATATATATATCAGGACTTAATGAAGTATCTCGTAACTTCATTATTTATAATGATATTTCAAAGATTGAATCTATTCAAGTCTTATCTTGTAGTCTCATCTGGGTGATGAACTTTGAAACTGATTATAACTTGAACGGTGGTAGTTCAAGTAGTATTTGGATATAAGTATATTGGAGTATCTTGTAACTTCATTTTTTTAAACTTATATCTAGTAAATGATTATCTTATGCATGACAAAGATTTTCAGAAAAACGTTGAGACAAGGTTAGATATATGAGATCACCTTGCAACGGTATTTCTATACAGTTATACACTGGAACTCTGTGTGTATTATGCGTGGAAGAGGACTTCCAATATTTTGAAAAGTATATATGTATATATATATACTGAATATTTTGCGACTTCATCGCATTAAGATATCAACTTGGTTCATTTCTTTTGACCAAGACTTTCATGAGTACTATGAGAAGGCTCATATATTGTTAATCATTATACATATTATTTTGGTGGGCTTGCTGCTCACCCTTGCTTTCTTCTTTCATCACACAACATCAGATAGATAAGATGAACAGGACCAAGCTCCCAATTCGCAATCGGATAGGAAACGTTCCGCAGCTTTCTGGAAGCGTTGAGGCCGTTGTAGCTGAGGTAGAAATTACCAATAGGCTAAGTTTTCAACTAATGATGTACCAGACTTATGTATATTATGAGTTGTAATAATGGCAGAGAAATGTAAATTTATTCAGAAACCTGTTTAAGGTGTATTGGCATGTAATTGTGGAATAAAACGACTTGTGATTATTTTTGGATGATCATCTCTGAGACTATAACTTGTGATGTGTGTGTTTATTGTTGGGGCACAGTACAGAGTAGTTGATTAATTATTAAGATTGGGTGTTATTAAGGGAAATGGAACTCGTGACAACCCGGATCCCCGACCCCGGATTTGGGGGTGTTACATTAATTCTCATGCACAAATATCCTTGTTGTTGCTGTGTTCCAGAAATTCCCTAACACATCCAAATACAAAACAGGATTAGCAGTAAGAGCACCAACAAAGTAGGTCTCGGAAAGGAATTTGACAAAGCATTAAAAAGCTTCAGGTGCTTGGTTTGCATTCATCAATGCAAGAAAGTTGGTCTCCTTGGGGATGAAGGGAACAATATTGTTGGCTTCCATTGATATGAGTTTGAAGTTTAGTAGGTAAAAGAAATTTATAAGAAAAAGTGAAAATGAGAGAGAAATCGCTTTTTGAATTGAAAGACTAGGTCACTTGAGATCTCGAAAGTTGTAAGTATGTATTTGTATCGAGATGTCTAGGTATTAATAGTAAGAGCAAATGACTTGTCGAGAACTCAAAAATATACGTTTGGAATTAGTCTATCGAGAAGACATTTTAAAAAATGAAAAACATATCGAGAAGTTATTTTAAATTACTCTTATAGAGAACTAAAAATTGACTTATCGAGATGTCAAATAAATACCCAGTTTGTCCAAAAATGGACTGAATTAATTCCAACTTTTATTTGAATAAAATCAAAATAAAATTAGAATAAATTTGCCAAAAGTATTTTACCAAAATAATTTATTAAGTTAAATTATTTCAGTTCTGAGTTATTGAGAAGTCTAAAAATTATACTTGTAGAGAACTCTGTGAATTAACACTACTAGAGAACTCTACAAGGACTTATCGATAAGTCATAATAAAGCTTATCGAGAAGTCACTCGAGAAGTCAGTGAATGGACTTATCAAGAACTCACTCGAGAAGTCTTAAAATGACTTGTCGATAAGTCAGTTAGACTTATCGAGAACTCAGTTCTCTATATACATTTGAACAACTCAATTCTGCCTTGTGTTAATTTCACATATTAAGAATGTAAATTTAACAACTGAGCAGTTTACTTAGAATTTAAAAATTTCCAAGCTAAAATTTTTGTTTTGAAAAATAATTATGCAGAGACTTCTGAAATATTTATAATTAATATTTTAGTTAATTTCCACTTAAATCAAATTAATTTTGATTTACTAGAAATTAATCTGCTAGAACGCATTAGCTGAGTTCTTGCCTTAGGATGAAGAATTAAGCATTTCAATTTAACCTACAAGTCTAGTGAAAGTTGCTTCATCCAAAGGTTTAGTAAAAATATCAGCTAATTATTTTTCTGTTTCAACAAAAATGAGCTCAATGGTACCATTTGTAGCATGTTCTCTAATAAAATGGTACCTTACATCAATGTACTTTGTTCTAGAATGATTAACTGGATTAGCCACTATAAATATAGCACTAGTATTGTCACACATGATAGGAATTTTGTGTAACACTAGGCCATAATCCATTAGCTGATTTCTAATCCAAAGCACTTAAGCACAACAACTTCCTGCAGCTATGTATTCAACCTCTGATGTCGAAGTTGATACAGATTGTTGTTTCTTGCTATACCAGGATACAAGTCTTTGTCCAAGAAATTGACAGCTTCCACTAGTACTCTTTCTGTGAACCCTGCATCCAACAAAATCTGCATCTGTGTAACCAACAACTTCAAAACCAGTTCCCTTAGGATACCATAATCCCAAGTTTGGAGTCCCCTTCAAATATCTGAAAATCCTCTTTACAACCATCAAATGTGATTCTTTTGGATTGGCTTGAAACCTTGCACATAGACATGTTGCAAATATGATGTCCGGTCTACTTGCAGTTAAGTAAAGTAATGATCCAATCATTCCTCTATAGCTTGAAATATCTACACCCTTGTCTTTTCTATCTTCATCCAACTTTGTTGCTATACACATAGCTGTAGAAGCAGGTGAACAATTAACTATACCAAACTTTTTCAATAAGTCCTTGACATACTTAGTTTGGATGATGAAGATCCCATCACTTCTTTGGCTGACTTGTAGTCCAAGATAGTAACTTAATTCCCTCATCATACTCATTTCATATTCACTCTGCATAAGCTTAGAAAATCTTTGGTAAAGCTTTTCATTTATAGAACCAAAGATAATATCATCCACATAGATCTGAATTAGGATCATAACGTCCCCATCTTTCTTATAGAAGAGAGTCTTATCTATAGTACCTCTAGTAAAACCATATTTCAGTGGGAATTCTGACAATGTATCATACTACGCTCTAGGTGCATGCTTTAGTCCATATAAATCCTTGAGTAATTTGAACACAAAATTTGGCTGTTGCACACAAACTTCTTCTTTTAGCTCACCATTTAGGAAGGCACTCTTGACATCCATTTGATACACTTTAAAGTTTGAATGTGCAACAAATTCTATAAAAATCCTTATTGCTTCAAGTCTTGAAAATGGAGCAAAAGTTTCATCATAATCAATTCCTTCTTCTTGTGAGTAGCCTTTTGCAACCAACCTTGCTTTGTTTCTGGTAACTATACCATTTTCATCCATCTTATTCCTGAACACCCATTTTGTTCCAATAATGCTTCTATTCTTTGGTGCAGGAGGAACTAACTCCCAAACTTTGTTTCTTTCAAACTGATTAAGCTCCTCTTGCATTGCAGATATCCAATCAGGGTCCATTAGAGCTTCTTCAATTTTCTTGGGTTCTATTTGAGACAAAAAGCATGCATGTAGGCACTCATTAGCAGTTGCACTTCTAGTCCTCACACCAGCAGTAGGATCACCAATAATTGCTTCTCTAGTGTGACTCCTATCCCACTTCCTTGTATGAGTTTGTTGACTTGTGCCTTTATCATTTTCTTCATTATTGGTATGACTGCTAGATCTTTCTTCTCTTCCCCCCCTGAGTTTGTGCTATCAAATTCAGGTGTCTAAGATGAGCTTCCATTCCTATGATTTTCATGTTCAGTAGTCTCTTCATTTATCATTTGTTGTGCATCAACTTCCTCTTCACCATCAGAATCACTATAAATGTTGAGGTTTTCAAATGCAAGGGCTTCAGCTTCATTTTCATCAAGGCCATCCAAGCATATAAACTTGTCATCATCAAAAGTTACATATGTGTTTTCCATAATCTTCTTTTGATCTATCACATAGACCTTGTAGGCGGTTCTCTCCAATAAATATCCCAGAAAAATTGCTTCAAAAACTTTTGAGTCAAATTTTCCCACATATTCAAAGTTGTCTTTCAAAATGTAACACTTGCTTCCAAACACATGAAGATGCTTTACAGTAGGCTTTCTCTTAGACATGATTGAGTAAGGTGATTTACCATGTGCCTTGTTAATGAGGTATCTGTTCTGAGTGTAACATGCAGTGTTAACAGCCTCTTCCCAGAAACTTGTTGGAAACTAGGTATATTGCAGTATTGTTTTAGCAGCTTCAACTAATGTTCTGTTCTTCCTCTCAACTACTCTATTTTGTTGAGGTGTTCTAGCTGCTGAGAATTCTTGAACAATGCCTTTGCTTTTACAGAATTCACTCAATGTTATATTTTTGAATTCTGTTCCATTATCACTTCTCAATCTTTTTACACAATTGTGATCTTCTGCCTGTTTTTCTATCTTCTTGATGTGCTCAATTATGATGTGTGGAGTTTCATCTTTAGAGTGCATGAACTATACCCAGGTGTATCTTGAGAAATTATCCACCATCACAAGTGCATATTTGTTCCTTGAAATTGATAAAACATTTACTGGCCCAAACAGGTCCATATGAATAAGTTGCAATGGTGCACTTATAAAATTCACAGTTTTTGACTTGTGACTTGATCTTTTCTGTTTTCCTTTCTGACAAGCTTCACATACTTCAACTTGAGCAAACTCCAGTTTAGGCATATCTCTTACTAACTCCTTTTTGACCAAGGTGTTAATTGCCTTGAAATTCAAGTGAGACAACTTCTTATGCCATAACTTGCTTTGTTATTCTGATGCCTTGGTGTAGAAGTAACATATTCCATCCTTATTTGTTGAGTCCAAGTCTGCAACAAACAAGCTTCCTTTTCATGCTCCTTTCAGAGCAACTTCAACAGTTTTCTCGCTGATAAAAGTGCATTCTTCTTTGTTGAATAAAATTCAAAACCTTTGTCTGCAAATTGGCTAGCACTGAGAAGATTCACTTCAAGACCAGCTACCAGTGCTACATCATCAATGACAACATTTTTAGAAACAATCTTGCCATATCCCATTGTGAATCCTTTGCTGTTGTCTCCAAAGGTCACCAAGGGGCTAGCCTTCTCCTCAAACTGTGATAACAGGGCCTTATCACCTGTCATACATCTGGAACATCCACTATCAATGATCCATATGACTTTCTTCACTTTGCCCTGCACACAATGAGTTTTAGGTGTGTTTAGCAACCCAAGCAGTGTTGGATACTTTCTTCTTGTTAACTGATTTAACAGAAGTAGAATGAGTTGTTTCAGATAAAATAGAATTCAATGACTGTTATGCATTTTCTCTATCAGATGTAGACCCAATTTTTGTTTCTTTAAGGTTTACTCTCAGTTTATGGCAACTCTTCATCACTTTCAAGTTGCAAGGGATACAGTCAAACTTGTCACATAATGAGTAGGGATCATTTGCATATGCTTCATTGTATTTGCAGGCTCCTTCAACTGGCTTGCTAACAACCTTTTTACAAAGGTGAGTTAGATGATTTACAGAGCCATATTTTTCACACTTCTTTCTTGGAGCATCTGTAACATAAGCAAAATTATTGCTTTTTTATCCCAATTTTCCCATTTCTATTTTTCATCTTCTTTCTTGCATCTTCAGTCTTGGTTTCTTTGACAGGTGTCTTGGAGTTTTGATTTTCCATGAGCTTCTCTTCGGTTTTGAAGGATTGAGTTGCTTGTGCATCTTTCTTCTCATTGTCTTCATTAACCATTTCTTGCTTGATAATTAACTCTTCTTCACTGAAGTTGACCTCACATGCCTTGAACATAGCTGAATCAACCTTTTACAGGATGGTTAGAACATTTTCAGTTTCTGTTGCTTTCCCTTTGTCACCTATATTCTTCTTCTTACTATTCAAGGCATCATAGTCAAGACCAATAGCAATGTTTGCACATGGCTTATTTTTCTCATGGTACTGTCCAATTAACTCAGATGCATTCTTAAAGGATTTCAATTTAACTTCATTCTTTTCCGGCTTCTCCCTTAGCACTGCTTCAATTTCAGTTGCACACTTGAGCTTGTTCTTCAGATATGCATTTTCTTGTCTTACAGTTTCAAGCTCTACCAACAATAATTCAGTTTCTTGTTTCTCACTTTCAAACTTCTCATTTATCTTTGTCAATCTGCTAACTTCTTCATTAGGAGCAACCATACTTGTATGAACGTGAAACATTTATGTGCTAATCTTTTCTACAGTTTCCTTATATTGACTCGCATTTAAATCCATGGTAGTGAGAGTTGGTACCTGTGATTTTGATGAGGATGATTCTCCTTGCTCTAAGCCCATTAAAGCATAATTTCCAACTTCCTCATCTTCATCATTATCATAGTCATCCCAACTTTTTCTCTCTGCAATATAAGCTTTGCTTTGATGTTTCTTCAGAAAAGCTTCATACTTTGCTTCCAGTTCAAGATAATATTTGTCCTTCTTTGCTTTCTTGGGTTTCCTGCATTCTGTAGCAAAATGGCCTAGTTCATCACAGTTGAAACACCTTATCTTTGATCTGTCAACAGATCCAGTTTTGTAACCATTTTTGCTATCAGATGTAAACTTCCCTTTTCCTTTCCAGTTGTTGTCTTTGTTGAAAGATTTTCCTTTGCCCTTGAAGAATCTTGGCTTCTTTACTCTAATATTAGAGAACTTTCTTACCAGATAGGCCATTGATTGATCAAGCTCATCAAGTTCATCCAAGGTGTAGAACTCATCTTCTTCCAGTTCATGAATAACTTGTTCTTGTGAATTATTTGTTCTTTGCTCACTTGTATAGGCAGCTGGAGTCTGGGATCTTGGCTCATCATTAGAGGTCTGGCTTTCAATGACAATTAGGGCACTTGAACCATCTATAATATGCTCTTGACCAGTCCTTAATGATTTCCTTTGAATCATTTCTTGTTCATATTTTTTAAGATTCCATACAGGACTTCCAGAGTTATTCTGCTCAAACCTCTCCCTTCCCTGATTGCTGAGATTTTCTGTTCCAAATGATCAGGGAGAGTAAGCAAGAACTTCAAGTTCACTTCTTCAGCTTCATAGTATTTATCATGGAGCTGCAAGTCATTTATCAGCTTATTGAACCTTTCAAACACATCAGTTATACTTTCTTTTGGCTTGGCCATGAACCCTCATATTATGAAATCAGTATCCTTCTTTGATCGGATCTAACTTCCTCAGTTCCCTCATAGAGTATTTCGATCTTTTCCAAGATTTGCTTGGCAGTGTCACAGTTAACAATGTTATTGTACATTACATTATCAAGTGACTCTATCAAGATTAACTGCAATCCACTATCCATGGAAACTTTCTCCTTTTCAGGCTCAGTGTACTCAGAAGGGTCATTTGGAGCATAATGAGCTGGAATGATCATATCACTATCTGTTGATTCTTCAACTCTAACCATAGGATTGAAGGGCCCATTTTTGAAAATCTGAATATAAAGTGGATTGGCCATCCTGAAAAACAACAACATTTTCTTTTTCCAAAGAGTGTAGTTAGCTTTGTCAAATATAGGAATTTTGATGCTATTGATTTTCTGTGTATTCATTCTTCCAAAATCTTAAATCTATTTACTTTCAGATTTTGCTCTGATACCACTTGTTAGGAAATGAATAACACACAGGGGGGGATGAATGTGTTTTTCTGTTTTTATGTTTTTCTTGAGCTTTTTATGGTTGAACAAAGTAAATTAAATCTTGTAGTGAAATATGTTACTGCTGAAGTTAAACATGCAATAGTAAAGAACACAGATCTTTCAAAACTCACTTAATTTTATATTAAAATTAAGAATGTTTTGCTACAAAATTTCAAGGCTCTTTGTTAATAAAGAGCTTAGCTTCTTCTTGAGAAAGTTACAAGATTTTCTATCTAATTTGTTACAACTGACTAAAGGACCAGTGTTAACTTTATAATTTAGTTAACTGCTGGTTTACACAGTGTACAATAAGACATGCTATTAACTTTAGTAAACTGTCACTTGTCATTTCCATTTTAGGAAAAGTGTATCTTCTATTTTTGGCTGAGCATATCTTAGCACCCTTTGTTTACTTTGATCTTTCTTTGTTAGTTAATCTTCACAATTGATCTTGCATATCCTTCAAGCTGCTTTTTGTAGACTTGTCAATCCAGCTGTTTGGATTGTTTGTTGATTGTAAATCTTGGATATTGAACTGGTCTGCAACTTTGTACTTTGAGATTTTACCTTGAGATCTCCATTTGGTCTATAGAGAACTTGACATCTCGATAAGTATATTGGCTTATCGAGATCTCTAATACTCCATAGTTAATTTGACTTGTAGAGGTTTCTGAGTTTTTTATAAGAGAATTTGGCTTGTCGAGATCTCTTGTCTTCATATCTTCATTTTAACTTATCGATATCTCTAAGTTCTTGTTGTGCATATGTTGTGTACTTGATGATTTTATAAACAAAACATCTAAGTAGATTTTACTTAGTGAAATTATGTAGCACTCGACGGATAAAAATTATAGTCCCGACGGATAACTCATTATAGTCCCGACGGATGATTAACTTAATATCCATCGAGTGAGTAGCTTATGTAATAATAAGTTTGTAGCACAGTTATGTATGCACCTTTGTATAGAATCTATAGTAGCATATAAGTCATGTTGACTTTAACTAGATATGCATAATAGGTTGATTAATTGTACATAAATGAGGTCTTGTAATTCTGTATAAGTGAAATAGAGTCAAGTGCCAAAATAGCTACAGACGGATGATTAACAAAGCCATCGACGGATGATCAAATGACTATCAACGGATGTTTAATATAGCAGTCGACGGATGATCAATTAAACCATCAACGGATGTTCTGAAAGTCGACGGATGATCATATGAAGAATTCAAACAGCAGTTGAAGAATGAAAGCTGACACACAGCCGTCAAGATGTATACATACACAGTGTGGAAGCCCATTAACTGGGTAATAGAGGACGAAAAGTAGCAAAGCTTAAGACTGATAGTTTTTATATTTGTTCAGTCTTTTTGACTTTGTAATCTTGGTATTAAATAAACCAAGAGAGTATCAAATAGAATAATAACTGAGATAGCTGAGAAAACACAAAAACAGAGAAATCTTTGTAAGCAGAATCATTAGTATTTCCTGTATTCTCAGTAGTTCAATTTGTATGCAGCTGTGAGCATTCCTGCACACAAAGTCCTCTCGA
Source organism: Apium graveolens (assembly GCF_009905375.1). Classification (NCBI taxonomy): domain Eukaryota; kingdom Viridiplantae; phylum Streptophyta; class Magnoliopsida; order Apiales; family Apiaceae; genus Apium; species Apium graveolens. Next base: position 152,700,977 of record NC_133652.1, read on the forward strand.
TATATTATATATATCTCTGGTGGAATTGTTTAAATCCACCAGAAAGTTTTTAAAGACTCTTGTTTTTAATTACTTATGTTTTGATTCTTTTAAGTTTATATTCCGTATTGTGCTAATCAAAACATTATATCTATATTCGAGTTGAACATTTTTATTTCGAGAAAAAGGTTCAAAAATTCCATTCAACCCCCCTTCTTTAATTCTTGCTATATTGTTAAGGGACTAACAATTGGTATCAGAGCAAGCTCTTAATCTACAAAGAGTTTAAATATCAAAACAATTCAGCAAGATGAATAAGAAAGATGTTGAAGTCAAGATTCCTTTTCTTGATAAAGATAATTACCATCATTGGAAGGTAAAGATGCATCTTCATATGCTTTCTCAAGATGAGGCATATGTGGACTGCATAGAAAAAGGCCCTCATGTTCCAATGAGACCTGCAACAGGAAACAAGCCATATGTTCCAAAGCCAAGGCATGAATGGTCTGATCCTGACATTGAACAGGTCAGGAAAGATAAAAAGGCCATGAACATTCTGTTCAATGGAGTTGATGCAGACATGTTTGATAACATTATCAACTGCAAAATTGCCAAGGAAGTTTGGGACACAATACAAATAATTTGTGATGGCACTGAGCAAGTAAGAGAAAATAAAATGCAGCTCCTGATTCAGCAATATGAGCATTTTCACAATGAAGAAAGTGAGTCACTCACTGACTTTTTAGTAGATTTTAAAAACTACTAAATGCTCTTAAATGCATGGAAGAGTCTATCAGACTAAAGACTCTAATCTGAAATTTCTCAGATCTCTTCCAAAGGAATGGAAACCAATGACAGTCTCATTGAGAAACTCACAAGATTATAAGGAGTTTACTTTGGAGAGACTGTATGGCATTCTGAAGACCTATGAGCTTGAGATAGAGCAGGATGAAAGAATGGAGAGAGGAAAGAAGAAAGGAGGATCCATTGCACTAGTTGCTGATCTGGAAAAGGAGAAGGAAGTGAAGATGGAATCTGTAGAATCAACTTCAAAGGTCTGTGAGAATAAGGGTAAGGGGCTTGCAGCAGAAAGTGAAGATTCGTTGAGCCAAGATGACATGGAGGACATTGATGAGCACCTAGCATTTCTTTCCAGAAGATTTGCCAAGCTCAAGTTCAAAAAGAACTTTGGAGCAGCCAAGCCAAATAGAAACATGGTGGATAAGTCAAAATTCAAATGTTTCAAATGTGGCTTGGCAGGGCATTTTGCAAATGAGTGTAGAAAGTCAGATTCCAGTAAGAAAAGGTTTGAGTCTGTGGATTATAAGCAAAAATACTTTGATCTACTCAAACAAAAGGAAAGGGCTTTTATTACACAAGAGAATGACTGGGCAGCAGATGGTTTGGATGAAGATGAAGATGTTAGCTATGTCAATCTAGCCCTAATGGCCAAGTCTGATGAAACAGAGACAAGTTCCTCAAGCAATCAGGTAATCACTACAAACCTTGCACATTTATCTAAAGCTGAGTGTAATGATGCCATAAATGACATGTCTACAAAATTGTATCATTTGCGTGTTACACTTAAGTCTCTCACTAAAGAAAATGCTAAAATCAAAGAAAACAACTTATTTTTAAGTGAGAGGAATAATATGCTTGAGTCTCAGTTTGTTGAGTTTGAGAAACTAAAAATTGAGTGTAAGATTGCCAAGGAGGAATTAACTGAGTCCTTGAAAAAGGAAGAAATTTTGAAGAAGCAGCTAGAGCGTGAACAAGAGGTGATTAAAGCATGGAAAACATCCAGGGATGTTCATGCTCAAATCACCAAAGTTCAAGGAATTGAGTCTTTTTGTGATGAAGCCTGGAAGAAGAATAAAGAGAAACTAGAACCTATTTTGGTAGATGGGTTGTTGACAGATGTAGACTCGACGGATGATGAGGACTATCCGTCGAATAACAAAAAGTGTTATCCGTCGAATGATGAAAATCCTCATCCGTCGGCTATAAGCAAACCCATTAGCAAAGCCAAATTAATCAAGCTAAATGAAAAGTATGGGTCTGTTTTCAAGAACTTTATTTCAGGTGAGTCAAGTCAAGCTAAGAAAGGGAAAAAGGCTAATGTTGGTCACATGACTGTCAAACAGTTAAGTGACAGACTTGAGAAAATTGAGGTAAAAACAGAGACTAAAAGGAAAAACAATAGGAATGGTAAAGTAGGGATTAACAAACACAATAACTACACACCTGATAAATATGCTCCTAGAAAAATCTGCGTCAAGTGTGGTAGTGTAAATCATTTGTCTTTTAATTGCAAATCTGCCATGCCTACTCCCATGTCTGTTCAGTCTCAATTTCCCAACATAAATGCCATGCCTCCCATACCTGTTAATGTTATGCCTACACAGAATATGAATGCACAGTTTGCTAATATGCCATTTGTACCTAATCCATATTATGCTGCATACAATATGCCTCAAATGCCATTTAACATGCCTTACTGGAATAACATGTTTGCACCAAGCATGTCATTTCCTGTTAGCCATAATATGCATGATAATTCTGTTGTATTAAATGGTTTCAAAGGCCCAACCCAAATGACTAAGGAAGAATCTGAAATTCCTAAGTCAAATGAGTTAAGACCTAAGAAATAGAAGAAGAAAGCTAACAAGGCAGGACCCAAGGAAACTTGGGTACCAAAATCAACTTGATTTGATTTTGATGTGTGCAGGGAAACAGAAAGAATCTTTGGTACTTGGATAGTGGTTGTTCAAGACACATGACTGGTGATTCTACCCTGCTCACAGAGTTTAAGGAGAGAGCTGGCCCAAGTATTACTTTTGGAGATGACAACAAAGGTTATACTGTGGGATATGGCTTGATTTCAAAGGACAATATCATCATTGAAGAGGTTGCCTTAGTGGATGGTCTCAAACACAATATGTTGAGTATCAACCAGCTTTGTGACAAAGGCAACTCAGTAACCTTCAACAAAGAAGCCTGTATTGTGACTAATAATCAAAATAACAAAGTGGTTCTCACTGGTGTGAGAAGAGGAAATGTGTACCTAGCTGACTTCAACTCAACTAAAGCAGAATCTGTAACTTGTCTTCTCAGTAAAGCAAGTCAAGATGAAAGTTGGCTATGGCACAAGAAGCTATCCCATTTAAACTTCAAGACCATGAATGAGCTGGTAAAGAAAGGACTAGTAAGAGGCATTCCTCTAGTGGAGTTTACAAAGGATGGACTGTGTGATGCCTGCCAAAAAGGGAAGCAGATCGAAGCATCATTTAGGAAGAAACTTGATTCAGCAATTGAAGAGCCTCTGCAATTGCTTCACATGGATCTGTTTGGACCAGTCAATGTATTGTCAATTTCAAAGAAAAGATTTTGCCTAGTAATTGTAGATGATTTTTCAAAGTTCTCTTGGACATATTTGTTAAAGTCTAAGATGAGGCTAGTGAAATCATCATCAATCACATAAGGCAAGTTAACAATCATCCTGATTTCAAAGTTAGAAGAATCAGGAGTGACAATGGAACTGAGTTCAAGAACTATGTCATTAGAGCATTTTGTGAGGAAAATGGAATTTTACATGAATTCTCAGCAGCAAGGACTCCACAACAGAATGGAGTAGTGGAAAGGAAGAACAGATCACTTATTGAAGCTGCAAGGACAATGCTTGAAGAATCAAAATTACCAACATATTTCTGGGCTGAAGCTGTAAACACTGCATGCTACACTCAGAACATCTCTCTGATTAATCAAGCAAGATGCATGACTCCTTATCAATTGTTCAAGAACAAGAAGCCAACTCTAAACTTTCTTCATGTCTTTGGCTGTAAATGCTATATTCTGAGAAATCCAACTGATCAAAATGGGAAGTTTGATGCTAAAGCAGATGAAGGAATTTTTGTTGGATATGCTATTGGTAAAGCATATAGAGTCTTCAATCTAAGAACCAACATTGTTGTGGAATCTATACATGTTGTGTTTGATGATAAAAAGATTAAAGGACTGAAAGATGGAGATTATCATGAGAGCCTCAAATTCGACAATGTTGAGATGGTCAGTGATGAAAGTGATGATGAGAGTGATCAAGAAACAGTGTCTAAGGATAATGCAGACAAATCTACCACCAATGAAGCACAAAACTCAACATCCATCGAGTTGCATAATGCTTCATCCGTCGGAAGGCAATTTGTGTTATCCGTCGGAAGACAACCTGCCTCATCCGTCGGTACTCAAAATTCACCATCCGCCGGGTTATCAAAAGGAGCAGGAAGTCAAGGTAGATCACCCATAGAAAGTACCCCTTTCTCAAATCAAAGATCCACAAACTCAGGGGGAGTTTCTAGCAATCAAAACTCAATCACACATCAAGACAACATTGAGGTCTCTTTATCTAGAGCTAATCTACCTCAACCAAGGAAATAGACAAAAGATCACCCCTTTGAACTGATTATTGGTGATGTTTCTTCAAGAGTTCAAACAAGGAGAGCAACTCAGGAAGAATGTCTATACAACAGCTTTCTGTCAAAGGAAGAACCAAAGAAGGTAGAAGAAGCCTTGTTAGATCCTGATTGGATTTTAGCTATGCAGGAGGAGCTAAACCAATTTGAAAGGAATAAAGTATGGAAGCTGGTACCCAAGCCTAAAGGAAAGAATCCAATAGACACCAAATGGGTATTCAGAAACAAGATGGATGAAAATGGCATAGTAGTAAGGAATAAAGCCAGATTGGTTGCTAAAGGCTATTGCCAGCAAGAAGGAATATATTTTGATGAAACATTTGCTCCCGTTGCAAGACTTGAAGCCATCAGAATCTTCTTAGCCTATGCAGCCCATGCCAATTTCAAGGTCTATCAAATGGATGTCAAAAGTGCCTTTCTGAATGGAGATTTGGAGGAAGAAGTGTATGTTAGTCAACCTCCTGGCTTTGAAGATCCAAATTTTCCAGAGTATGTCTATTATCTACTGAAAGCACTTTATGGACTGAAGCAAGCACCTAGAGCCTGATATGACACTTTATCAAAATTCCTTTTGGAAAATCACTTCACAAGAGGTACTGTAGATAAAACTTTATTTTTCAGAAATATCAATGGCTCTAGCATACTTGTTCAAATTTATGTAGATGATATTATTTTTGGCTCTACAGATGAGAAACTTTGTAAAAAGTTTGCCAAACTGATGCAAAGTAAGTATGAAATGAGTATGATGGGAGAACTAACTTACTTTCTTGGTTTACAAGTTAAGCAAGTTAGTGATGAAATATTCATTAGTCAAACTAAATATATTTTTGATCTTTTAAAGAAGTTTGATCTAATGGATTGCACATCTGCAAAAACTCCCATGGCCACTGCAACTAAGCTTGAATTAAACACTACTAAAAAGTCTGTGGATATTTCAAGCTATAGAGGCATGGTTGGCTCACTTCTGTACTTAACAGCTAGTAGGCCAGATATAATGTTTGCTACATGTTTATGTGCTAGATTTCAGGCTGATCCTAGAGAATCTCACTTGATAGCTATTAAGAGAATTTTCAGATATCTCAAGGGAACACCAAAACTTGGCATTGGGTATCCTAGAGATTTTGGTTTTGATCTAACTGGTTATTCGGATGCAGATTATGCAGGTTGCAGAATTGACGGAAAGAGCACAACAGGAACTTGTCAATTTCTAGGAAACATCTTGTGTCCTGGTTCAGTAAAAAGCAAAATTCAGTTTCTACTTCTACAGCTGAAGCTGAATATATTGTTGTTGGCAGTTGTTGTGTACAGATTTTATGGATGAAAAATCAATTGCTAGACTATGGTTTGCAAGTTCAGAGGATTCCTATCTTCTGTGACAACATAAGTGCAATTGCCATCACTGAAAATCCAGTGCAACATTCAAGGACAAAGCACATAGACATCAAGTACCATTTCATAAGGGAACATGTAATGAATGGTACTGTAGAGTTACATTTTGTTCCAAGTGAAAAGCAACTTGCAGATATCTTTACCAAGCCACTGGATGAATCCACCTTTTCAAGGTTGGTAAGTGAGTTAGGTATGCTTAATTACTCTTGAATTTATCTGAGTTATTTTGCAAGTTGAAATGTAGCCAGAAATTTAGCTGATTTTTAGTCATGGATGAAATTTTGGCTAAGTCAAAATTTGCATCTCGACGGATGACCATTATCCATCGAGTTGAGTCATCCGTCGATATACTATTTGCAAATAAAAATCAATTACTTTTCTGGAATCTTTTAAAACTCGACGGATAACAGTTTATCCTCATCAGTCGAATTGTCTAAATCTTAACCGTTAATTCCCTGAACATTATCCATCGAGTATACTTACAGTTTGTAAGCATTACACGACGGATAATGGGTGGAATTTTTACAGTTTATTTTTAAAAATGACTATTTTAGGCAATTTCTATTGGTTAATTTACTCTTCTTTATTATTTTTATCCGTTGTTTTTGAGACAGTATAAAAGCTTATTTCATTTCAATTATTTTCTTTTATCATTCTCAAATTCAACTACTTTTATTTCATTCTCTCTCAAGCAAATATTCTCTTTCTCTTCAAGCTTTCAGTCTCTAACAATGGCACCTGTAGTAAAGATTATGTCTCAGACTGGGTTCATTTATGAGAAGAACAACTTCACTGCTTTGGTCAATAAGGGTATTCAGCAATCAGAAGACTATCACAAGATGATGGACTTTGTGAAGAACTGCAAGCTAAGTTATGCCATGCTTGAATCACCCACAATTTTCTGCGAAGTTGTTGAAGAGATGTGGACCACTGCAATCTACAACTCTACTGACAAAACCATCACTCTAACTATCAAAGGTAATGAGATCTGTATCAATAGTGATGTAATAAAAGCATGTTTCAAAATTCCTAATGATAATGTAACTTCACCACACAATGACACGGATATTATCAATATGCTTAATTCCATGCATTATGCACTTCCTACTACTAAGCTAAGTGATATTAGAAGATTAGGTCTTAGGAAGGAATGGAGTTTCATGTGTGATGTTGTGACTAAAGTTTTCTCTGGAAAAATCAGTAATTTTGATTCTGTGAACATTTCCATGCTATACATGCTAGTTACAAATAAATTTTACAATTTCAGTGACCTTGTCTTATATGAGTTAGGTTTTAAACTAGGTGAGTTAGCCAAAAGGGGAAAGAATGTATATTATGCTAGATTTTTCATGCTATTGGCTAACCATCTTTGTCAAAAGATTGTACTTGAGAACCTAAACAACAAATTGGCTGGTTGGGTTCAAGAGAGAAGAATCATTGCAGATTTGAACAGAGCCAGCCATCATAGGGATGTGCCAATGTTCTACTTTCCTGTAATGCAGACACCTCAGATAAGTGAGGTAAGTTCATCCATACCCTCAACTATTCCAATCTCCTCAATTTCTTTGAGTTCAGGAGTAGCTATGGCAACTGTGACAATGACCAAACAGTTGCCTACCAAAGCTTCCAAAACAACTGTAATTTCTAAATCCAAGTCAAAGAAAACCCCCTCTGGTATCTCTCAAAAGGTACCAGTTGAAAAATCCATCAAAGCCAAAGAGGGGAGTGTAAAGGAGGGTCAGTTAGGTGAGGGAAGGGGTGAACATCAAAGAAACCCCAAGGATAAGGTTGGAGGGTTGAGTGAATCCCAGCCTAGCCACACTGCAGTTTCCCAACAAACTGCAGTGCTTAAAAAGGACAAAAACTCACTTCTAGCTGCATCCTCCCAAAAGGATGTGGCTATTGAACATAGCTCTCATCCAAGAGCACATGCCAAAAGGGTTAGGGACACAAGCTCACCCCAAACTTACACAAGAAAGAAGAAATCCAAAACCACTGGGGATGCACAGGGCACACACACAGTGCAAACTGGTGCTAAAGACACAGTCCCTGCACTTTCTCAAATTCAGTTTGATGTGGCTCCAATAAATGTGGAGTCACAGCCAAAATCTCTTATAATAGAAGCCTCTGAAACACCATACTCACCAACAAACTCTCTGGAAGTGGATATGATAAACACTTCAATTCCTGATTCCCCTTCTTTAACTCTGTTGGGGAAGCCAAAATCTAGTACAAGTGAGCATCATCTTTTAGATGATTTGTTGGCTCACTTGCCAATTCTTTTAGATACTATTGTGACATCTGTGCCTCAAATAACTTCAATCAACACAGAGTCAACAATAGTTTCTCTTCCCACCTCATTCATTTCTACTCTCTCGATGAATATTGCTCATCCATCGAGTAGTGATTGTATCCCGACGGATAAGCTTAACAACAGTTATCCGTCAGATAGCTTTACCACTCACCCGATGGATATCACTTATCCGTCGAGTGTCTCTGCACAACTTCAAACTTCAATTATTTCTAGTGCAGGAGATTTAGTGGTAATACAGTCACTCTTAGGACTGAGAGAGGAGAGTGCATTGAGTGAGAGGCTGGGTTGCTCCTAGGCAAAAGGAGAGAAAAATAGTGAATCTCAGCAATCCATTTATTCAGGATTGGCAAAAGTGAGTGAGAGGAGTCCCACCTTAGTAGGTGAAGGTGAGGGTGTGAGGGTGGGGAGCCAGGGTGAGACCCTGATGCAACAAAAGAGAGATTATGAGAGAAAGGCAGGTACATGAGAAATAAGGGTGGATCCAGCCATTGCTAGTGAGTCAATGATTGTGGACGATGCTGAAAAGGAAAGACAATTTCAGCAATATTACAAAGCTGAAATTGATAATATTTCCTTGGATGTTGACACTTTTACTCATCCTGTGTCAGCCTATCAATTCTTGGCTGCTCAGGGCAATGTGGAGGCAGAACACACTTTGAATTTAGTACACACCTCAGAATCTCTTCAAAGAGATAAAGCTGCTGTCAATAGGATGCCTTCTCAAGCTGGTGAGCCATCTGAAGAAATTAGAGTAAATTCTAATGATGATGACTCTGATTCTTTGGATGGAAGCATGAACTTAGGGGGAGATGAAGGCCCAAGTTCTGTTTCAAATTTACCTGGATGGGCATGGACAAAGGAATCTATACCAGGACAATTTGGTGTATCTTTGGTCAAGCAAGTGATGGCTATTCAAAAGGCCCTTCAGGAAACTTCAGATGCTGGTACCAAGGCTATTCTTCAAGCTCACCTAGACTCCCTACATCTCATGAAGATCCAGCACTTAAGATAGAATCTGAGTGTGGATGAACTAAAAAGAGATATAGCTGACTTGAAAACTAATAATTCTGAGAAGCTGGATTCAGTAATGCCATATGGTACCATGCAAGATCTATTACTGAGACTGAGGAGAGAATCAGATTCCGAAAAGAAGCTAGCCAAGATGGAAGACAGAGTTCAAGTTATTAAGAAATCAGTGGTTATCCTTCTTCAAAATCAACAGACTCAGACAAATCTTCTCATGCAACTGGCTAAAGCACAAGGCCTAACTCCTCAACTTGATGATAACAAAAAGGGGGAGAGAGAATCAAGTAAGGGGGAGAAAGGACCAACTGAGGGGGAGAAACTTCAAGTACAAATCAGCAAAGTAATTGTACCTTCAATTACTGTCTCCAAGCCAACAGTTGCAGATGGTATAGATCTAATTAAAGCAGCAGCAGCAAATTTGAAAGTTGCCGAAAAAGGAAAGTTGAGTTTGATCAACTGGAATAAGATTGATGAGGAGATACAGAAAAAGTTTGAACTAGTCAAGGAGCTAGTTAAGTCAGCCATCCATCACTCTCATGTCAAGCCAATCAGTGTGAATGAGATGAGCATGAACTATCTGGAAAAAGGATAATCTTCCTGCATCAAGTCTACAAAGGCTGAAACAATTCTTAAACCAAGGGCAAATTATCCAAAATCATCTTGGAAAAACCCCATGGACACGGTGTATGAGACACCCAAGCCTGATGAAAAGAAGCTTCTGTCAAGATCTATTGTCTTCTATAAAGATCCAGCTGATTCAGCTTCAAAAGGAGAATTGCTAAGATATTCAGAAATGGAAAGGAAATTTGTGTGGTAGCTGGACATCTACAATTTGCTCAAGCAAAGAAAGAAGAAAAAGCCAGATTAAAGCAGGAAAAGAGGCAAGCTGCTCTAGATGCAAAGAAGTCTAAACAAAAGAAAGAACAGATTGCTATCTTGGCCAAGTTACATGCTGTAAATTCTTCTCAAAAAATTCCCTCTCAACCATCTGAAGCTGCTGAATCAAAGAAGAAAATTGAAGAACAGAAGAAATCCCCAAGGAAGAAAGAATTGGCTAGAAGAACAAAAAGGAAACTGGATGTTGTTGACAAGGAATTGGAAGATCAATTTCCTAAGGAATCCACACCAGCTACAACTCAAGCATCAAAGCCCTCTGTGGTATTTGAAGACATAAGGGTGGTGGATCCCTACAGGAACATACATGGTGAACCTATTGTGCCAAAGGATGAGCCAATAGAGTGGGATAACATACCAATTCCTGACTTCAGCTTACCAATCCTTAGCAAGCCAAAAAGGACAAAGTCAAGGGCAGTCAAGAAAGTGAAGTTGTCACCTCTCAAATCCAAGTCAGTAGTTAAAGCTCAACCCAATGTCAACAGGGGAGACTACCTGTACTTGTGTGACATCAAAGAATTTTTAGATCTAAATCTTTATCTGGATGAACTGGATGAAGTAAGGGCAATTGATGCATACAGAAACCTACCTGAAAGGTTGGTGTTCAAGTACAAAGGAGGAAGGGAGATTCAGTGGCCATTTCACAGGATTCTTCAAGAAAGTCAAGCTGTACTGATTAAAGTCTATTCATCCTTCAAAAAAAACTTTGGGTTCAATGTAACTGCTAGAATACTAGTATTGAAGAAGATTGAAGAGCTGAGGAGTGTTAGAGCTAAAGATGCACTCCCAAAGACACTAATCATCCCATATACAGGGAGAAGAGTGCATCTAAGGCCCTACTGGCTGATGGAATTCATGGATGACAAGGGTGTGAGAAGATTCTTCAGATTAGAAGACCAACTGAGTATCTCTAGCAATGAGACTCTCTTGGAAATGCAAGAAAAGCTAGATCTCTCAGAATCTGATGAACTGGAATTCCACAGGCAGCTCCAGAATCAAATTGAGGAAAATAACAAAAAGCTTGGAAGAAGATCCAGACCTTCAAGGAACTAGAAAAATCTGCTCAGGCTAGAGGAGCATCTTGAATTGACTGTGAGCCAAACCTTGTACATTTTGTTTAATTGAAGCACTTTCAGTTTATCTACTTATCTTTAAAGATGTATGTTCAGGATGTTTTGTTATCATCAAGTATCTCTTAATTTATGGCTACAATTCCAGTAGACATAAATTGGGGGAGATTGTTGTGCATATGTTGTGTACTTGATGATTTCATAAACAAAATATCTAAGTAGATTTTACTTAGTGAAATTATGTAGCACTCGACGGATAAGAATTATAGTCCCGACGGATAACTCATTATAGTCCCGACAGATGATTAACTTATTATCCATCGAGTGAGTAGCTTATGTAATAATAAGTTTGTAGCACAGTTATGTATGCACCTTTGTATAGAATCTGTAGTAGCATATAAGTCATGTTGACTTTAACTAGATATGCAGAATAGGTTGATTAATTGTACATAGATGATGTCTTGTAATTCTGCATAAGTGAAATAGAGTCAAGTGTCAAAATAGCTACCGACGGATGATTAACAAAGCCATCGACGAATGATCAAATGACTATCAACGGATGTTTAATATAGCAGTCGACGGATGATCAATTAAACCATCAACGGATGTTCTGAAAGTCGACGGATGATCATATGAAGAATTCAAACAGCAGTTGAACAGTGAAAGCTGACACACAGCCTTCGAGATGTATACATACACACTGTGGAAGCCCATTAACTGGGTAATAGATGACGAAAAGCAGCAAAGCTTAAGACTGATAGTTTTTATATTTGCTCAGTCTTTTGACTTTGTAATCTTGGTATTATATAAACCAAGAGAGTAGCAAATAGAATAATAACTGAGATAGCTGAGAAAACACAAAAACAGAGAAATCTTTGTAAGCAGAATCATTAGCATTTCCTGTATTCTCAGTAGTTCAATTTGTATGCAGCTGTGAGCATTCCTGCACACAGAGTCCTCTCGATATATTATATATATCTCTGGTGGAATTGTTTAAATCCACTAGAAAGTTTTTTAAAGACTCTTGTTTTTAATTACTTATGTTTTGATTCTATTAAGTTTCTATTCCGCATTGTGCTAATCAAAACATTATATCTATATTCGAGTTGAACATTTTTATTTCGAGAAAAAGGTTCAAGAATTCCATTCAACCCCCATTCTGTAATTCTTGCTATATTTTTAAGGGACTAACAGTTCTCTAGTGGCTTATTGACTTATCAATAACTCAGAGTTCTCTAGTCAAATTTGACTTGTCGATAACTCAGAGTTCTCTAGTGAATTTTGGTTTATCGATATCTTTGAGTTCTCTAGTGGAATTTGACTTATCGATAACTCAGAGTTCTCTAATGAATGTTGACTTGTCGATAACTCTGAGTTCTCTAGTGAAGAAATAACTTGTCGATATCTCCAATCTTCATGTCTTCAATTTGGCTTGTCGATATTTCTGAGTTCTCTACAAACTTTTCTGACTTCTCGATAAGTCATTTGGAGTTCTCGAGTGACTTCTCTATAACACTAAATTTGTGACTTGTAGAGATCTTGACTTAGAATATTTTTATCCAAACAGATTTATTCAACTCCAAGTTTCTTCATAATTCTTATGAGACATGATCTTCTTGATCTTCTTCCAGATAGAATCCTTAGGCTTTATACTGTTTAAACAAAAAGACTTCAGTCTGCTCTTTTATATTTTTACAGACTTTAAATGTTACAAGTACAAATGCAAACTAAGATTACAGTACAACTTACTTAGGGTTGTCAATTTGACTTAGTCTTGTTAAAATACAAGCATGTCTTGCACAACAAACTACTTCCTTAGCTTTAATTAAATAATCACTAATCGCACAATTTTTATCTTTAATCAACTCCAACTATATTCCTGTTTCATATTTGGCTTTTCCGAATTGAAGATATGCTTCGGATTATTGAGGTTTGTGCCAGCTATATATATTCTTTCTTACATAATCAATACTTCTCCTTCTTTAGTTCACATGCTAACATTTTCAGCTTCTATCATACATCAAATACTTGTATTCACGAGTTTTATGGTATTTTGGAATAATTCTCATTACATCATCGTTCTATATTGGTATACCTTTAAATCCCTTAATGAAACCCTATTGCAGGTGATAAAATCTCTTTAATTGTCTAACAACATCCATATTGGCATAGTTACTAACCTCTTCTTCAACTCTTCTTCTTCATTATCTTCCTTCCTCCTCTTTGCTCTTGGAATCATTCTTCTCACTTGCATGTACAAATAACTTTTTAATTCTCGCTTGTCTATTGCAAAATGACATATTCCACTAGATAAGTTCTCGCAGGCTTGCAGTACCATCATGCTAATTCCACTAAATTTCTGAATTCTACTGGTGCCCTTACTTCCCCCAAATTTTTAATTGATTTGATTTCGAATATGAAAATCACATTAGAAATTGACTTAATTTAATTGGAATCGATTTCCATCTAACTGCCCATTAGTCGATAAAATCAATCAATTAACTCTTTTAATTGATCAATTAAACCAAGGGGGTAATTATCAACTAGGTCACTTACTCCGTCCAAATGTATCAAGTGAGTCACTCATTACAAAACGGACTCAAATGAGTCACTCATTTAAAATTTTGTATCAAAAAAATCACTCTATCGTTAATTGAAATTCTTAAAAGTATTATATATTGAGTTTCACACATTTTTTATAAATGATATTATATCTAAATGAAAGATTCCGAGTTCTAGTATTTTAAATAATATTTTTAGATTTTTAAAAAATTATCTACTATTTATTTTTATTTAAATCAAATAAAACAATAAAAAAATAAAAATAAATAGTTGATAAAATTTAAAAAATCTTAAAATATTATCTAAAATAGTAGAACTCGGACTCTTTCATTTGGATGTAATATCATTCATAAAAAAATGTGTGAAATTCAATATATAATATTTTTAAGAATTTCGACTAACGATAGAGTGATATTTTTTATACAAATTTTTAAATGAGTGACACATTTGAGTCCGTTTTATAATCAGTGACTCATTTTATATATTTGGACGCAATAAGTGACCTACTTGATAATTAAGGCTTAAACCGAAGTGATGTCCTTACTCTTTTAATGTTTGGTTCGTGTCGGGTCGGATTTGCAAACCCATCCGTTTAACTCATAAAATACATATATTTTCCCTCTCATTTCACCTTTCGCGCGTCTACTCTCTCTCTCTCTGACTCTCTCTCTCTCAGTAAGAAGCGCGGCGGGAACAAGAGAAAGGTAAGATGGAGATAGAGAAAGCTCGATTGATAAGTTTGGCACTTGATTTTGGATTCGATGAAGAAACTGCTATGAATGGTTTGGATCGTCTTGTTCATCTCTACGGTTCGTATCTTTCCCCCATTTGCTTTATATTGTTCATCTTTTTAGTGTTTCCCATTTGTTTCTTTTTACTATTTTCACCTAAAGTTTCAATCTTTTTCGTGTTCTTGATTTTCTTGTTTGGATTAGAAGGATTCCTTTTAGTGATTTTACTACTTCTGGATAGCTGCGCTTGAGTTTTTTTTAAATACATTGTTAATTATTGGCTTTATGTTAATATGATATCGTCAAGTTCATATCATTTTTAGTGGAATTTTCATCCTTTGGAAATTGTTGTACTTTCCAAAACCAAAAAAACGCAGAAAAATGTATTCAAGATTTTCTGACTTCTCTGCGTTTCTTTGATTTTTGGAAAATATCAGTATTTAGAAGCTAAACAAATGCTAGAAAATCGGGAAAATAAATTCCGTGAAACAATTGGAGCCTAAAAGAAATCTACGGTCTTTTGAGTTTTTTAAAGACGCGTGATTAATACTTGTGTTAATTGTGAAATAAAATGGCTTACTCTTGGACATGTCAAAATGGATAATGTCGCATGGATGGGAATGTGTTCTATGTTTTATGTTAAAATTTAAGTTACACTGTATGATTGATTATTATAATCACCCCCCCCCCCACCAAGGAAGAAATTAATGTGATTAAAAAAAAAGTAAAAATGACTGCAAATTGTCAATAACCCGTGGATTATAATCCTTGCAAACTAAAATATCCTTGGTTTTCTGTGTCTGTTTAGTAGTCTTGAAGATCTATTGCTCAGAAAGCCATTTAAGTTTTTTCAATTAGACAAGATGACTATGTGGCTTGATTAAACTTAACTTAATATCAAAGGTAAGTATATGTCGTCCACCAGAGATTCAAGTTTTCCTAACAAGTCTACCTGCTAACATTGTTAACTCTAAAAATCCGTAAGGACTATGACCAGAAATCCTAGTAAGTCTTGATGGATGGAACTTGTCAAGATTTATGATAGAACAGAATATAGAGAGATAAGGGAGAGAGGTGTTGAACACAAGAGGTGCAGTGAACTGTGTGTATGTCGTATACTACTACATCTGCTGCATTTTTATAATTTCGTTGTTATTACAAAAAGGAACGCTAAGCCTCTTTATATAGATAAATTTAGCTTCCTCCTAATGCTCGCTACAGTAGTTACTTGGTGGCTACACCTTTACTACAGTAGTTATCATGTCACTGCAGTGACATCATCTTCCTTATGTCATTAACTTCTTGATAAGGAACAGAACTTTTCTAGGTTTACTTTATAAAGTTTATACTAGCTGATTTACTTAGTTCTAACCATCATGACCCTTATCTTTACTTTTTGTAGGTGATGACGGTCAAGAATTTATCACCGTAGAGCACTGTGGAGATGATTTTCTTTTGACACTTGCTGAATCTATGAAAGGAAATGAAGATTGGGATGATTTACAAACCCTTGAATCACAGGCATGTGGAACTTTGGCTGACATGTTTGACAAAGATGTTCCCAGCAATCATACACCAGGTGCTGATGCAAATGCAAGAAAATATATCCATGTGATAGATGACTCGCCTGAACCTCAGAAACGACAAAACTTTATGCATTTGGATTCTTCAAGTGACGCTGAAGATGACGATTTTATGATTTTAGAGAAAAGTAGCATCAGATGTCCCCCATCTAGCAGCAAGAGGGTCGGCCAGGTGTTTCTTTTTACCCAATAGCCTTTCAAAATGAAAAAATTGAGTGCTTTTAGTAATTTTAGATTCGACTGTTATGATTCTAGCCTTAGTACCTGACAAAAAAAAATCTACCCTTGGTGAACTCTAACATGATCGAAATATTAAATTTTTATCGACATGAAACCGCCAAAAAGAAGACATATATACCATTTAATATATGAATGTGTCTGTCTGCGGTCGAGATACAAAGCAAATTAAATCGACTGATCTTCCCACCAAAAACGGTGCTTGTTTGTGCACAAATTTAAAACTTTAGAAGTTTGATTTTTTGTAGGATTACAAGAGAAACTCTACTAGAGGTACAGTTTCATCCAGTTCCAAAAAGAGCGCATCCTTCAGGACATCAAATACTGACGGAACTTTAAGTTATGAAGAGTTACAATCTTTAGATGACATTGAGTTGGCCAATGTTGTCATCTTTGGTAACAGGATCTTCCGTCCATTACAGCATCAAGCTTGTTCAGCATCTCTGGCAAACTGTGACTGCTTTGTTCTTATGCCCACTGGAGGCGGAAAAAGTCTTTGTTACCAGGTCAAATTCTCAGCTCTTTCTGCAGTTTCCTTTTTATGATTTTTTTAAAAAACAATAAACTTAATCCATCTTTTGTCACGTGATATGCTTTTTAATGTAACCTCCTCCGTGCATCTAAATGACTAAATCTATGTCATTGCATCTGATGCAGCTCCCAGCTACCATGCGACCAGGTGTAACCATTGTTATTTCTCCCTTACTTTCTCTTATCCAAGATCAGATAATTACACTGAACCTCAAGTTTGGTATCCCAGCAACTTTTTTGAATTCTCAACAATCTACCACCCAAGCAGCAGCCGTGCTCCAAGAGTTGAGGCAAGTGATTATATACCTTTCTTCTATTACATCTTTTGGAAACTTTTTTCTTGTCATTGGTTGAACTTCCTTTCAGTAAACAACAGACTGCCCAGAGATCTTTAACATATTTACAAAAATATAATGCAAAATAAAAGTTTCTAGTCAAAATTCATTCACTGTTTCTAGGAGTGACAAACCATCTTGCAAACTCTTGTATGTGACTCCTGAGAGGATTGCTGGGAACCTTTCATTTCATGAGGTCCTAAAACTTTTGCACCTGAAGGTAACACATTAGCTATATAGTGAAATATTGTGTCTTAGCTTTTTTGTAAATTTTGAACACAAGTCAAGAATACTGACACGTGTTGGTTACTTCACAAAATAGGGGCTTTTAGCTGGATTTGTTGTCGATGAAGCTCACTGTGTGAGGTATCCCTTTTATGCGGTGACGAGTTTTGCTTTAGTTTTTTAATGTTGTTGGGCTTGGATAATTGTACGTGTACTTAAGATGGCAATGAATATTATTCAGCGGCATTGTGAATCTTAGGCATGAGAATTAAGTTTTATTTTTAATCATATGAAGTGTTTGAATTTTTTTTTTACGTGTTAATAAGGCCTTGGAGCTGTTATAAACCCAAGAGAAATCTTGTTTAAACATTTTAATACAATTGCTTTAACAAGAGACATCCCAGTATATCAATTTGTTTTTTTATGCTGCCAGCCAATGGGGACATGATTTTCGCCCAGATTACCGGATTTTAGGATGTCTTAAGCAAAATTTCCAAAATGTTCCAGTTATGGCTTTGACTGCCACCGCAACACAGTCAGTTCGTGAGGTAAATATATTGGAATCATACTCTTTTCCTGTTGAATCTTGATTTCTTATATTGGGCTGATCATTACAAGTCATTACATCTGCAGGACATTTTAAAAGTTCTAAGGATCCCCCATGCTACTGTTCTAGAGGCAAGTTTTGACAGACCTAATTTGAAGTATGAAGTGACAGGAAAAACAAAAGAACCACTTAAGCAGCTAGGAGAACTATTATTAAGTCGGTTTAAGAATATGTGTGGAATAGTGTACTGCCTTTCAAAAAATGAATGTGTGGAGGTCTCTAAATATTTGAACGAGAAATGTAAAATTAAAACGGTGTATTACCATGCTGGGTTAGCAGCTCGCCAGAGGATGGCTGTTCAACAGGAATGGCACACTGGAGAAGTCCATGTTGTTTGTGCTACAATTGCTTTTGGGATGGGAATAGACAAGCCTGATGTTGTGAGTTCAACTAAACCTGAATATATTACCTCTTTCTGCTTCTTATTCTATTTTTAAGTTACTGCTGCAGAGAGACTGTTTAGCAGTAGTATTTATAGGGATCCTGTAAGTGTTAGACACTATAATTTGTTTGTTTATATTCTTTGTCTAACTTATTTCAATTTTCGAACTTGATTGGAATCTGGTATGATGTCATTTCCTATTTATCCTCAAAATGGTGAAATATTTGGTGTGTTTGGGTTACCATTTGTACTTATCCTTTCTCTTAAATGAGGTACAAAACGGTAATCCAAACAAGGGAATATTAGTATGTAGTCTGGACTATACCCACCAACTGTTTCTGAAGGATGGACGCTATATACCTAGAACCTACTATACCAAGCATTCTTTAAAAAATTCTGTTTGAAAGGAAATTGTTTGACAAGCAACAAGTAAATTCCTCGTTTTGATCAATATTCACTTATACCTACGGTTAAAATTTTAAATCTATCAATTTATCAATGTGCAGACATGTGTTCACTTATTTTGTTTGTGGTACCTGTCTACTCCACAATGAATTTCAAGTCTTATTATTGACATTCTGATTTACTTGCAGCGGTTTGTTGTTCATAATACAATATCAAAATCAATTGAAAGCTATTATCAAGAATCTGGAAGGGCTGGCAGAGATAATCTTCCATCAGTATGCACTGTTTTGTATCAGAAGAAAGATTTTGGTCGAGTAGTATGCATGTTACGTAGTGGACAGGGATACAAAAGCCAAACGTTTAAGTTGGCGATGGAGCAAGCTAAAAAGATGCAGCAGTATTGTGAGTTGAAGGTGAGTGAATTAGCAGCATCATATACTCTTATATCGAAAAGATTGAAAATGGAACTAGTCAGGTTGTGGTCATTTTTATGATGATAATATTTTTTTCTGCTAATTAATTACACTAGCACACACCAGACAAACTCACGACCTCCCGAAAGGGGGACACAAGAGCTCAATCATTGTACCAACCCTTTGTTGGCTATGACTTTCGAAGAGATAAAAGCTTGATTCACTTAATATCTTATATGATCATTACAGACTGAATGTCGCAGAAAAAGCCTACTCGAACATTTTGGAGAAGCCTTTGACAGAAATGCGTGCAAATCTGGATCCACTCCTTGTGATAATTGTCTTAAAGCTTCCTCATAAAGAAATATCTTACATCGATTCTGCAGTGATTTGGAGGTTGGGTATTGTAGCTGGAAATCAATATTTCAGAGACTTGGGGTAATTTTCTTGTCATGTGACCAGCTTACTGCGTGTGTATGTGAAGTACAAATAGCAAACATATTTGTATGCAACTTGGCGGAATGCCTTTTTTCCTTCTGAAAATACGTGTTTGTTATAGAAGCTCTTGACTAACCCATATGAAGCAGTAAATAGTGCATGTTAGCCATAATTTCTCTTTTAAATGGCCGAAACTGACTGTTCACATCAGTTATCCAGCAGTAAATATGTCTACCACATATATTTTGTTACCGTAAAGCCCTCTCTGTATGTTCCCTTGCAATCCTTACCAAGAAATCGACCACAGATATATTACAAAGCACAGGCAAATTTCTTTGCATGACAACTCTGAAATGTTAAACGAAGTCCATACCTTTGTTCATTTGTATTTTCGTAAATTTTCACTTAACAATCGTCGACTAAATTGCAACAATAACCATTCATAATGTGCTGTGATTGGTCTATTTTAGTTATACATGTAATTGACCAAGCTTGCTCTACAGGCACCTCTAGAGCAAATCAAATTAAATATAAAAGGGTAATGCAAATCAGAATTGAAATTATTATTAGACATATATGAACGTTTGTGTGAATCTTAGCTCCTGTGTTGAAGAAGCCACATGCCACAATAAATGGTAAATTGTTGATTCTAAATGGAATGAGTTACAGTTGAGCCAACACAACTTATTCGTCAAAGTATCTCTGATGGAATGAGTTACAGTTGGGCCAACATAACTTATTCGTCAAAGTATCTCCGAAGAAAAAGTTAATTTTCGGAAGGCTAAATAGTCTCCTGTCCATGTATGTTTCGAGAATGTTATATCTGATTCTTGCTGCAAAATGTAATCCAAGGCGGGAACTTCTATTTTCTGATCTGTAGTAGAGCGATTATGACAACTTTGTTCGATATGGCTATGGCAATTCAACATTCATGTATCGTGCATATACGTTTCCCATGGACATTTCTTCTTAGGTTTCCACTTCATATAGTGCAGAAAAAGGTCTGGTACAGAAAAAAAAAATTGACTTACAAATTTTTGTCATCATTTCTTCAATGAAGCTACTATAATTGACACAAATATTGATTCATGTGTGGTAGATTGCCATTTGAAACAGCGTAAAATGGAAAAAGATTGAATTATGGGTAAGGAGAGTAGCAGTGTAAAACTGATGCAACGAGTTTCTAGCCAAATTAAAACTTTGGTATTAGTTTATACAGCGCAACTTTGAAATATCTCCTATCCGGCTATCCCTCTTCTAAGATTATAATTCAGGTGCAGAAACTTGCAGCAGTGACTGTGTAACTGTAGATGTAATATATCCCCACACCCGGATGAAACTAGACGTGTCTTTTGCAATAACAATCATGCTGCTACACCAAAAACGTATTTTATTTGTCCATCAAGCAAAGGCAGACAGAATATTCTTCTTGAGGGTGAACTGATCAGCTTTCACGGCATTAATTGACTGCATATCAATACACAATGGTTATTATACCTCCAAATACACAAGTAAATTTATGGTATTAACTATTAACATATTACTAGGCTAAAAAAACAGATTAGAGCAGAAGTGAAACACTGTTGGAGTAATCATGAATGGAAATCGCAAATCGTAATCATACTTAGGCTTAGTTTGAACAACTTTTTCACTCATCCTAATTCCTAAGAGAGGTTACATGGAATTAGGCACCAGTATAACAAATAACACATGATAGACTAATTCTATTCTACCAATGACAAGTTATTAACTACTAGCTTAAAACCCGTGCATCGCATGGATTGCACAGATTTTTTTTAATATTACATAATTTTAAAAAAATACTTGAATTCAATTCTTAATTTTGTTCATTTAAAACTTTAAATGATATGATTTCATGATAATTATATAAGTAAACATCTCTGTTCATAACTTTTTAGAATATTTAAACTTATTTAAAGTGATAACATTGGTAAGGGGAGAAATATTATTATAATGAAATTATTATTTTATTGAGGGTAAAAATATAATGTCTCCATTATGTTGGTACCTTAAAAAACTATTATTACTTAATCGATTAACTATAATTCTATAAGAGATATTTGAAAAGGCAATATTAATAATTGAACGATATAGTTTTATTGATAATTCTAAGTGTATTTAAAAAAAAATATGTTTTAAATAAAATTTGATTTTTTATTCCACATGAATAGGATACAAAATATACTTAATATAATATTAATTTGATTTATCTCAGATCAGTGATTTACATTATTTTATTTTAATCGATGCCCAATACACCGACCAAATCAAACTAATTATTTTTAGTTTAATTATATTTTTTTTAAATTCCGGATCAATAAGATAATTTTGTTTTACACTAAATAATTAGTATATATGTTTTTTTTGTTTGTCGAATTGCATTTTCATTTTAGTTTTGTGTTAGTCTGAATCAATTGTATAATGTACTTTTTATCCTAGATAAATAAAATATATTATTTTGTTTATCCAAGTACATTGGTATAATTTTTTAGGAGGATTGATAGTATTATTACTTTATCTTAACCCGAGTCACACTATATATCAACCAAATCTTAAGAATTATATTTAGTTTGTTTAAATTTAATTTAACCCGAAGTAACAAATTAGAATGATATAGAACTTAATAGGAATTAAAATTTTAATTGGTAGAAGAAATTGAATTTAATATAAATTATAGTTATATAGAGTTCGATATAAAATAGAATTGAAATTGGTAAAGTAATAGAGGAAATTGACTTCAATATCAATTTGGATTAAAATTGATCGACTCAATAATTAGAATTAGAACAATTAAGTAAGGGTAATTAAGTAATTTCAGCAAGTACCGACCGACTACCAAACTTTTAATGTTTCGTCTATTATAATATAGTATAGAAGTACAGATATCTGGAAATGATACTCGTAGTGAATATTTTAAAAGATTACAGCAGTTTTTACAAGGAAACAACTGGCTGCACTCAATACTGCAACCATTCTGCCTCATGAAGTCATTAAAAAATCTCTTCAATTGACTTAAACTGTCACTGTTGTTTTTGTTACTTACTAATTTAGTTATGATACACACTAAATATAGATGATACCAGAAAAGATGTTAAAGAAATTTCTAAATTTATTGAACAAAAATATGGTTGTGGCAGAGCCTTTAAACATAAGAGAGTGTAACTAACTCATGGCAGATTACATGAGATGTACAAAGGGGGTTACCTTTGCAAGGATACGATCTAACCGCTGAATTTCATTCTTAGCATAATCAGCACCTTTATCCATGCAGCTCTTGGCAGATTTCAGATATATCTCTCCATATCTATAGTGACAAAGACAAAAATATATCAAAATGCACCTTCAAGTGAATATACTGATTGACCTTACAAGCATGAGTAACAAAAAATTTGAGTGGCACTGGCATAAAACAACTCTCTGACAGCCTAATGTAACATTGATTACCTTGAAGAGGGTCCTTCAAGCTTCTGAACTTCCTCCTGCAAACGGTCAAAAATAGCTTTCTTTTCAACATCTCCAGCACTCACAAACTCCTTCACCAAGTTTTCTAAAGCTGCAACTACACCAGCCTGCATTCAAGAAAAATAAAATGTCAATCACATAGAGGATCTACATGTGGCTAATAAGTGTAAGTATCCCACTACCTTTGAAGTAAGTTGTCCTTTCCCATCCCGACTAGTACCAGACTTCTCATTGATAAAATTTACAAAGTCGTCTAAATCTCTTCCACCCTCGTATTCTTCACCAGCCTTGTTTCCCTTGGGAAAGAACTTTAGAGTAGGAAAGCCACTCACACCATACCTACACAGAAAATATACACCAGATTTCGAATTTTAAAAAGGTGGATTTGTACTACGGGATGCATTTAATAAGATTCATTATTATTGCATTTTTTAAATTTGTAGATGATTGAGAAATTTATAATTAAAAAAAAAATAAAGCACTTCTTGCCCCAACTTTTGTGAGACTTACTTTTCTCCAATATCCTTGTGGATGTCAGCATCTATATTAGCAACAACTACATCTTTCTCCGACTTGAAGGCCGCTGCAACCTTTTCATAAATCTACAAGTTGAAAAGAATAGAAAGTCAAAATTTAATAAAATAATCAAAACTTAAATTATCTAGAAGTTTCATCAGGAGGGATGTTTTTACTTACAGGAGCAAGACTTTTACAATGGCCACACCTAGAATATGTACAGCCATGTTAGAAACATAGTGGATGATCAGATAAAAATATAATAGAAAAGTCTTCTACGAGGAGAGAACTAAATGCTATTTTTTTTTCAGATGATGCAATTAAACAATCTAAGCTACTAATATTTCAATTGATAATGTCCACAACAGGAAAACTAGAATGATTATGCATTGGTACCATGATGCATAGAATTCCACAAGGACATCCTTAGTTGTATCTTGCACAATCTCATCAAAGTTATCAGAATTAAGTACGACAACACTTGAGGGCACTGCAGCTATCTTGACATTAGTACCTGAACAAAACATGTTATGCAAGTCAGCATCATTGGAACAGTTATGGTTGGCCTAGTTACTACAGGCAAATAAGAATAGAAACCTTTAACTGAAAATTTAATCACTTGCAAAGCTTGCCATGCATGAAAAAAACTACAAGTCTACAAGTGAAGCAACACTAACTTCACAGGAATAGAGAATGCCAAAAATCCTAAACGCATGAAGAGTCAAAAGGTGAGAAGATGGGTACTAGAGACTGCATATTTAGAATTTATAAACCAGTCCTGGAAACCGACCTTCACGTTTTAATATATCTCATCTTATTTCTTAAATAATTACATCTAGTTGTTTAAATTTAATCAATATGACACTCTATCTATGCTTTTTCTTTATCATAAGGTAAGGGCTGCTTTGAAGCTCTAGAAACAAAAAGGCTACTTACTTTCACATGCAAGTATAATCCGGGTCAAAAAGATCATCACTTAGGTCTTCCTCAGCCTAATTAACCATCGGGTGAGGGGCACGAAAGAAATACCCGATGACCATGATACTCACTCTAACAATTACTCAGATTTGTAATATGCATTTTCATGCCATCACTTAATTGGGTTTGCCTCGAATGACTGCACACAGTCCACGTAATAGTAACACAACACAGTCATAGGGCTTATAAAAAACATAAAGACATCTACAAGATAAAACATAAGTATTACCTCCTTCACTATTCACAAATTCAACAAGGGCATCGGCAGTGCGTGCACCGTCATATCTATTTAAAGAAAAAAAACATTAATAGGATTGAATTGATTAAATGCACAATCATGCACAAGTAACAAATTTAGATAACAGATAATATGGCAAGAGCTTACGATTTGGGCTCCAAAGAGCCCTTAGGAAACCATTTAATGGTGGGGTACCCAGAAACTCCAAATTTATTGCAAGTCTCCTTGTGCTCATCACAATCTACCTGCTCAACAGTGATCCATTTATTTTGCAAGACAAATTAAGATCAGCATCATGATCAATACAGAGTTAACAAATTTATAAATTGGACCATTGTGAATAATACAAAAACAAACCTTTCCGATTAAAACAGATTTTGCTTTCTTGAAACTTGCACCAAGCTTCTCAAATTCAGGAGCAAGCTTTTTACAATGCCCACACCTGCAACAATACACAAATAAGATTTCCAATACAATACAATCAACTCAAAAGTATGTACAGTTGTACCAGATCTTGCCCTGTGAGTGGATTAACTAAGAGAGACTGAGAATATTTAACTGCTTAAAAGTATCTTACTAGATCACATCAGTATAACTCAAAAGAAAACACATAAATGCAAACAAGTAACAAACAAAAGCAAGTTAATGATATACATTAACTCATTGATAGAGAAAAAGACCAAAAGAAAAGCAATTATACAGAAAGAACACACAATATGGGTAGTCAGATATTTCTATTCCATTATCTGCATTATAATATTCCTATATATACGTAAATCGTTGAACAACAAACATCAAATTAATGTAGTATCAACAAATCTTATACTACAATATCAGGTGCAATGACACACTACATAAATCAATTATTTTTTTTTATCGAAACACAATAGTAACACAACCCATAACAAGAACTCAAAAACTCCACGAACCCAACAAAAACAACCCATAACACTAATAATTTCAAATCCAAAAAATAAATAAATAAAACCATGAATCACTCACAGATCCTGACTAGTCAAAGGCAACAATTGAATAGCTCAAGTCAACTAAAAAAAGAAACACCTAAAAATCAATAACTACAAGCTCATGAAACACAAATCAAAGACCAACAACAATACAAATAAATAAAAAAACAGAAAAAGAAAAGGGAAAAGAATAATAATAATACCAAGGAGCGTAGAACTCAACGAGAGCAGCACGATCTTGACCCACCTCCTTTTCAAAGTTCTGATCAGTTAATACAACTACTTCGTCTGCTAATGCGGAGCTTATTACAAACAAAGCTAAGGTTGCGAACCCTAAACAGATCCGTGATGCCTCCATTTTGTATTTGATTGTTTGTGTTTGTGTTTGTGTTTTTAAGATTTCTGAGGTTTTTGTTAGAAATGGATGTGTTGGTTTGGTTTTTTAACAGGGGCTGGTCAGCACATAAATAACAAAAAAGGTGTCGTTTTTCGTAATCTAGAAGCAAATTTATAAATAAAAAAGAAATTTGGGAATTATGACACCTTCCCACCAATCAGAACCTGTTATTTATGCGAGTAATTAACTTCAACCGAGTCCACAATTGAAATGCACCGTAAATCTCGATAAAATCTATACTATATTATAATAATCCGAATGTGGTATAATTTGTAATTTGATTAACCGCTCATTTTAATTATCCCTTTCCATCACGACTGTCATATCTTCTTCATCAAATAATAAGAGCCTTCATATTTAAATACTAAAAAATATACTTCACAAGTTTTCATGTTCGAATCCCGTCAACAACAAACAATTATATTATTATTATAAAGATATATATAAGTTCTCAGGTTCGAATCCCATTAACAACAAATATTTATATTATTATTTAATTATTTATAAAGATGTATATAAGTTTTGAGGTTCGAATCTCACCAACAACAAATATTTACATTATTATTTATGAATAAGATCTCATCAGTGATATACTATTTAAACTTAACTTAGAATTATACACAATAAAAGTATAATAATATAATCATTATTTAGTATTTATTTTTTATAGAATTTTAATACAATTATATAAATTAGAAATAAAAATATATAAATATTAATCAAGACCTGTGCATCGCACGAGTCTTAAGCTAGTATTATTAATTCATGTTTCAATATTAACTACCACACCGAAGAGCTACGAGTCATTTTTTAGCAAAATTTTAAGATGCAGTTTATATAATTTTTAAAATTTCAACTTGCGTGGGTTTCGTTAGAAAATAAAATATATATTTTAATTAAAATGTGCAAAAAATATCACATGAAACAATGTATATTCATTGATTGTTTAGACTATTAAATTATGGTATTCGTTCGATGTTTACAATTTTTTTCTGATATCGGTAATTCTTTTAATGAAAAATATTTTGTCTCTATGTGATTTTTGAGTTAAAGATATGTTAATGTTCATTGTAATTTGTGTAAGTCCGAAATCTATACTGCCCTCGTAACCGCATTGAATGATGCCCTCGTAACCGCATTGAATGATGCCACAATCAAGGTGTAAAGCCACTGAAACTTATTGTATACGGAATCGACAATGTCTTAGTACAATTTCGACGTTCTTGTGTAAAAAAAAATCAGTATAATGCTGTTAAATTCATTGTGACAGCATGTAGTTAGCAAATATATGTATGTCTTTTTTTGACCGAAATATAGGTATGTTTTGACATTAAGGTATATATAAAATATGTCATCGTGTATGGCCCTGTTAATATAGGTTATGCATGATTTTTTATAGTACAGAAATAATGTAACGTAGATCGCACGAGCATCCAGCTTAAACCCTACTTGTATTATATTATATATTTCGTTTAAAATTTTCAAATTTTGAATTCATATATTTTTTCAGTAATCAATCGATCTTGTAATGCTCCCAAATCTGGGGTCAGGAATCTAGGTCGTCACGCAATCCTTCAATCATGTGTAACCTGTATTAACTCAATAATCAAATAACTTTATATCACAGGCCCCCAATCTCACACATACGCACACATACACAAGTTATAGCCTTAGAAATGATGTACGCAATGTAATCTTCTTTTATTATAACTCAAATGTACTTTACAGGATTTTAAACAATTATTCATAACCTCTACATGAAGTTACAATAATTACTACTAACATCTTATACCTATCTGATTACTCTAGTCCACCTGAGACAAAGCTGTAAGGGGTTCTCCCCACGATTTCAAGTGACTAAGTCCCACACTGACATACTGGTAATCTGTTATGTTGTGATGTTTAAATAAAGTAAGAGTGGGCAATAATACTCAGCCTTAATAAACAACAATATAAAAAGACTATTAAAGAAATTATATTAATCCGTATAAGGATATGTATTTATTCAAAGTAGTTTTTCATGGTGATACACACCTCTTTTCAAAACAATTCTTTAATTGACTTATTAGTCTGCAAATACCTTAATGGTAAACTCAGCACCTAGACTTGGGTTACAGTATTGCATCTCAATTACAATTGGAAGAATATGACATTCACTGGAGCCCCCGAAATACGATGATCAGTCGCATAACGGTAAATATTTATTGTTCTCTACATGTAGAAGGGCGACTTCCTTACTCCTGGTTATCACCCTAGCCGCATACAGGCTATGTGTCCCATTCTGGGTATACACACACTTCGTAGGTCCTTGAGTACACATGGTACTGTCTCATACGGTACTAGTAGTCTTCTCAGTACACGAAGTACTGGATCTCTACCCCTCCTTTGTCATGGAAGAATCCTATCATATTTCTGGAACTCGAACTATATCGGAGTTCCCCAAGCGTTTTGCTTGTTGATAGGCACAACACATCTCATATATGTATATATGTACTTCCGAGAATTTTCGAAGGAAATACTAAGATAATGTGAGTTGACCGTTGTCAACAGATAAGTATTTAAGGGGGAGTTTCTTTTGATACTATAGTCAAAATATTTAAAATATGTCAGGATAATATCCTTCAACGATTCAAAAGTATTATTGTGATTTTCTGAAACTCAGAAAATATTTTAAAATAGGTTTTATGATTTTTAAATGATATTAAATCATTTAATAATTAATTAATAATTACATAA
Source organism: Apium graveolens (assembly GCF_009905375.1). Classification (NCBI taxonomy): domain Eukaryota; kingdom Viridiplantae; phylum Streptophyta; class Magnoliopsida; order Apiales; family Apiaceae; genus Apium; species Apium graveolens. The sequence continues at coordinate 152,729,880 of NC_133652.1, forward strand.
GAATTTATTATACAATTATACCTCGAATAGTTTTTATTTATAAAAGAATATTTGAAATAGTATTCATCAACTAATTTATGTTTAAGAAATTAAATTAATCTTTATTAAATATTAAATATTCAAACTTATTAATAAAGTAATCATTGGAGAATACTTCTCCTTTTAAATGAATATCTGAAATAATATTCATCGTTTAAGTAATAAAATATAAGTTGAGGGAATACGATATTTGGAAATCGTTTTAAATAACTTCGAGGTATTTAATACTTCGCAAGAGGACATTGAGTTCATTAGAATAAAATAAGTACAGACTTTACTTGTCTAAAACATCTTCGGAATACTTCCGGGTTTTAAATAATACATACCAATCGATTCTCGATCTACATTATATACGTCACGCTACTCGCTAGCGTTAATATTTCTCAATTATAAAAACCTTTGGTATACTTTCGGGTTTTTATAAACTTACACCGACCGACTCCCGGTCTAAATATATCATTTCAAATCCGGCATTTTTACTGTACTAAAATCATCACATCTTATGATTCAATATATTACAATTTATAAAACATCGTAAAACATTCATCATGCATATATCATAGTGTTTAAAAGCAATCGCAACACAACAATTCTAAAAATGTAGAGTTTGAAAACTTGCTTTGGTACTAGGGAGTGCACAGCTTCTGTTTCTCGGATGACAACCTATAAGAAAGGTCACGTTCTAGGATAGCACCCGACTAACGTCCCAGTTTAACTATTAACTTCCGTGAATATGTAAATACAACTAATTTCCGTTTGACCCATACTTGGAACTTAAACAATATCTTTACGACCTTGACGGATTTTCTTATCGCTCGTTCATTTTACAAAGTCCATTTCGGGTCTTAAGTGTACCCGTGAGAAAACGCGCGTCGAAGCATCCTTTTTACGCGTTTTCTCCTTGTGCGCTTCTTACTCAAATATTTTTTAAAATCGAAAAATTTAAATTTTAACCCAATTTTTTAGGCCATTTTCCTTATTGTCTTAGCTAGTTTGTCCAATTTTTACAAAGTCTTGGATCCAACTCATAGACCAATTTTCTACGGTTTGTTTTCGTGTAAGTATTTTACTAAAACGGTTATATCTCCTAAACCATAAATCGCCTTGACGCGTTCTTTATATGTATGTAAACTAAAAATCAAGGGATAGCTTGACATGTCCAATGGGTTTTACTATACAGAACTTATATGGCCTGAACCTTCTGTCTAAGCAGATCATGTATAATCAAAGTCTCAAATTCACAACAACATCAAATCCTTGAGGTTTTCATCCCTCAAATCTCATACCAACACTCAAATCACCAATACTCATCCATTAACATGTATTTCAGTTTATATTAATCAACATTCAAAAGTCACGTTTTCAAAACAAGTATTACTCATTAAGATTCCATCTTAAGTATACTAAACTTTCAAGAACTCAACATAACAACACTCATCTCAACATCAATTACAAAATCCATCCAAGAAATATTTAAAAGTAAGAGTTTATAGATCTATGCAAATAACTGGAAAAATGAGGGCCTTACATCTCTGGAAAAGTGAGTTATTTTTGAATGTCTAGAACCCGAGATATGGATTTTTCTTTCTTGGTGGTTTCTGCTGGGCAGTTTCCATACATCTCTGCAAATAACTGGAAAAGTAAGGGCCTTACACTGCTTAAATGGAAAAGTCGGTGTTAGGAATATGTGTATTAGTTTGATGATAAGTTAAGCAAAACACTTAAGTAGAAATCTAGTGTTTGTAGCCTCAACGGATAAGACCATCTTGGCTATCCGTTGAAGGAGTAGCTTTACTTAGCAATAAGTTTAGTATTGTAGCACATTTCACTCTCTGGTTTCAAGCTGTAATTCTTAGACGTTGTTAGGAAATGATCAGTCATGTTGACTACTAATGGATGTACAAATAGGAGGGCTAAGTGTAAATATTTCATGCCTTGTAATTTTGTATAAGTGAAGAAGTGTCAACGGATATTGAAGACCTTCAACAGATAAGAAACAAAGCTTCAACGGATGTCTCTAATGCTTCAACGGATAATATCCATCAACGGATAAGTGCTTCAACGGATAAAGACTTCAACTGATAATGCATCAACGGATAAAAGCTTCAACGGATAAAGCCTCAACGGATAAGGCATCAACGGATGAAAGCTTCAACGGATGCTTAGTTCATTAGCAGTTGATAGTGATAATTCACAAGCTGACAGAGGCACATGGGTTGACAGAGACACACTGGAATGTGGAAGCCTCTAGGAGGAATCAAGAAAATGCAGCATTTCCTTTCTGATGCAAACAAGGAAGTATTCAAAGATTTACAGATTATCCTAGATTGCATTGGATAGAGAAATGAAGAAGAAACATGTGAAGAATCTTTTCAATTGTATTTTACAGTTTGTCTTCACTTGTAAACTTGGTGATATATAAACCAAGTAGCAGCTAGTAATTAGATATGAATTTTCCTGAGCTGTTTAGAAATATCAAAAGAGAAAATCATCTAGTTTGTACTAGGAAGCAGCTGTGATTTAATTCTTTGAATCACAGATTTTCTGAAATAACACATCTCTGGTGGAACAACAAATCCACCAGAAAAGTTTTTAAGTTCTTTGTGTTCATTACATTTGTGTTTGAATATATATCTGTCTGCATCAGCCTCAAGCAATTCACACACATTTGATCACTCAAATACTTAGCCTTAGAAACTGCTCAAAACTTGAAAAAGTTTTAAGATTTACATTCAACCCCCTTCTGTAAATCTCATTGTTAGTCTACTGGGAATAACAATTGGTATCAGAGCAAGCTCTTAATATACAAAGAGTTTAAAGATCTATTCTGCTAACATCATGAGTGCACAGAAGAATCCTCCTACTAACATCATGAGTAAGAAGGATATTGGTGTAAAGATCCCAGTCCTGGAAAAAGATAATTATCATCACTGGAAAGTGAAGATGCATTTACATCTTCTTTCTCAAGATGAAAGCTACATCAACTGTATTGAAAATGGTCCTCACATCCCTCACAAAGTAGCCACAGCTGCTACTGCAACAGTTGCTGTTGGACAGTCCATTCCCAAGCCAAAAGCAGAATGGACTATTGAAGACATGGAAGAAATCCGCAAGGATAAGAGAGCCATGAACATTTTGTTTAATGGCTTAGATCAAGATATGTTTGATAATGTCATCAATAGCCAAACTGTAAAGGAAGTTTGGGATAGTGTACAAATCATCTGTGAAGGCACTGAGCAGGTCAGAGAGAACAAGATGCAGCTTCTTATTCAACAGTATGAATATTTTCACTTTGAAGAAGGTGAATCATTAAATGATACCTTCAACAGGTTTCAGAAACTGTTGAATGGATTGAAGCTGTATGGTAGAGTGTACCAAGTCAAGGATTCCAACTTAAAATTTCTTAGGTCTCTGCCAAAGGAATGGAAGCCCATGACTGTCTCTTTGAGAAATTCTCAAGATTATAAGAACTTCACACTTGAAAACTATATGGAATTCTGAAGACTTATGAACTTGAAATGGAGCGGGATGAGCTGTTGGAAAAGGGAAAGAGAAAAGGAGGAACAGTTGCTCTTGTAGCTGACAGTGAGAAGATGGAAGCCAGGAATGAGGAGAAGACAATGCCAAGTCTCAAAATTGGCACAAGCAAATCAGAATCAAGCAAGGGTAAAGAGCAAGTTGCTGAGGATGAAGACAATTCCAGCCAGGATGAATCTGATGATATTGAAGAACATTTGGCCTTTCTGTCCAAGAGGTTTGTAAAAATGAAGTTCAGGAAAAATACAAAGTTCACTAAGCCAAACAAAAACATGGTGGACAAATCTAAGTTCAAATGTTACAACTGTGGCATTAGTGGACACTTTGCAAGTGAGTGTAGGAAGCCAAATTCTGAGAAAAAAGAAATTTGAGCAAGTTGATTACAAAAAGAAGTATTTTGATTTGCTCAAACAAAAGGAAAGAGCTTTTCTCACTCAAGATGATTGGGAAGCAGATGGGGTAAATGAAGATGATGATGTGGAATATGTCAACCTAGCCCTGATGGCTGATTCTGATGAAAATGAAACTAGTTCATCAAGCAACCAGGTAATTACTACTGATCTCTCTCAGCTTTCTAAACATGAATGCAATGAAGCCATAAATGATATGACCAATGAATTATATCATTTGCGTGTTTTCCTTAAATCACTAGCAAAAGAAAACACTAGGATCAAGGAGAATAATGTGTTTTTAAGTGATAGGAATGTTGTGTTAGAGGATCAGGTAATTGAGCTTGAAAAGATAAAACTTAAATGCTTGACTGTTGAGAGTGAACTAGCAGAAGCTGTTAAGAAAGTAGAAATTCTTTCTACACAGTTAGAAAGTGAGCAAGAGGTAATCAAGGCCTGGAAAACATCTAGGGATGTTAGTGTTCAGATTGCAAAGGTTCAGGGAATTGAATCATTCTGTGAGGATGCCTGGAAGAAAAACAAAAAGGAGTTAGAATTAATTGATGGATTATCAACGGATGTGGAATCAACGGATGATGAAAGTTATCCGTTGAAGGAAGAAAAGGAGCATCCGTTGAAGGCTCATCAATTAAAACAGGCAAGTTCTTTTAAAAATAAAAGTCTCAATAAAAAGAATGATTCAACTCTCAAGAACTTTGTCAAAGAAGGAGCTAGCACATCCAGAGATGTCAGTAAGGTGAATATAGGACACATGACTTTAGATCAGCTAAAATATAGGCTTAAGTTGGTTGAGGATAAGAAGGAAACTAAAAGAAAATCTAAAAGAAATGGGAAGGTAGGGATTAATAAACATAACAATTACACACCTGATAGGTATGCTCCTAGAAAAAGCTGTGTGCATTGTAAAAGTGTTAATCACCTATCCGATAATTGCAAATCTGTTAAAAATGCTCCCATGCCTTCAAATCCCTCCATGCCTAACATGTCTATGTCACCTCTGCATGCTATGCCTGTTATGTCTCACCAGAATCCCCATGCACATTTTGCAAACATGCCATATATTAACAATCCTTATTTTACTGCATTTAGTATGCCTCAAATGCCATACAATATGCCTATGTGGAATAACATATTTGCACAACCTATGCCTTATCAAATTCAATCAAATGTGTTAAATGATTCTGTGACTAACCCTACACTTCAACCAACCACATCTGAGACCAAGGTTGACCCAAAGTTACCTAAGTCAAAAGATGCAGGAGGAATAAAGTCTAGGAAAAAGACTAACAAGGCTGGACCCAAGGAAACTTGGGTACCAAAATCAACTTGATTGATTTTGTTGTGTGCAGGGACAAAGAAGGAATCTATGGTACTTGGACAGTGGTTGTTCAAGACACATGACAGGAGATTTCACCCTTCTCACAGAGTTTAAGGAGAGAGCTGGCCCTAGCATAACCTTTGGAGATAACAGCAAAGGATTCACTATGGGATATGGCTTGATTTCAAAAGAAAATGTCATCATTCATGAAGTTGCATTGGTTGATGATCTCAAACACAATTTATTGAGCATCAGTCAACTATGTGACAGAGGGAATACTGTTTCCTTCAATTCTGAAGCCTGTATTGTCACAAGTAAAAAGGACAAAGTTAGAAAAGGGAATGTGTACTTAGCTGATTTCAACTCTACAGATGCAGAATCCATAACTTGTCTTCTCAGCAAAGCAAGTCTAGTTGAAAGTTGGCTATGGCATAAGAAGCTGTCCCATTTGAATTTCAAGACAATGAATGATCTAGTCAAAAAGGACTTAGTTAGAGGAATGCCTCTAGTGGAATTCACAAGGGATGGACTGTGTGATGCTTGTCAGAAAGGAAAGCAAAAGAAAGTATCATTCAGTAAGAAGCTTGAATCTGCAATTGATGAACCACTACAACTTCTACACATGGATCTTTTTGGACCAGTCAATGTATTGTCAATTTCAAGGAAAAGATACTGCCTAGTGATTGTAGATGATTTCTCAAAGTTTTCATGGGTTTATTTTCTTGGAACAAAGGATGAAGCTAGTGAAATCATCATCAATCATATCAAGCAAGTCAACAATCATCCTGATTTCAAAGTAAGGAATATTAGGAGTGACAATGGAACTGAGTTCAAGAATTCAACCATGAAGTTGTTCTGTGAAGAAAGTGGGATCATGCATGAGTTCTCAGCTCCAAGGACTCCACAACAAAATGGTGTGGTGGAAAGGAAGAACAGATCACTAATTGAAGCTGCAAGGACAATGCTTGAAGAGTCAAAACTCCCAACTTATTTTTGGGCTGAGGCTGTTAACTGTGCATGTTACACTCAGAATATTTCTCTAATCAATCAGGCAAAATGCATGACTCCCTATCAATTATTCAAGAGAAGAAAACCAACTTTAAACTTTCTACATGTCTTTGGTTGCAAATGCTACATCTTAAGGAATCAATCTGATCACAAAGGGAAGTTTGATGCAAAGGCTGATGAAGGAATATTTGTTGGTTATTCTGCTGGAAAATCATATAGGGTCTACAATCTAAGAACCAACATTGTCATGGAATCTGTACATGTTGTGTTTGATGATAAAAAGATTGATGGACTAACAGATGAGGGACATCATGAAGAACTCAAATTTGACAACATTGAGATATATTGTGATGATAGTGAAGATGTAAATGATGAAGAAGGCATCTCAAGAAGAATTCAGAATCTGCCTTTGGATAATGCACAGAATGCTGCATCCGTTGAAAGTCATAATTCAGCTTCCGTTGAAAGAAGCGATGCAGCATCCGTTGAAAGACAAAGTGCATCATCCGTTGAAGTTCATAATGAAGCATCCGTTGATCACAATCTGTCAACGGATAATCAATTCACTTCATCAGTTGATAGAGCTCCCAATTCCTTTCAAAGGATCAACAACTCAGGGGGAGTTTCAACAAATCAACATTCTATCTCACATCATGACAATACTGAGGCAACCTCATCTAGGGCTAATCTACCACCTCAAAGGAAATGGACAAAGAATCACCCTTTTGAACTGATCATTGGTGATGCTACATCAAAAGTGCAAACTAAAAGGGCTACTCAAGATGAATGTCTGTATAGTAGCTTTCTATCACAGGAGGAACCTAAGCGAGTGGAAGAAGCTCTATTGGATCCAGATTGGATTTTAGCAATGCAAGAGGAGCTAAACCAATTTGAGAGGAACAAAGTATGGAAGCTGGTACCCAAGCCAAAGAACAAGAGTTCTATTGACACAAAATGGGTATTCAGAAACAAGATGGATAAAAATGGCATTGTCATAAGGATTAAAGCCAGATTGGTTGCTAAAGGTTATTCTCAACAAGAGGGAATAGATTTTGATGAAACATTTGCTCCAGTTGCCAGACTTGAAGCCATCAGAATCTTTCTAGCCTATGCAGCTAATGCCAATTTCAAAGTCTATCAAATGAATGTCAAGAGTGCATTTCTAAATGGGGAATTGGAGGAAAAAGTTTATGTAAGCCAACCTCCAGGTTTTGAAGATCCAAAATTTCCAAACTATGTGTATTATCTGTTGAAAGCACTCTATGGACTAAAGCAAGCACCTAGAGCCTGGTATGAGACTTTGTCAAAGTTCCTTCTAGATAATCACTTCACAAGAGGTACTGTTGACAAAACTCTCTTCTTTAGAAATGTTAATGGCTCTAAGATACTTGTACAAATTTATGTAGATGATATTATATTTGGATCTACAGATGATAAGCTTTGTAAAAAGTTTGCTAAATTAATGCAAAGTAAATATGAAATGAGCATGATGGGAGAGCTAACTTACTTTCTTGGTTTACAAGTTAAACAAGTTAGTGGTGGAATTTTCATTAGTCAAACTAAATATATTTATGATCTTTTAAAGAAGTTTGACTTAATGGATTGTTCACCTGCAAAAACTCCCATGGCCACTGCCACTAAGCTTGAATTAAACAAGGCTGAAAAGTCTATGGATATTACAAGTTATAGAGGCATGGTTGGCTCACTTTTATATTTAACTGCTAGTAGACCTGATATAATGTTTTCTACATGTCTCTGTGCTAGATTTCAAGCTGACCCTAAAGAATCTCACTTAGTGGCTATTAAAAGAATTTTCAGATATCTCAAGGGGACTCCAAATCTAGGAATTTGGTACCCTAGAGAGTCTGGTTTTGATCTAATTGGCTACTCAGATGCAGATTATGCATGTTGCAAAATAGACAGGAAAAGCACAACAGGCACCTGCCAATTTCTAGGGAATAAGCTTGTATCATGGTTCAGCAAGAAGCAGAATTCTGTTTCCACATCAACAGCTGAAGCTGAGTACATTGCTGCTGGTAGTTGCTGTGCACAGATACTATGGATGAGGAATCAACTATTTGACTATGGTCTGACTGTTGACAAAATTCCAATATTCTGTGATAACACAAGTGCCATTGCCATTACTGAAAATCCAGTGCAGCACTCAAGAACCAAGCACATTGATATCAAGTACCACTTCATTAGGGAACATGTGATGAAAGGTACAGTGGAACTTCATTTTGTTCCAAGTGAAAAGCAGATTGCAGACATATTTACCAAGCCACTTGATGAATTAACATTCACAAGATTAGTAAGTGAGTTAGGTATGCTTAATTATTCATAATCTATGTCATCTATATAATCTGTCTTGAAGCCTGAAATGAAATTTGTTGCAAGAACAAAGTTGGCTTTAATTAAGACTTATCCTATCAACGGATATTCTCTATCCGTTGAAAGCCAAAATTGTTCTATCAACGGATGTTCATTATCCGTTGAAAGACAAATACATTTCTGGTAATTTTATCCTTCAACGGATAAAATGGTGTTGTTCATCAACGGATAACTATTTCCCTTATCCGTTGAAGTGTCACGTCAGTTACTATAAGTGAGTCTCAGCCGTTGATTCTTTTACTCAACCGTTGATACATATATACAGTGTTGTATGTAATTGTATTTAAGGTAGTTTTCAGAATTTCTACAGTTTTATTTATTCTTGAACGGTTGTGACTTACTTAAAATTATCATTCAATCATTTTATTTACGTTTTAATTCAAGAAAGTATAAAAGCCCAATTGAACTCTTATTCTCACTTTACGCTTTCTTGCAATTCTTATTCTCTTTCTCTCTAAATTCTCAAGTTTTTCTCTGCAACCTCTACTCACAACAATGGCACCAGTAGTCAAAATTATGTCTCAAACAAGATTTGTTTATGAAAAGAATAATTTCATAGCCTTGTTTGAAAAGAATGAAGCCCATTCTGATTATCACAAGATGATGGACTTCATCAAAAACTGCAAACTAAGCTATGCAATGCTAGAAGCCCCAACCATCTACTGTGAGGTGATTGAGGAGATTTGGACAACTGCAGAGTTCAACTCCACAGATATGACTATTGCCTTCTCTCTCAAAGGTAAGGACTATTGCATTAATTGTGATGATATACAATCTTGCTTTAAGTTGTCTGAGAATAATGCCATGACACCACACACTGATAAAGATGTCTCTGCTATGCTAGATTCCATAGGCTATGCTTTTGATTCTGCTAGTTTAGGTAGTATTAGAAGGAAAGGCCTTAGGAAAGAATGGAGTTTTCTTGGAGATGCCTTTATTAAGGTTTTCTCTGGGAAGATTAGCAATTTTGATGTTATCACTTCATCTCTTGTTAATATGCTCTATATGCTAGTTTCTGATAGGTACTTTAATTTTAGCAACTGTGTTATGCTAGAATTAGGTTCCAGATTAGGTAACAAAGCTAATAGACCACATAACATCTACTATGCTAGATTCTTTATGTTATTGGCTAACCATGTTGCTGAAGGTTTGGTTATATCCAATGAGAATAATAAACTCAAATGCTGGGCACAAGAGAAAATGGTCCTTGCAGACCTTTTGAGAATGAACCTCAACAGCCAGGTGCCATTGGTATACTTGCCAATCATGAATGCACCACAGGTAAGTGAGGTAAATATTTCTACAACTCCTACTATTTCCAACCCCAATGTTTCTTTGCCTTCTAGTGTGGCTATGGAACCTGTGTCTTTGTCCAAACAGGCTCCTACCAAAGCCACCAAATCTAAAGTTTCCAAAGTCAAGTCAAAGAAACCTACCTCTGTTGTTTCTCAAAAGACAACAGTTGTAACAACTACCATAAACCCTGAAGGGAGTGAACAAGGTGTGAGTGGTGAGGGGAGGGGTGAACATCAAAAAGCCCCCCAGGATAAGGTGGGAGAGGTGAGTGGTACCCCAACCAGCCAAGCCACAGTCTCTCAAAAGACTGTGGTGGTTCAAAAGGAGTCCAGCACATCCCTAGTTGCATCCTCCCAAAAGGATGTAACTATTGAAAATAGTCCCCAACCAGGGACACAAAACAAAAGAGGGAGGGACACTAAAGCCACACATTCACCATTTAAAGCCTTTTTAAGGAAGAAGAAGGCCAAAACCCTAGTTTCAACACAAGGGACACACACAGCACAGATACATCCACCAGTATCTGTGCCTTCTCAAATTCAGCTTGATGTGATTCCAGCAAATGTGGAATCACAGCCCCATTCTCTCAATATAGAAACACACCATTCATCAAACTCTCCAACACCCTCTCTGGATGTGGATATGATATTCACATCAATTCCTGATTCTCCCTCATTAAAACTCAGGGAGGAGCCCCACTCAAAACTTGATGATCATCATCTTTTAGATGATTTATTGGATCATCAGCCAATTCTTTCAGATGTAGTTGAAGATTCTGTGTTACCTCACTTAAAATCAATCCACACAGATTCAACAATTATGTCCCTTTCTATATCTCCATCTTTTCCTTCTTCAACGGATATCTCTCATCCGTTGACAAGTGGTTGTTCTTCAACGGATAAGCTTAACAGCAATTATCCGTTGATGCCATCAGTTTCCACTTCAACGGATATTCCCTATCCGTTGATGGTCTCTACACACTTCACAGAAACAATTCCAACTGTAGAGGACATGGCAACTGTACAATCACTTTTAGGTTTGAGGGAAGGGAATGATCTTTTGAGTGAGAGGCTGGGTTGCTCCCAGGAAAAAGGAGAGGTTGAGAGTCACCAAATGCATGCTATTTCTTCCAGCATGGCAAAAGTGAGTGAGAGGAGTGCCACCTTAGAAGGTGAAGGTGAGGGTGTGAGGGTGTGTGTGAGCCAGGGGGAGCCCCTGATGCAAGAACAGAGAGAAATTGAGAGAAAGGCAGGTACAGAAGCTATAAGGGTGGATCCAGCCATTGCTAGTGAGTTAATGAAAGTGGATGATGCAGACAAGGGAAGACAATTTCAGCAACATTACAAAGCTGTCATTGATAACATTTCCTTGGATGCTGACACTTTTACTCACCCTGTTTCAGCCTATCAATTATTGGCTGCACAGGGCAATGTGGAGGCAGAACAGACACTACACATTGTACACACTTCAGAATCTCTTCTCAGAGACAAAGCTGCTATCAACAGGCTGCCTTCTCAAGCTGGTGAGCCATCTGAAGAATTTGGAGTAAATTCTCATGATGATGACTCTAATTCTTTGAATGAGAGCATGAACTTAGGGGGAGTAGCAAGCCCAAGTTCTGTTCCTGATCTTCCTGCATGGGCATGGGCAAAACCATCAACACCAGGAGAATTTGGTGTCACTTTGGTCAGACAAGTCATGACAATTCAGCAGGCCCTTCAGGAGACTCAGGATGCTGGTACCAAGGCAATTCTTCAAGCTCATCTAGAATCTCTGCATCTCTTGCAGTTGCAGCATTACCAGCAAAATCTAAGTGTGGATGAGCTCAAGCTGGACATTGCTGACCTGAAATCCTACAATGCTGAGAAATTGGATTCAGTTATACCCTATGGTACTATGCAAGATTTGTTGGGGAGACTGAAGAAAGCATCTGATGCTGACAAGAGGCTGGCCAGACTTGAAGATAGGGTTCAAATCATTGAAGACTCTATGGTCACCATTCTTCAGAATCAACAAACTCAAACCAATCTACTCATACAGCTGGCACAAGCACAAGGCTTGACCCCTACCCTTGATGATAACAAAAAGGGGGAGAATAAAGGGGAAGGGGAAGGAGAGCCATCTACAACAGTTCAAATTTCTCAAGTGCTAGTTCCTGTCATCACAACTTCTCCAACTATTCAAGTCAAAGGAAAGCTAGATGAAATTGATCTAATCCAGATATCAGCAGCTGAATTGCAAGTCAAAGAGCAAAGGAAGAAGATTGATGAAAAGATGCAACTAATATTTGGTTCTACAACTTCTCAATCACAATCTGTGAAGCATAGCACAAAAGTGGAATCAATTATTATGGAACTCAAGCCAGTAGGGAGGCATAAGGATGGAGAAACTTCTTCCAAAGATCTGCAACCTATGGTTCTCAAGCCCAACAACAGATCCAATAAGGACTCTACAAAGAATCCTCTAAAAGAGGTGGATTTTCCTCTTCCAAAAGCTGATGAGGACAAGCTTTTAGGTAGAAGTATTGCATATCTCAAAGAGACCATGGATGAGGCTGTAAGGAGAAACATGGCTATTATCTTCAGAGAGGGAAAGAACATATGTGTGATGCAAGGACATCCCAAATTCTCAATAGCCAAGAGGGAAGAAACCAAAAGGTTGAAGAAAGAAGCCAAACAGCTAAAGGCTAACAAAAGAGCACAAGCAAAGCTTGAAAAATAGCTAAAGTCAAGTCAGACTGAAGAACAGAAAGAAATTGAAGACAAAGGTGAAGATGAAGCTATGGGGGACATGGTTGGTACTGAGATGGAGGAAAGAAGTAAGGAAGAATGGCAGAAAGGGAAAAGAAAGAAGGTCAATGCAAAGAGAAAGAAGGTAGATAAGACTGAAGAAACCCAATCAATATCCAAACCACTACCCTCTATTCCTGAACCAATTGTACCTGACCCCTTCATGAACATTCATGGTGAAACAATCATTCCCAAGGAGGAACCAATTGATTGGGACACCATCAAATTGCCCACCTTCCTAACCTCTTCTCCACCATCAAAGAAGCAGAAAAGAAGAATCAAATCAACACCCTCTAAAGCCTCAATCAAATTCACACAGAAGCCTAAGCCTAAACCTCAAACCTCTAAAGATGATTATGTTCACATCTGTGACATAAAAGAATTTTCAGACATTGAACTCTATCTGGATGAGCTGGAGGAAGTAAGGGGAATAGCTGCCTACAGACAGCTACCAGAAAGACTAGTGTTCAAATACAAAGGAGCGGGGGAAAGAACATGGCCTCTTCACAGAATTCTGAATGAAGGCTACTCTACCTTGATTAGAGTCTACTCAGCCATACAAAAGGATTCTGGCTTTACCAGGACTGCGAAGACTGAGATTCTCAACAAGATTGCCAACATAAGGAAAACTTGGAGGGAGCCCAATGCTTTTCCTAGAACTTTACTCATTCAAGAAAGAGGAATTACAATTCACAAATCACCTCATTGGTTGATGGAGTTCAGAGACAACAAAGGAGTCAGAAGATTTTTCAGAATTGAAGATCAGCTAAAGATTGCCAGTAATGAAACTCTCAAGGATATGCAATCTAAGTTAGATATCAATGAAGAAGATGAAGCTGAATTCTACAGACAACTTCAACTTCAAATAGAGGAGAATGACAGGAGGCTAGGAAAGAAAACCAGGGATCAAAGGAAAAGAAAGTAATTTGCTCAGGCTAAAGGAGCACCCTTGGAAACAATGTAATTCTTCAATTCCATCTCAGCATATACATTTTTGTAGCACTTTTGAATTTCTGCTTTATTACAGTTTATATATTTGTTAAGTGTTTTATTATCATCAAGCTAAACCCAAATTTATGCCTACAGTTCTAGTAGACATAAATAGGGGGAGATTGTTAGGAATATGTGTATTAGTTTGATGATAAGTTAAGCAAAACACTTAAGTAGAAATCTAGTGTTTGTAGCCTCAACGGATAAGACCATCTTGGCTATCCGTTGAAGGAGTAGCTTTACTTAGCAATAAGTTTAGTATTGTAGCACATTTCACTCTCTGGTTTCAAGCTGTAATTCTTAGACGTTGTTAGGAAATGATCAGTCATGTTGACTACTAATGGATGTACAAATAGGAGGGCTAAGTGTAAATATTTCATGCCTTGTAATTTTGTATTAAAGAAGAAGTGTCAACGGATATTGAAGACCTTCAACGGATAAGAAACAAAGCTTCAACGGATGTCTCTAATGCTTCAACGGATAATATCCATCAATGGATAAGTGCTTCAACGGATAAAGACTTCAACTGATAATGCATCAACGGATAAAAGCTTCAACGGATAAAGCCTCAACGGATAAGGCATCAACGGATGAAAGCTTCAACGGATGCTTAGTTCATTAGCAGTTGATAGTGACAATTCACAAGCTGACAGAGGCACATGGTTTGACAGAGACACACTGGAATGTGGAAGCCTCTAGGAGGAATCAAGAAAATGCAGCATTTCCATTCTGATGCAAACAAGGAAGTATTCAAAGATTTACAGATTATCCTAGATTGCATTGGATAGAGAAATGAAGAAGAAACATGTGAAGAATCTTTTCAATTGTATTTTACAGTTTGTCTTCACTTGTAAACTTGGTGATATATAAACCAAGTAGCAGCTAGTAATTAGATATGAATTTTCCTGAGCTGTATAGAAATATCAAAAGAGAAAATCATCTAGTTTGTACTAGGAAGCAGCTGTGATTTAATTCTTTGAATCACAGATTTTCTGAAATAACACATCTCTGGTGGAACAACAAATCCACCAGAAAAGTTTTTAAGTTCTTTGTGTTCATTACATTTGTGTTTGAATATATATCTGTCTGCATCAGCCTCAAGCAATTCACACACATTTGATCACTCAAATACTTAGCCTTAGAAACTGCTCAAAACTTGAAAAAGTTTTGAGATTTACATTCAACCCCCTTCTGTAAATCTCATTGTCAGTCTACTGGGAATAACAGTCGGCTAACAAGGCTGGACCCAAGGAAACTTGGGTACCAAAATCAACTTGATTTGATTTTGATGTGTGTAGGGAAATAGAAAGAGTCTATGATATCTAGATAGTGGATGCTCAATGCACATGACTGGAGACTTTACCCTGCTCACTGAGTTCAAGGAAAGAGCTGGCCCAAGTATTACTTTTGGAGATGACAATAAAGGGTATACTGTGGGATATGACTTGATTTCAAAAGAGAATGTCATCATTGAACAAGTTGCCCTGGTGGATGGACTTAAACACAATATTTTGAGTGTTAGTCAACTATATGACAAAGGCAACTCTGTAACTTTCAATTTTGAAGACTGTGTTGTTACCTGCAAGAAAGACAACAAAGTAGTTCTCACTGGAGTGAGAAAAAGAAATGTGTATCTAGCTGACTTCAACTCATCTAATACAAATTCTATTACTTGTCTTTTCAGCAAAGCAAGTCAAGATGAAAGTTGGTTATGACACAAGAAGTTGTCTCATTTGAACTTCAAGACCATGAATGAATTAGTCAGGAAAGATGTGACAGCCTCAACCCCGGGGTCAGGAGTTGACATCAGGAACAACAACAAACCATAACATAATACAACCAAACTCATAAACACGACCCCTTTCTTCCCAAAATTGTTTCCAGGTTTAAGTATGACTTAGGTTACATGACTATTACCAACCAAACTTATTTAAAAAATCTGACACGACTAATATATTACAACAACTCAATAGGCCATATCTGGTCTGACCAACTACCTCAGAGGAGCCTGGTACAGGAGGAACTGGAACTCTGCCCTGACTACGACGACAAGGTCTCCTAGGTATCTGCAATATAAAAATATATATATATATATGTATATATATATATATACAAAACATTTTGCAAGGGTGAGCAATCAATTGCTCAGCAGTACCAATATATGAATAACAAGAAAAACAATTTAGGTTAAACAGCCATAGGAACGGAAATCATAAATCATTTATGAAAACAGGTAAATAAGTAAAATTCTGTAAAACTTCCGTTAAAATAAACTGGATATCACTAACTAGTATGCTCTTTATCAAACAAAACATAGTTGTGTGTTGTGTAAACACCAGAGTCCAATTCTAGCATGTTATTCACATTTGTAATTCAACTGTATAAAATCACTTGTTCCGTTACGGGAACCACAAAACCAAATCAGATATGTATTGGACATTCAAGGGTGAAGACAGCTTATCAGGCTATCAACACCGGAAGGCTCCATCTGCCAACCCACAAAACCTGTTCCAGAACTCAAAGACTAGCTAGGTCCCTGACCTGCTAGACTAATCGGTTAAATAATGCGCGCAACCGAATTAGCCGCTTACGCAACCACACTAGACCACTCTAGCCTCTTATGCAACCTTATCCAATATCTGATCTGCGTTATCCAATTTCCAAAACCACTTATACCTATCTCTTTTTAAAACAATTTATCACAACACACTTTCCAAAACCTTTCCAATTTTATTCACAATTTAGAGAGAGTAATTTTCAGAAGTTACTTTTCCCCAAAACATAATTTTAAATAATATATTTTCAAATACGGGGGATACTTAACTTAAAACGTTCTGTTCCACTACGCAATTTAAATCAACGGTTATTCATATATTACTGAACTGTAAAAGATTTGTTCAGGGGTACTTGCCTTGCTGAGCTTTATCGACTATATACTAGACTATCCTGGGTCCGACTTCAATACCCGGGTCCTTCAATTGGAATCTTGCTGAGCTCGTCGACTGACTACTAGGCTATCCTTTGTCCGACTTAAACACTCAGGTCTTCCGACTAGAACCTACAAAATCGAAATACCCTAATTTAGACGACCAGTTATGCTTGACATATCCTTGCTAATAACTCTACCCGAACGATATCACAACCTGACTCGCAATTATTCGTATTAATATAATACACATAACAATCAAGGTTCATACAATATTTAGTTACAAATATATGCGTATATATGCTCGACTGGTATTCCCGATAATTACAGGTTACGTTCCCATATATTCGAAATCCATTTCTCAAAAATCGGGCATCATTTCCTCTATTTATCAGTCTTCCCGTCGAAACATAATCGACGCATCAATTACAACAATCACAATTCCGCAACCTGAACCTCAATACGACTTTTAAAATAATTAACATTTTTTTTCATTTAGAAAATAATTTTACGAACTAATTCAATATTTTGCAATTGTAGGACTCAAATTAAAATCACCATCGCCCACCGTCGACTCGCCGAGGCTCATCGTCGACGACGACAAAATTTATTGGTGTCCGATAATATTCGGGTTCACAAATAAATTCTACTGATAAATTTTAGAATGGAAAATAAAATTCGAGCATCAAAATAGTTCATCGAATTTTAATATCCGAAATTAAAATTATTCACTAAAAATTTCTCTGAATAAAACTAAAGAAATTACAAAGTCAAGCAACCGAAAAACAACAAAAAAACACAGTCACACACGCGCATACGCGCTGCACACACGTGCCACCACACCTTTCGGAATTTTCGAGAGGCGGCAACACCAAGAAACAAGAAGCAAGGCGGCAATTACAGACATACACAACCACCAACAACCAAGCATCTCAATAGAACCGAACAACCACCGAACAAACAAGCCAGAAAACTCACCGGAATAACAGCGGGGAAGAAGAGAAGGAAGGGAGGAAGAAATAGGGGAAGAAAACGAGGGATAAATAGAGAGAATAAAGAGATATAAGTGAGAGAGAGAGCGAAAGAATTGAGAGAGATGACAGTAGAGAGAGATGAAGACGAGAGAGGAGAGATGGGGGGATGTTAAAGGGGTGTGTGTGTGTGTTTTTATCCAAAAGATGTTTGCCACGTACAAAAACAAAGGGACACACAACTAATACATAGCCTGGAAATCAGACACGTGTTCGCTTTACTGACTGCAAACTCGCGTTTCGCGATTTTAATGTCTAAACAAGCGAATAAAAACACATCGAAATAAATAAAAATTAATTTTAAAATTTCCAAAATAATTGAAAACTAATAGAATAAGAATTTCATAATTTTTGAAATATTTTTGAATCGCGCAACATACGCGCAATTAATGATTTAACGAACAAATGTGCAGGTGAATTCAATCCAAAAAATGTCCGAAATAATTTTAAAATTCTCAAAATATTTAAAACTTAAGAAAATATGAGTTTCATAATTTTTGAAACATTCTAGAATTTAATATTGAATTTACTCATAAATACAATCAGAAAATCATTAAGAAATAAATAATTGACAAAATATTGTTTTCTAAGTTTTATAAATTCCCAAAAATAATTATTGAAATTATAAAACCATAAAAATAATTATTGAGACAATTCAAGCATTTATGAAAATAAATCTTCGATATTAATTACTTTTAAAAGTGAAAATAAAACAATATTGCTTAGCAATTAATTATTCAAATAATCCTCGTACACCAATGAGTCACACACAATTAATCATAAGGCAACACACGGTTGATAGAATTAATATACATATTTTATTTAATTACTCAATAATTACACTTTTAATAATACATAAATACGAATCCTTATAAAAGACCTAGTAAGAGGCATTTCTCAAGTTGAGTTTTCAAAGAATGGATTGTGTGATGCTTGCCAAAAAGGGAAATAAATTAAAGCATCATTCAAAAGGAAGCTTGAATCTATAATTAAGAACCACTACAACTGTTGCACATGGATTTGTTTGGACTAGTCAATGTGTTGTTAGTTTCAAAGAAGAGATATTGCCTAGTAATTGTGGATGATTTCTCAAAGTTCTCTTGGATATATTTTCTTAAATCTAAAAATGAAGCTAGTGAAATCATTATCAATCATATAAGGCAAGTCAACAATAATCCTAATCTCAAAATTAGAAAAATTAGAAGTGACAATAGAACTGAGTTCAAGAATTCTGTAATGAGGTTGTTATGTGAAGAAAATGGGATCATGCATGAGTTTTCAGCAGCAACGATTCCACAACAAAAATGTAGTGGTGGAAGAAAAGAATATATCTCTAATTGAAGCTGCAAGAACCATGCTAGAGGAATCAAAGTTACCAACTTATTTTTGGGCTGAAGCTCTTAATACTGCATGCTAGACTCAGAAAATTTCTTTGGTTAATCAAGCAAAATGCATGACTCCTTATCAATTGTTCAAGAATAGGAAGCCAACACTGAACTTTCTTCATGTTTTTGTATGCAAATGCTACATTATAAGGAATCAAAATGAGCAACATGGAAAGTTTGATGCCAAAGTAGATGAATCTATCTTTGTTGGATATACAGTTGGAAAATCATATAGAGTCTACAATCTAAGAACCAACATTGTTATGGAATTTGTACATGTTGTGTTTGATGATAAGAAGATTAAAGGACCGCAAGATGAAGGTTTCCATGAAAGCCTTAAATTTGATAATTTTGAGATGAATTGTGATGACAATGATGATGAAAGTGATCATGAAATAATTATTAAGGAATGTACAGATAAATCAATAGATGAAGCATAAAATTCTACATCCATCGAAAGATAAAATGTTGTATCCGTCAATAGATCAAGTACAACATCCGTTGAAAGACATGGTGCATCATCCGTTCACTGAAATCTGCATCATCTGTCGAAAGGAAAAATTCAGGATCTATTGAACCCTCAATAGGAGTTGAAAGTCACTCTAGATGATATATTGAAAAAACCCTACCTCAAATAAAAGATCCACAAACTCAGGGGGAGTTTCTTTAAATCAAAACTCAGTCACACATCAAGACAACTATGAGGCC
Organism: Apium graveolens; assembly: GCF_009905375.1. Classification (NCBI taxonomy): domain Eukaryota; kingdom Viridiplantae; phylum Streptophyta; class Magnoliopsida; order Apiales; family Apiaceae; genus Apium; species Apium graveolens. Next base: position 152,749,708 of record NC_133652.1, read on the forward strand.
TCTTCATCTAGAGCTAATCTACCACAACAAAAAAATGGACTAGAGATCACCCATTCGAATTAAATTTTGGTGATGCATCTTCAAGAGTGCAAACAAGGAAATCAACTCAAGATGAATGTCTATATAGCAGCTTTCGGTCACAAGAAGAGCCAAAGAAGGTAGATAAAGCTTTGTTGGGTCCTGATTGGGTTTTAGCTATGCATAAAGAGCTAAACCAATTTTAAAGGAATAAAGTATGAAAGCTGGTACCCAAACCCAAAGGCAAGAATTCTATTGATACCAAATGGGTATTCAAAAACAAGATGGATGAGAATGGAATAGTCATAAGGAATAAAGATTGGTTGCTAAGGGCTACTATCAACAAGAAGGAATAGATTTTGATGAAACATTTGCTCTACTTGCAAGACTTGAAGCAATCAGAATATTTCTAGCCTATGCGGCCCATGCCAATTTCAAAATCTATCAAATGGATGTCAAAAGTGCATTTCTGAATGGAGATTTGGAGGATGAAGTCCATGTCAGTCAGCCTCCAGGTTTGGAAGACCCCAACTTTTCAGATTATGTCTACTATATTTTGAAAGCACTCTATGGATTGAAGCAAGTACCTAGAGCCTGGTATGATATTTTGTCAAAGTTCCTTTTAGAAAATCATTTCATAAGAGAAAGTGTTGAAAAAACTCTTTTCTTTAGAAAGGTTAATGGCTTTAGTATACTTGTTCAAATTTATGTAGATGATATTATATTTGGTTCTATAGATAAGAAATTTTATAAAAAGTTTGCCAAATTGATGCAAAGTAAATATGAAATAAGCATGATAGAAGAACTAACTTAGTTTATTGGTTTACAAGTTAATCAAGTTAGTGATGGAAAATTTATTAGTCAGGCCAATTATATTCATGATCTTTTAAAGAAGTTTGACTTAATGAATTGTACATCTGCAAAAACTCTCATGGCCACTGCCACTTAATTTGAATTGAATACTATTGAAAAGTCTGTGGACATTTCAAATTATAGAGGCATGGTTGGATCACTTTTTTATTTGACAGCTAGTGGGCCATATATAATGTTTGCTACTTGTCTTTGTGCTAAATTTCATGCTGATCTTAGAGAATCTTACTTAGTAGATATTAAGAGAATTTTTCAAATATCTCAAGGGTACACCAAAACTTGGCATTTAGTACCCTAGAGATTCTAGCTTTAATCTAATTGGTTATTTAGATGTAGATTATGCAGGGTGCAAAATAGACAGGAAAAGCACAACTGGAACATGTCAGTTTCTAGGAAACAAGCTTGTGTCCTGGTTTCACAAGAAATAAAATTCAGTCTCTACTTTCACAGCTGAGGCTGAATATATTTCTGCTGGTAGCTGTTGTGCACAAATTTTATGGATGAAAAATCAACTATTGGATTATGGTGTACATGTGGACAGGATTCTAATTTTCTGTGATAATACAAGTGCCATTGCCATTACTGAAAATCCTGTGCAGCATTCAAGGACAAAGCACATCGATATCAAATACCACTTTATTGTAGAACATGTCATGAACTGTACTATGGAACTTCATTTTGTTCCAAGTGAGCAGCAACTTGCAGACATCTTTACCAAGCCACTTGATGAATCAACTAGCTCTAGGTTGGTAAGTGAGTTATGTATGCTTAATTACTCTTAATCCTTTTTGATGTCCATGCAATTTGTAATGCAGCCAGGAACAAATTTGATTTTTCCTGAAAAAAATGAAATTTTGGCTAAGTCAAAATTAATCTCTCGACGGGTGTTCATTATCCGTTGAGAATGAATATCTGTTGAATGTAATTATTCATTGAAAGTCAAAGGTACTTTATCCCTCGACGGATAAAGGTATATCGTGTATCCGTCAAATTGTTTCAATCATAGCAGTTAATTCTAAACCCTATCCATCGAATTTACTTACAATGTGTATGTGTATATGTCGATGGACAAGTTTTAGAATTTCTACAGTTCGCTTTATTTTTAAACAATTATTTTTGGCAATTATCATTGGATACTTTATTTTATTTTTAATTATTTTTTTGTCTTTTTCTGAGAAAGTGTAAAAGCCCGTTCCATTTTTATATTTCACTTTTATCTTTCTCTGAATTACAAAGCAAATTTCACTCTCTTCATCTACAAAACCCTTTTCTCTCTGCAACTGCATACTAAGCAAAAATGGCACCAGTATTCAAAATCATGTCTCAATCCGGGTTCATCTACGAGAAAAACAACTTTGTAGCACTTATGGACACGAGTGTTGCTTCTGAAGACTTTCACAAGATGATGGACTTCATTAGCAAATGCAAGTTGAAATATCCTATGCTCGAGTCTCCTGTGATTTACTGTGATATTGTGGCATAAGTTTTTACCTCAACTATTTTCAACTCTACAGACATGACCATTACCTTCAGTCTCAAAGGTAATGATTACTGAGTTCATAAACCACAATCTAAATGTGATTCCGACACGTGTTAATTGTGATGAAGTTCAAGCTTGTTTTAAATTGCCTGAAAGTAACACATATGTTCCACACACATACACTGTTGTGAGTAATATGCTTAAGTTTATGGGCTACTCTCTTGATTCTGCTAAATTAGGTGGAATCAGGAGAAAGGGCCTTGGAAAAGAATGGAGCTTTCTGTGTGACTCTTTTATAAAAGTATTTTCCGGCAAAATAAGTAATTTTGATGCAATTACTTCTTCCATGCTTAATATGTTGTACATGCTTTTTAATGACAAGTATTTTAATTTCAGCAATTATGTCATGTTAGAGGTAGGGTATAAGTTAGAAGATATAAACAAAAGACCAAAGAATGTGTAATATGCTAGGATTCTTATGATGCTAGCTAATCATGTATCAAATGATCTTTTAATTGAGAACCCAAACAGCAAGCTTGCTTGTTGGGTCCAAGAAAAGAGAGTGCTTGCTGATTTATGCAGGAATAATGTTAATAATGAAGTGACTCTTCACTATATGCCAATCATGGAGGCACCTCGGGTAAGTGCGGTAAATGTTCTTGTCTCTAACTCTTCCCAACCTACTATCTGTGGCTATGGCATTTGTGACTGTGATTAAACAAATGCCTACCCAAGCCACAAATCCAAAATCTTCTTAATCCAAATCAAAGAATCCACACTCTAGTTTCTCTCAAAAGAAATTAGTTTTAAAAACTACCACAGCACCTGAGGGGAGTGTGAATGATAATGAGTAAGGTGAGAGAAAGGGTGAAAATCAAAGAAGCCCTAAGGATAAGGTGGGTAAGGAAAGTGTGACCCAAACCAGCCACACCACGGTCTCCCAAAAGACTGTGATAATTAATAAGGAAATAAGCTCATTACTAGTTACATTTACTCGAAAGGATGTAGCTATTGAAATAATCTCTCAACCAAGAGGACATGCCAAAAGAGGAAGGGACACAACTGACCAAACATAAACCTAGATCAGAAAGAAATAGACTAAACCTGTGGGGGAGTCATAGGGTGCACACACAGTGCCAACTGCAGTCAAAGACTCAGTTATAACACCATCTCAAAGTCAGGTTGATGTGGCTCCAATAAATATGGAGTCACAACCAAATTCTCTCATTATTGATACACCACACACACATAATTCTCCCACAAACTCACTAGATGTGGACATGATAAACACATCAATTCCTGATTCTTCATCTTTAAAATTCACGAAGGAGCCAAAATCTACAGCAAGTGACCATCATCTTATTGATGATTTGTTGCCTCACTTTCCCCTTCCATCTGAAACTAATGATAAGTTTGTGCATAAAAGTCTAAAACAATTCTCCACAAACTCAACCATAGTTTCAACTCCTAACTCTTTTATTTCTACTTCCTCGACGGATATTCCTCATCCGTTGATAAGTAGCTATCCCTCGACGGATAAGCTTAACAGTGATTATCCGTTGACATTCACAACTTCTACTTCGACGGATATCCCTTATCTATTGAAAGTCTCCACATAACTTGATATTTCCAAAATTATGACAAGTGTAGATGACTTAGTAGTTGTTCAATCACTCATAAGTTTGAGGGAAGGGAGTGACTTGAGTGAGAGGCTGAGTTGCTCTCAGGCAAAAGGAGAGGAAATGAGTGAACTTCCACATGCTATTTCTTCCAGCATGGTAAAAGTGAGTGAGAGGAGTCCCACCTTAGATGGTGAAGGTGAGGGTGTGAAGATGGGGATCCAAAGGGAGACCTTGATTCAAAAAGAGAGAGAAAATGAGAGAAAAGCAGGTACAGGAGGAATAAGGTTGGAAACCATTTCAAGTGAGTCAATGAATGTCAATGAGGCTGAAAGGAAAAGACTATATCAGCAAGAATATAGAGCTTTTATATATTTTATTTCCCTAGATGCTGAAATATTTACTCACGCTGTTACATCCTACCAAACATTGGTTGTTTAGGGAAATAAGGAAGTAGCGAGGACTCTTAATCTGGTACATACTACAACTTCAATGCTAAGAGCAAATGATGCAATCAATTCTCCTTCACCTACAACTGGTGATGATTTCAAGTATGAATCCGGTGACTCTTATGGGGATGAGTCAAATAGGGTAGATACTGATGTAGTGGCATGGACATAGGGGGAGATGCATGCCCTAGTTCATCTACAGACATTCCACCCTGGATGCTAACAAAAGATTGCAATTATCATCATTTCAACTCCATAATGATCAAGCTAATTCACCAGAATCAATTAACCATTCAAGCCACCACTAATGCTAGTACCAGATGTCTTCTAGAAGCCCATCTTGAATCTCTACAGCTGCACAAAATTCAGACTCTTAAAAAATCAAGATGTGGATGAGCTCAAGAACACAAATTTTGAGATCAAGCTTTTTGAGTCAACAATGAAGGACATTCAACATAAACTCAGAAAGGAAAGTGATCTAAATAGGAAGGTTGAGGCATTGAGTTCAAGATTATCAGATGTTGAGAACTCAGTGGCCAAGAAACTCTCAAATCAAGAAGCTCAAACTCAACTACTTCAACAGTTGGTGGCTGCTCAAACTTCAAACCCTGCTTTAATTGATGATAATAAAAAGGGGGAGAAGGATGTGCATATTCAAGTTAGCACGGTGATAGTGACAACTATTAGTATCTCTAATCCACCAGCTTTGGACAACATTGATTTATTCAATCTTGCAGCAGCTGAGCTCAAGATCAAAGAGCAAAGGAAAAAGATTGATGACAGAATTACAAAGGTTTTTGGCTCAACTTCTACTTAGGATAAATTTGTGAAGCATTTCACTCAGTTGAAGCCAATCACCATGTATGATATGCAGCTAGGAAAAGGAGATAAGGGTGAACCCTCAATGAAGAATGAGTTCAACAACTTTCTGGTGATAATGCCTAAGCAAGCAAGTGTCACAATTTCAATAAAGCACCCAATGTTGGTTGACTATTCTCCACCTGGGCCAGATGAAGACAAGTTATTGGGTGCATCAATTGAAAGCTTCAAAACCACCAAAGATGCCATGTTAAGAATACGAATTTCAAGAATCTACAGATATGGCAAGATGATTCATGTGATGACTAGGCACCCTCAGTTTGGAGAAGCTAAAGATGAGGAAAATAGAAGGATAGGAGCTCTGAAAAGAACGAAGAAGTAGGCCTCTAAAGGAGTGAAAATAAAATTAGAAATGCCTGCAACTCCAACTGAAACTTAGAAAACCCCATCTAAAGAAAAACAAGAAGCAAATAAGTCAGGAAAAATATTGGAAGCTAGTGCAAAAAGGAAGATTGTTGTAGATGAAGAAATGGAAGCTAAGCCAACTCAGTCTACCACAACAAATCAAACAATTATGCCTACAATGGAGCAAGTTGAGTTCAAGGTCCATCCTGATGTGAAATTTCATGGTGAGACAATAATTCCAAAGGATGAACCAATACACTGAGAAAGTCTACCAATTCCTGAGCCAAACCTACCCATCCCACCAAGAAAAGAAGGAAGCAATCAGCCAGAAAACAAGTTTTACCCCAATCAAAATCAAATCATGGTCCAAACTTAAGCCAACAGTCAACAAGGAAGATCAACTCTTTATCCGTGACATAAAAGAATTTCAGACCTCAAACTCTACCTGGATGAACTGGATGAAGTTAGAAAAATTGGTGCTTCCTACAGATTGCCAGAGAGGTTGGTGTTCAGATATAAAGGTAGAAAGGAAATAACTTGGCCTCTATATAGGATTCTCAATGAAGGCTATAGTGTCTTGGTAAAAGTATTCTCTTCTATGAAGAAGGATTTTGGATTCACCAAGGTGGCCAAAACAGAAATACTTAACAAAATTCAACAAATCAGACAAAGCTGGAGAGATCCAAATGCACTACCAAGAGTCTTAACTATTCCATACACTGGAAGTAGAGTGCATTTGAGACCATACTGGATGATGGAGTTGAGGGATGATATATTTACCAGAAGATTCTTCAAACTTGAAGACCAGCTAAAAATAGTAGGTAATGATACTCTCAAGGAATTGCAAGAGATGCTGGATCTCAATAATGAAGATGAATCTGAGTTCTACAGACAACTTCAAAATAAGATAGAACAAAATAATGAGAAAGAAACTGGGGAAGAAAACTAGACAAACAAGGAAAAAGAATTAATCTGCTCAGTCTAGAGGAGTACCTTGAAAATGGCTTGTGAGATTTTTACAAACTTTCTTGGTACAAATTTTCAATAATATGCAGCACTTAGCATTTGTATCTACAATTATCTGTTTAATTTGAATAGGGTGTTTTTGTTGGATTTTTAACGCAGCGGGGGCATGGCAAAACACTTTTACACATACAAAATCCAAATAAAAGCATATAAATCGTGAATAAAAATTCGAGGGATCAAATCTAACCTTTTAAAATAATTCGGAGACAACAATCAGAGATCCTTAACAGTTGCTCCTCAAGTGTGAAGCACTCCACCGGTATCCACCAAGAAAATGATGTTAAGGAGGAGGAAGGAGGTGGAGAGAATTGGGTTTTCCAAACTTTTTGGGTTTTCGGGTTCGATGTGGGTTGGAATAAAATAGGGTCTATAATAGTGTATTTATAGGCAAAATTTTCAGCTGAAATTTTCCCATAAATATTATTATTATTATCCCATTAATTATTCTCATTAATAATTAAAACACCTTTTAATCATTAATCCTTTTTCTAAACACTTTAGAAATAATTCTCTCTCTTGATTTAATTTCCAAAAATTAAATCCTTCAATTAATAATATTAAGAACTTTTCTTAATTAATTTATAATCAATTAAATCTCATTTAATCAATTATTAAATTTGCCAATTAATTATTTATTTCACAAATAAATAATTATTTAGCCATTATTAATTAATTCCTCCACCATTAAATCATTCTCTTTTTATGGTGTGACCCTTTAGGTTCAATATTAAGCCGGTAGTAGAAATAAATAATAATAAAACTATTTTATCATTATTTATATAAATTCTCTAATTTATTAAATATGATTAATTAATTAATCACATTTATTCTACATCGTGAGTGATGCTTCTCAACATATCGCGACTATCCGGATAATATGAATTCACTGCTTAGAATATCAAGAACCTGTCAGTGAATAGTTACCGTACAATAAACTCCTTCTACCCTACAATGTTCCGATTAAATACAAGGCATGGATCTCGTGTCAAGCCTATCTAATTCAATCACTTGCTTACCATTTACTATGCGTAGTTCTATGCAAATTAGAAACTCCTTTCTAATTTCATTCACTCTGGCCAGAGATTCCTGAACTAGCATAAGTGGATCAACCTTGAACATTCGCTTCCTTCACTGGAAGGGGTAGATCCTTTATTGATCATACACTATCTTCGTGTACAAATTCCTATACCCAGAAGAGCCCTAATAATTGTCCCTGGAGACTAAGAACTAAACCAAAGCATAGTTCAGTGTACACAAGATGACTATGATGACCTCAAGTCTAAGGATACTTGTACAACTATCACTATGTGAACAACTGCTGACACGTGAGTGAACTCCATCAGTTGTTCAGCTGTGCGAGTCATGTTCAGTGAACTTATTCTATAATAAGCACCTACATACTAGCTATAGTGTCACCACACAAATGTCTATGAGAACAGACATCCTTCATAATGAAGCAAGCATAGTATGTACCGATCTTTACGGATTATTAATTACCAGTTAGTAATCCTATGACCAGGAACTATTTAAGTTTAGAGTTATCATCTTTTTAGGTCTCACTATTATGATCTCATCATAATCCATAAAAAGCTTTACTCTAAACTATGGTATATCTTATTTAAACACTTAAATAGATAAAGCCCGTAATAAAAACAAAACAAGTCTTTTATTAATATCAATGAAATCAAAACAGATTACATAAAAGTTATTCCTAAATCCTTATACATGATTGAACTTAGGACATATTCCTTTCAGTTTTGTTATCATCAAGTGCTTTTAAATTTATGCCTATAATTCTGGTAGACATAAATTGGGGGAGATTGTTAGGAATATATTGTAGACTTGATGATAATTCACCAAAACACCTTAGTAGATTTAATTAAGTGTTTTTGTAACTATCAACGGATAACCACACTTGTTCATCTGTCGATAGAGTAGCTTATATTTCAATAAGTTTTTGTAACACATTTATGTATACTGTAATTACTTAGAAAGTTTAGAAGTTGATTGGAAATTCTAAGTCATGTTGACTACTAGAAAGATATGCACAATAGGTTGGCTAATTGTAAATAAAAGATGCCTTGTAATTTTGCATAAATAAAAGGGTATCAAATGCTAAGGAAATACTTTAAACAGATAAACTACAACGCCTCAACAGATGACTCAAGACACTTTCAACGGATGATCCATTAGAGACTCAACGGATAACTTAATTTAAGTATCGACGGATAATACTGAAGTCTCAACGGATAACAGATTTAAATAGAAGTTGAAAGTGACTTGACAGTCACATAGGTTGATTGTATACAAAAGGAATATGGCAGTCTGTTTTCAGGTTTTAGAGAACAAAGAAGCATTTCCATGTCCATGCTTAACTGAAGATATTCAAAGATGCTGGATAGAGAAATGAAGCAACATGTAAATAGACTTATATTTTTTTATTGTTTGTTTTATTCATATGTACCTTGGTAGTATACAAACCAAGTGTAGCAAGTGTTTAAGTGTGTGAAAAATAAGAGTTAAACAGAGAAATAGATAAAACTACATCTGTTAGGAATTCTCTTTGTTCATCATTGTAAAAACACTTGTAAGCAGCTGTGTGTATTCTTGCATCACAGAGTTCTCGAATATATATATATATATATATATATATATATATATATCTGGCGGAAATTTCAATCCACCAAAAAGTTTTTAAACTGTCTTGTTTATTTACTTTATGTTTGAATACTTGAATTCTTTTAATCCGCACTACTACATATTCATTCACAGTTATATATACTCAAGAGAGTTTTTAACATTTCAAAAGAAACTAGAATTCCATTCAACCCCCCATCTGTAATTCTGTTGTTAGATTGTTAGGGAATAACACAAACACAGGGATTTTATCATTTTTACTGAAGACCCCTTGACAATCACTGCACCTTCATGTGCAAATGAGCCTTCACATGCCTTAAGCTTTGAGGGTAGTACTCTTAAGGGGAGATACTCAAATCCTCTCCAATTCAATTGGAGGTTCCTCTAGAAAGGATAACTCCTCTCAAAATCATAGCTAATATTTCCTTGACAATTGAAGCTAGGAATTGAATTGACAATGATCCATCCACTTGGGAGGCAAAAAATCAAGCACATTCAGGTGCTAGTTCTTTACAAGAAGAACACGGGTTTGAGGTCATGGTTCATGACAGTAACTTGGCTAACTCCTCTTAAATTCAAATGGAGGTTCACTTTTATGGTGAACAACAAACTGTCACAACCACAGTTCATGCTGTGAGTCCATATGTGACTTCAATCACATGTGTTACCCACCATATCACCCCAAACACTAAAACTCTAAACACTGATCTATCATATACCTCCACTGAACCATCTCCTAGCCTTTTGGCCAAATGGCTTCAAGACACCCAAGCTCAACCAACTACAGTTGCTGACATGCTTGTGGGTCAATTCATAAGGTCTTACCAATGTTGCTCAACACCTATTAACCTCTGGCATGTATAATCAAGATTATCAAGCTATTCTCATGGATCATAAATAAGATGTTGAAGAGCAGCAAGATAAGATTATGGATGAAGCTGAGTAGGATGGGAACATTAATGCATAGTTATCACAATATTTCACAATAGAAATAAAGGAAGCTCTGTCTAGGTTTTAGGAGGAGTATGTCACTATTTTGGGTAGCAATACCAAGGTGCTTACTCCTCAGGAGGTGTATGATATCATCACAGATGTTTATAACGCACAAGTCAAAGCATTCCATCATATTGGGAAAATACCGAAGAAAATACTGGTTGGTCATCAAGAAAAGATAAAGGAATTGGTGAGAAAGAAAATAGATGAACTCCAACCACAACAGCTGGAAATCAAGCAAAACTCGGTAAATTCTCTGACAAACTAGCCACTCCTAATCTCTCAAGTGTTGAAGCCAACATCAAACAACTAAGGGAATCTTTTCTGGATTTGTACACTATTCTGCAGAATCAGATTTCTCTGAATAATTACATAAAGGTCAAACTGGATCAACTTCACAAGGATAGATATGAAGCTTATGCATTAATGGCTGAAGAAATCAGGAGAGCGGTTCAAGAAAGCTTTGGTGGTGGAGTATCTACAAGTGCAGCTTCTCCTACAACTACACAAATTAAATCTCTTCAAACACAAGTGGTTGAACTTCATTCATACAATTCAACCTTGGTCTCTCAAGTCAATCTTCTCACTTCACAGGTTCAAAGTCAACAATGTGACATCAAGGCATTGATAGACTCCTAGATTTATTTTCAAATGCAGACAGGTGTATCATAGGGAGATATCATGGGTGCTTAAAAAGTTCCTCTTCAAGAAACTCCAATAATTGTCAGGGCTCAAATTTCTCAAACCCCTATTCAGCCTGCTAACAAGCCTAAGGGGGAGATGAAACCCAGGCTCAAATATGTAACTCAAGAAGAGGTTGGTATGAAAGAGAGATTCCAGAAGGTAGCTGAAGGTTCTTACTTAGACAAATAGTATGGTGACCTTCTAGAGTGCCTGAGGGTCTCAGTGAATTATAACCACCATACATACAAGAGAGATGTTGATAGAAATATTAATTTCTTGAGGATGTTTTAGTCACCAAGGATTTGCTAAATGAAAAGAGAATTATGGTCAACTTCAAAGACTCTGGAGTTGATAGGTGTATGCAGGTCTCTCTATCATTTCTAAAATCTAGGAGAGCCTCAGAACTAGACATCTTCACCAATAAATTCAAGGTGATGATTCCGGAAGACACTCTTATTCTAAGGGAACTCAAATTAGGACAAGAAGAAGCTTTTCCTGAAGCCTATCTAAAAACTAGCAAAGAAGCGGCATACATCTGCCCAACTACCATAAAATACAAACTCTTTCAAATTCCTAAGCATTGTGTCATGAAAAACAAGAAGTTGATGATGATGATAGAGATTGGGTTGAAGTTGAAAAAAATCAATCAAGTTGATGATCTTGAAATGATCACCATCCTAGATAGATATATAAATAATCTTAAGAGCATACTACCTAAAACTGCTATAAATGATAAAGATGATGACAATGATGATAATGAGCAAAACAAAGGTGGACACAAATCTTTTGACTCAAATCCAAGTCAATCTAGCAAAAGCAGTGGGAGTCATAAGGATGCAAATAGTAGCAAGGATGTAAATAAAGGGAGTGATAAGGGTGATGAAAAGAAAGGTAGAAATAGGGATGGAAAGAAGAAACGGGTGATAAATATGGGAAGGACACCAAGAAGACACCTGTAAACCAAAAATCTCAAACTCAGAAATCCCTAAACAAAATCCCTAGCCAATCAAAAACTCCAACTGCTCAGACCTTCGAACCTAAACATTTCTACAAACTCCCAACCAACTCTCTACTCAAAACACCTATCATGGCCAATCAAACCACATTGAAGTAACTAGTCAAACCTTCATTATTCAAGCCATCAGTCAAAACATACTTTAAGTCTGTTGGAAGAAAACCAAAGAAAAATAAAGTTGACGAACATTGCGGGCTTGCTTTAATCAAAATGATTTTTACCAATCTCAGAAGAAGTCTCATAAGGTGACTACAAGAATCAAAAAGCTGAACTCATATGTAGAGTCAATGTGGATATTTTGGGAGAGGTGATAATCTACTTAAAGAATGGCTCTTTCAATATATTCAAGAAAGAAATAATGAAAAACATCTCAACAGTGGAGCTTGAAAGGGTGATAAGTTTGATGATCGAGAATGATAAATTCACAAGAATGAGGAAGGTTCAACTAGCTGAAATGTTGGTAAACGGAAATGAAAGAAGGGAAAGGGAGAAGGTAAAAATGGAAGAGAGTTATCAGGAAGGATGAGGAGTTAGACAGATTGGAAAGAAGATCAAATAAACTCAAGGCTAGAGGATTAAGCATGGTTTCCGAAAATGGTGTGTTCCTGAATATTAGACCTCACAGACTATCAAGGTACAAAGTTGAGCATCTTGGCAGTTACTCACTAGAAGAATGGCTAAAGCTTGTGGAAGCACTATGATGAACTGAGATCATTGAAGAACTTGAATGTTTTGTAAGGCTAAAGGACTAGATTAGATCTCAGCCAGGATATGAAAACTTCAGTTAGTTTTATAATTCAGTTTTCTTTGTAATAGCTAGATGACATTTATGTAAAAAATGTACTTTGTATATCTGTGTTGTTTTTCATTTTTATTTAGGGATTAGTCTTGTTATCATGCATGAATTTGTGATAGGTGATCTTCTCACAAATTAGGGGAGATTGTTGTGCAAGACATAACTTGATATAACAAGACTAAGTCTTATTAACAATCCTAAGATTCATTTGACCTATAATTCTTATATAATCTGTAATGGTATTCTTTGAGTATGTAAGAATATTGAAGAAGACTAGATTGAAGTATTTTTCAGTAAACAGCCAACAAGCTAGGAATAAATCTCTGAAAGAAGATCAAACCTGATCATGACTCAGAATGAAGATATATAGCCTGGTGAAGAATAATGTTGTAGATTGAAAAATGTTCTAAGTCAAATGTCGAGAAGTCACAGATCAAGGAATGTCGAGAAGTATATCAAGAACTGCTCAAGCTTATCGAGAAGTCAACTTGACATGTAGAGAAGTCTTTTCTCTTGTAGAGAAGTCATCTCACTTATAGAGAAGTCACTTTGCCTATAGAGAATTAAACTTGACATGTAGAGAAGTGAAGATGTCGACAAGTCAAAATGCATGTAGAGATATCGAGATGTCGATAATTCATTTACGCATGCAAAGAAGTGGAGATATCGATTAAACATTTACATATATAGAGAAGTGGAAATATCGACAAGTCATTTACACATGTAGAGAAGTCGAGATATCGATGAGTCATTCTATATCGCGATACAGACATTGTAATGCCCCCAAATCCGGGGTCGGGGATCCGGGTTGTCACGAGTTCCATTTCCCTTAATAACAACCAATCTTAATAAACAACCAACTACTGCGTACTGTGACCCCACAATAAACACACACACCACAAGTTATAGTCTCAGAGATGAATACCAAAATAATACAAGTCATTTTATTCCACAATTATAAGTCATTATACCTCAAAAGGGTTTCTGAATAAATTTACATTTCTTTGCCATTATTACAATTCATAAAGATACATAAGTCTGGTACATCAAAAGTTGAAAGCCTAGCCTATTGGTAGTTCCTACCTCAGCTATAGCGGCATCAACGCCTATAGGAAACTGCGGAAGGTTTCCTATCCGCTCGTGAATTTGGAGCTTGGTCCTGTTCATCTTGTCTATCTGTTGTTGTGTGATGAAAGAAGAAAGCAAGGGTGAGTAACAAGCCCACCGAAATAATATGTATAATAACTAACAATATATGAGCATTCTCATAGTACTCATGAAAGTTTTGGTCAAGCAGATATGAACCAAGTTTGATATCTTAACATGACCAAGTCGCAAAATAATCAGTATATATGTATATATACTTTTCAAAATCTTGGAAATCCTCTTCCATGCATAATATACACAGGGTTCTAGTTTATAACTGTATAAAAATATCGTTGCAAGGTGATCTCATATATCTAACCTTGTCATAACGTTTTTCTAAAAATCTTTGTCATGCATAAGATAATCATTAACTAGATATAAGTTGAAAAGATGAAGTTACAAGATACTCCAATATACTTATATCTTTTCCGAATACTACTCGAACTACCACCGTTCAAGCTATAATCAGTTTCAAAAGTTTATCACATAGATGAGACTACAAGATAAGACTTGAATATATTCAATCTTTGAAATATCATTCAAAAGAAATGAAGTTACTCGATATTTTATTAATTCCTGATATATATACACCTATACATATCTCATACATTCCTTGAAACCCTCTGTTATGAAAAGTATAAATAGAGTTATAATACCCAATGAATTTGGAAAGAAGAAAACTTTGGCATAAACCCGATATCTTGCTGATCAGGCAAAGATACCCATTAAGTTACCTTTTCTACTAGTAGATGGATGAATCTCCCACCGGTCATCACCCTGGTCGCATTAGGACCTTGTGCTGGACCGCCACCCGGCCTCTTACGTGTTGATGGACTGCCACCCAACCACTTACACTTTGATAGACCGTACCCCGGCCTGTCGCTTATGCTGACTCAATTAGATGGACTTACTTCCCGAATGTTGGGCAAGTAATTAAATTCTTTTATCAAAACCGCAATCTTGTTGTGAATATAATATACACCACAGAGCCGGATCCCTCAGATTTTTAAGTGAGTATTTAAATCCCCTTCGAAAGGAAGATCTTAAATTTGAAAACGAGTTTTGGGATCCGCTCTAACTTTTAAAATTATTTTGAACACTCGAAAATATTTTAAAGAATGTTTAAAGTACTGATGATTTAATAAAATAAATCAGTCCCGATATATTAGAAAATATCTGAATATTATCATTTAAATAATATTCCCATAAAAGATAATTATTATAAAATAATTGAAGTAGAAGTTTTTAAAACTCATACTTGAAACGAATAATAAATAACAAAAGATATACTTATACGAAAGTACAATCCTTATTTGAATAATCAAATATAAGTTTGATTATTATTTAAAACTATCGAATATACCTTATTCGATTAATAGTTATAGAAAACTATATATAAACATATATTATACTCGGGAACATCGATTCCCAGTTTAGAAAAATGTTCACCTTTGGGTCCCCTATACTAAGGGTATACGCAACTACTGCTTATCTCTAGCATAGGTATTATACAGTTTATAAGCATTTGAATTGATAACTTAATATCAAGATTTGACAACATGCATATATATACCATATCAACATGCTCCAATATATCGCAAGATTTGCTAATAATAGTAATGCACTTATCTCAAGATAATGCATCAATATATTTATATCACAACAACAGTATAACGGGTAAAAAACTTGCCTGAGTGTTTCGGGGTAGACTTAAGCTTAGAGTGGGTCCGGTAACCTATGAACAACAACATAAGCCGGAATTAGACCACGATAACTTAAGAAACTAGTCAAAACTCACTCATAACCTAACGGTCGCTTATACGCTTAACGATTTGCATTAATCGCTCGCGTACCCTCGGCTCCACTAATTTTAATAAATTAACCGTTACGAATTTTAAGACAACTCTTTCGCGAATACTTTACCAACTTCCTAATCCACCTTACATAATTGTTTCGTAATCCAATTAGTCATTTAAGGGCCTTAAACAAGGTTTCAAAGTAAAGCGAGGGGTAATGGTTCGCTCGTGAAACGCCGTTACTTAAAACGGTCGTTTCTCCTAAACCGTACATTGGATCTAAGCGAACCACATACCAAAACGAAGCTTACGACATGATCTAGATAAACATGGCAAAGTTCAGAATCTTACAGTGAGTTCACGGGTCCTGAAGCTAAGCACAAAAATAGTTTAAGGTTAATCGGTCGTTACGACGACTATGTTTACGCGATTCCCAAAATAATTACCACTCTAAATCCTCATCAATTCACTCCCCTCCTCCAACAATCAATAATACAACAAATACAAATTAAACCACTGAAAAATCAGTCCACACTCCAAGGTTTTACCAACTCATTCAATCACTACAAATTCACCATTCAAAATCAACACAACTTCACAAAAATCATTACTAAGCGTGGATCTAACTATACATTTACCAATTCATCTAAAATTCAAACAATCAAGCTTACTACTAAAGGTCAAGAAGTTTTTATACCTTTATTTGTGAGTGAAAAGTTGCCAGGGAGCCTTAAAACCTTGGTCAATCCTTATACAAGCTTGGATCTCACAAACAATCAAGAAAACACAAAGTTAGATTTTAAAGTTTCTAAAAGTCCGATTTAAAGAACTGTAATAATGAAGGTCTTACCATGATTATTTGGACAAGACTTGTGAACAAGATTTGTAGGCCATCTCAATACCTTTCCAACGAGCTATAGAACACAATATTTTAGTGATATTGAAGGAGATATGACAGTTTGAAGTTGCTGGCATTATTTTAGCCGAGAGCAAAATGTTGAAATGGAAAAAATGGAAAAGCTTCTTTGATTTCCTTGCATAAATATCTTCTCCCTTGATGACATCATCCATCATGCATCACTTTCTTTCCATGTGTCAATACCTTTTGGTTTGATGATGTCATAATTTTTGGCTTCTTGTACAAGCTTGTCTCTTGGTCGCTTATTTGTTTTACGGTTCGCTTAACTCTCATTCTCGTTAATAGTTTGAGGGATCATATCCGGGATCTTATTACTTGGGTTTCCCTGAACCTTTATTAATATCTTATATTCCTTTCATGATCCTCTGCTATAATACTTAAATAAAAATCCTTTTAATCATGTTACTTTATACTCAATTCTTTCGGTTTCTGGTGGATTTTCGAGAAAAATTAAAGTGTCCGAATTCGAATTCTGACGACCTTTACATACACTCATTTACTTTATGGAATACTAATACGATCTCAGAATTTCCATAACAGTACTCCTATATAGTGTGGTCTGATAATTTTCCTTAATCAACATAATCAGAAAAAAATTTACTATTCATCAAGGTTTCAAAAATTTCCAAAAATTGGGGTTATTACAATATCCCCTCCTTAAAAGGATTCCGTCCCGGAATCAGATAGAAAATAATTGAGGATGCTTTCCTAGCATTGTGCTTTCTAACTCTCAAGTCAATTTTTTTCCATATTGTGGTTTTGCCACAAAACTCTGACTAGTCTGATAACCCTGTTCCTAAGCACTTGCTCCTTTCAATCCATAACCCTTACTGGTTGCTCCATATAGGTCAAGTCTGGTTGCATGTCTATGCGCTCGTATTCTCCCATGTGTCCGACATTCGGATTATGCTTCCTTAATATTTATACGTGGAACATGTTACGAACTTGCTGCAGGTTCGGGGGTAGGGCTAGTTCATTTGATAATTTCCCAATACATCGTAATATATCCAAGTGTCCAACAAATCATGGACTTAGCTTTCCTTTCTTTCCGAACCTCATCAATCCTTTCCAAGGCTTTCCAAGGGGATACCTTTAACAACACTAGGTCCCGAATTTCACACTCTTTGTCCTTTCGCTGTCAAATCAGCATACTTCTTATGTCCATCTTGGGCTACTACCAGCCGTCCTCTGATTAGATCTATTATATCCTTGGTCCTTTGGACCACTGCTGGTCCGAGCATCTTGCGCTCTACAACTTCATCCTAACATAAGGGAGATCGACATTGTCTTCCCTCAAGGATTTCATAAGGCGACATTTCGATACTGACATACGATCTATTATCGTAAGAAAACTCAATCCGCGTTAAGTGATCATTCCAAATTCTTTAGTCTATTGCATAGACTCTCATCATAGCTTCTAGCATTATAGCTTTTACTTCTCAATACCCACTCTTTTCCAGTTCATAATCGTTACTATCTTCCGTACAGAATACTATTCTAGATATACCTTTACTCGCTAGAGTTTTATAACCTTTTAATAAATGTGTCAACCTTAGTATCACAAACGCGTTTCCATTCCGAATACCACCATACTTTTACTACTCTTTTTTCAGCTGCTTCTATTTTCCAAAGTTTGATCAATCATATAGAAGTAAAGGAATTTATTGAGAGATCACTATGATCATAAACACTTGTTCTATTGCATAGTTAGTACAGAAGGTGGCCAGCCTTTAGTACTTGACAAACAATTAAACAACATGTGGTATCCTACTAGGCTTCTATCACACAGATAGATAGTCATTCGGCTATACCTCCCCTTTTGGAAGGGTTGTTCTTCTCAGTTTACACGAAAATGAAAAGAAGGGAAGAAGAAAGAATTTAAGAGAATTATATAAAAATATTTCCACAAAACATCTGGCTTGGAGTCTACCTCTGAACTATAGAGGTTTATCACAGGAGAACAAAACATATATATGTATATATATCTCAACATCAAGTATTATAGCATCGTATTTCACGTGCCTGAATATTTTGCTATTCCGTCCATCATTCTATGGACCCATGCTCTTGTTCGAGTTATTAAAAATCACCTTTGAAACTCTCTCGATATCAAAAATCGAATCTGGGATTTCATTCCAGACATCATTGCTACTAGAATCCTACGTTTGCACCACAACCTTCCTCATATAGTAATACGACTCTCTGTCGCTAACAAAGAATAAATATTCACTAGTTAAATAATCGACTTACTTAGTCTACCAATGATAACTTATACATCACCACGACCCGATTAGTGGTACTTAATCTCAACATCCATTACAATACAATACTCACGGTTGTTATCATTTTTTTATTCACAGAATCATTACTGCATTACTATAGTCCACCGTGGACCTACGGTAGTCATTTGTTTTCCTTGGAATCATAATAGCTAACCATACGGAGTCCATACATGTCGTATAGAATTCTTCTAAGGAGGTAACATAATCACCATTCATGATTCATGAAGAACATTCCAGATCTTGATGTACATACATGACATGAAGCAGATAAAATTGCAGAAGAGTTTCAATCAAAGCAATGATAGCATGTTAATACCATTCTTAACCATATGTCTTTATTAGGAAACATGAAGCTCAAAGGTTCATGTAGTCCTCTCGTAACATGGTCCTGGCTTATCTCAAGAGAGGACTTTCTAAGATAGATAGCCCGCTCACGGCGATTACATGAATTAAATCTTTACCAAACTACTATTACGGTTGAGTATCGTACAATCATCAGAAGAAATGTCAATCTTTCAAACCATAATAAAACCTTCACGACTTTAACCATCATCCTTGTATTCCTCTGGCACGAGCACCTATAATTGTCCTCTTACACTTAAAGTGTCGGCCACCTCTTTGGCCTTTCCTGATAGTAAAATTTCCTTACAATCAATGTCATTTTAACCACCTCCAACTAAATTTTCTACCTCATTACAATCACTGCTTATGTGAAAATGCTTTTCTTAAGTCCTGGTGAGAAAAAAAATCACCATTTTTCCATAAGTCATTGTCTTAGTCTTTAGATGTGAACATTGTCACGACTGACTCTCGATCATACTTAAGACGTCTCTTATCTTGGGTCCTTCTTGTTTTCACCAATCTCGACCCTCATTAGGTCGATCTATACTTTCTTATAGTTCAACACGTGCCCCACCTAGCATTATTATAATTACATCATATTTCCTTTATCAAAATTTCTATTCTTGAGAACTTTGAATATTACCTTTCTCCTTGTAAAACTCTAAGGTTATCCTTAAATCCTTCATCAGGTACACCCTAGGTACAGCGCATATCAAGATACCATTTACTAATACCAGAATCATTGTCTATATAGTTCTGAAAACTTTCTCCATTGATCTTTAAAGATTGTTGTTGCCTTAGTCCTTCATTCCGTACTACCCATACTCATAATGTCCCTATTAAGGGTGAAATGCCAACCTTTATGCATCCCCCATGGTTCATCTCAAGTTATTGAGGTTATATCCTTAATTTCACATTTAAAAAGGTACTTGCATCCTTACATGGATATATCAAGTCATATATCCCTGATAAGGGTATCTTATTCAATCATTCCCACCTCGATAATATATGCCTAATTTCACAATAACATCTGTATTCAAAATGAGGTCAATCAATACGGCCTCCAAAAGATAACAACGGTTATCCGCTTTTCTTTCCTGGTTTAGTAATGATAACAAGGATGTTCTAGAAGATATTGGTCGTGTTTAACGTGAACTTTTTAGTTCTAACTACTCATTTACCTCTTTTATTTATCTCAACAGTCATCTCAATGTTGGGATATCTTTTATACCTGGCGTCCCCCTTTTTGGGTATCAATTCACATGCGTTACTTACACTTCACATTCTTGAAGGTCACTTCCTTCATCCAATTTCCTAATTTCTTACTTTCTTGTCTCCTCAGTCTATCCGCGTCTCATTATTTATCCTTCGAACTATCTCAAGGTTTCCTCGAATCCTCCCGACTTAAAGGGGATAAAATATATGTATCTCTTATGCCTTCAACCATCAACTTTAACTCATGGTGAATCACCTTCGTCCTGACGATTACATACTTTTCTATTTCTATTGCTACGAGTCTTTAGGGTTTCCTCATACCCAACTCCCTTATCATTCCTCAAACTCTATTGCCTTTATATTCCTTTCCACTTCAGTTTCTTTTTATTTTCCTTTCTCTTACAATCATTTCATGAACCCACTAATCATTGACTTCAAACATCACGTCGTTCTGGGATTCTTGTCCTCAGAACGAATCTTGACAACTTTTACAACTTAGATTCATAATTCATCATACTCGTCCGCCTTTGTTCTGGCTCTAAAGCTTTTACACTACCACCATAACCTTGGGAAGTACTTTCCCGAAAACAATTGACTGAACTTTAATCACTTTATTATAACCTCTGGCTCCGTGCCTTTTTTGGCCTTTCACCAGCGGGTGGCCTCTCTCTTAGGAGGGTAGTGACAAAAATAGTCTTTTGTGATTCATCAATCATTTAGAATCTCAAATGATTCCTATATTTCCTGTAGCCAGGCTCTTTCCTCGACTGTGTCAGCTTGTTCCTAGGAACTCTGAGAGCTTAGCGACTTAAAGGTCGTGAAAAAAATTTCTCACCGCATTGTATCCTTAGGGTGGTGGTTGGGGATAATAGTCTAAGTTCTGTTTAGACAGGTCCATGAATTGCCGCATAGGAGTACCGTCTCGGGTCTCCTTTCCTTACTCGACTTCTGTTTCCTTAGTATGAACGTTCCCTCCTCCTCCCCATAATCGGGGTCATCCTACCTGTTTTAAATCCTCATTTTCCACTTCATTATGTTATGGGTTCCTTCTATCTTGATGGCAACCTCCCTGACTATCACATTCAGGGTTTGCTCTAAATCTTATTTCTCAAACTAGGGCTTTCATCTAAGATCTCATCTTTAAGCTCTTGAACATTGAAACCCAATTTTTATCGGAATACCTCATTATTCCCTTATCATCTTTCTCGGTATTAATCTCTTCTCCCGTCATTGGCTCTCTGCCTTCATTCATCACTTTTTCTTGGCACAATATGATCTTTTCCCATAATTCAGGCTGCATTACAACCTCAAACAACCTTTCAGTACCGGCTCCGGTTACCTTCACTTCTATTTCCATTTTCCCATAATTGAGTCTCTCATTTCTACTAAGGGCGTCAGCCACCACATTGGCTTTACATGGCTGATAAATAATCTCATAATTATAATCCTTGATTAGCTCTAACCACCTCCTCTGGCGCATGTTGAGCTCTTTCTGCGTAAAAATATACTTGAGCTTTTGGGGTTTGCGTAAACCTCGCACTTCTCTCCATACAAGCAGTGCCTCCAATATTTAGGGTAGATCTATTGTCGTGAGCTCAAGATCATGGGTGGGATATCGAATTTTATATTCCCTTAATTGTCTTGACGCGTACGTGATTACCTTGTTGTGCTGTATAAAAAGCACCCTAATTCCTTATGCGAAACATCACTACAAATCACAAAATCTCCTTTTCCATCCGGCAACGCCAACATAGGGGCCGCCACCAATCTTTGCTTTAGTTCTTGCAAGCTGTTCTCGTATTTCTCTGTCCATTCAAACTTCTCAGTCATACGAGTAAGCCGCGTTAAAGGGGCTGCTATTTTGCAAACTTGAACGAACCTACGGTAATAACCGGCCAATCCTACCTCTGGTAGTCACCCGGACTACGGTCATTTATTCCTTAGCGATCATCTCTTCAGTCTTGTTAGGATCCTTCATGAGATCCTCCTCAGAAACAATCCCTTCTGGGATAACATCCTTAATCGTTACATCCGTAATATAAACATCATCTGGTCCCTCGTTAGGGTGCTCCATTGGATCCACAATCTGAATCCAAATATGTAGTAAAACATCATCATATTATTGCTCTTGAACTTCAGGGTTCGGAGTCCAACTACCAAATACGATAACGAACTACGCTTCTATCACGATATTTATAAGGGTTCTCATAAGGGTTTTAACTGTCAGTACTACATTAGGTAGTCTGACTATGAACTTGGCAAGAGTTCTTATTATCTTAGTGAATTTCTTATCTTAACGTCGCATCATCTCTGAGGTTTATAACGCTTAGCTCCGATACCATTTCTGTAACATCCCCAAATTCGGGGTTGGGGATCCGGGTTGTCACGAGTTCCATTTCCCTTAATAACACCCAATCTTAATAAACAACCAACTGCGTACTGTGACCCCACAATAAATACATACACCACAAGTTATAGTCTCAGAGATGAATACCAAAATAACACAAGTCATTTTATTCCATAATTATAAGTCATTATACCTCAAAAGGGTTTCTGAATAAATTTACATTTCTTTGCCATTATTACAATTCATAAAGATACATAATTCTGGTACATCAAAAGTTAAAAGCCCAGCCTATTGGTAGTTCCTACCTCAGCTACATCGGCATCAACGCCTATAGGAAACTGCAGAACGTTTCCTATCTGCTCACGAATTGGGAGCTTGGTCCTGTTCATCTTGTCTATCTGTTGTTGTGTGATGAAAGAAGAAAGCAAGGGTGAGCAACAAACCCACCAAAATAATATGTATAATAAATAACAATATATGAGCATTCTCATAGTACTCATGAAAGTCTTGGTCAAGCAGATATGAATCAAGTTTGATATCTTAATGAAAGGAATATGTCCTAAGTCCAATCATGTATTAGGATTTAGGAATAACTTTTATGTAATCTATTTTGATTTCATTGATATTAATAAAGACTTGTTTTGTTTTTATTACGGGCTTTATCTATTTAAGTGTTTAAATAAGATATACCATAGTTTAGAGTAATGCTTTTTATGGATTATGATGAGATCATAATAGTGAGACCTAAAAAGATGATAACTCTAAACTTAAATAGTTCCTGGTCATAGGATTACTAACTGGTAATTAATAATCCGCAAAGATCGGTACATACTATGCTTGCTTCATTATGAAGGATGTTTGTTCTCATAGACATTTCTGTGGTGACACAATAGCTAGTATGTAGGTGCTTATTATAGAATAAGTTCACTGAACATGACTCGCACAGCTGAACAACTGATGGAGTTCACTCACGTGTCAACAGTTGTTCACATAGTGATAGTTGTACAAGTATCCTTAGACTTGAGATCATTATAGTCATCTTGTGTACACTGAACTATGCTTTGGTTTAGTTCTTAGTCTCCAGGGATAATTATTAGGGCTCTTCTGGGTATAGGAATTTGTACACGAAGATAGTGTATGATCAATAAAGGATCTACCCCTTCCAGTGAAGGAAGCGAATGTTCAAGGCTGATCCACTTATGCTAGTTCAGGAATCTCTGGCCAGAGTGAATGAAATTAGAAAGGAGTTTCTAATTTGCATAGAACTACGCATAGTAAATGGTAAGCAAGTGATTGAATTAGATAGGCTTGACACGAGATCCATACCTTGTATTTAATCGGGACATTGTAGGGTAGAAGGAGTTTATTGTACGGTAACTATTCACTGAATAGGTTCTTGATATTCTAAGCAGTGAATTCATATTATCCGGA
Organism: Apium graveolens; assembly: GCF_009905375.1. Lineage (NCBI taxonomy): Eukaryota > Viridiplantae > Streptophyta > Magnoliopsida > Apiales > Apiaceae > Apium > Apium graveolens. Next base: position 152,773,997 of record NC_133652.1, read on the forward strand.
TAGTCGCGATATGCTGAGAAGTATCCCTCACGATGTAGAATAAATGTGATTAATTAATTAATCATATTTAATAAATTAGAGAATTTATATAAATAATGATAAAATAGTTTTATTATTATTTATTTCTACTACCGGCTTAATATTGAACCTACAGGGTCACACCATAAAAAGAGAGTGATTTAATGGTGTAGGAATTAATTAATAATGGCTAATAATTATTTATTTGTGAAATAAATAATTAATTGGCAAATTTAATAATTGATTAAATGAGATTTAATTGATTATAAATTAATTAAGAAAAGTTCTTAATATTATTAATTAAAGGATTTAATTTTTGGAAATTAAATCAAGAGAGAGAATTATTTCTAAAGTGTTTAGAAAAAGGATTAATGATTAAAAGGTGTTTTAATTATTAATGAGAATAATAAATGGGATAATAATAATAATATTTATGGGAAAATTTCAGTTGAAAATTTTGCCTATAAATACACTATTATAGACCCTATTTTATTCTAACCCACATCGAACCCGAAAACCCAAAAAGTTTGAAAAACCCAATTCTCTCCACCTCCTTCCTCCTCCTTAACATCGTTTTCTTGGTGGATACCGGTGGAGTGCTTCACACTTGAGGAGCAACTGCTAAGGATCTCTGATCATTGTCTCCGAATTATTTTAAAAGGTTAGATTCGATCCCTCAAATTTTTATTCATGATCTGTATGCTTTTATTTGGATTTTGTATGTGTAAAAGTGTTTTGCCATGCCCCGCTGCGTTAAAAATCCAACATTGGTAAAAGAGCATAGGTTGTATGCATATAGATCTGTGGTAAAAATTTCAGAATTTTATGTGCTTGTATGAATTAATTATGATTTTTACAAGTTATATCATGGATTAATTTTGTCTGATGAGAAATCGTTTCTCAGAATAATTTTGAATGTTGATCTGGATTCTACAAGTGTTGTAGATCGTCTGGGTATTTTTTTCATAATTTTATGATGTATAGATTTTTTATTATGAATTTTTGAAGTTCTTGTAATTAAATTCGTAATTTAATAAGTATAATTATATGTTACGACCGGCATTTTATGTAATATTATTTGTGAATAATATTAAGTTAAATAAAAATATATTCAATGCTTGTACGTTTGTGTGAGTGAAAATTTCTGCATTATAAATTTGCTTTGGGTAGTATATGATTTTTCAAAGCAAGAATTTATTTAATTTCTTTATTTTTGATTTATAAGGAATATTCTAAGCTTTGGAAAAATTTTCTTTTAAAAGACATTTTGTTCACAAAATTTTGAAAATGATTTTATAAAGTCTCTAAAAATCCAAGTTATTTTATGGTATAAATTTTATAATTTTTGAACTTGTATTTTATTATATAAAAATAAATCTTTGGAAATTAGTTGCTTAATAATTATCAAATTACATGATTACCCTTGCATGCAAACTCTCTTCTATTCAACCAAGGGGCAAGGAGGGCAATTCCAACCCCACTCACTTTCATTTTACTAGCCACATTACTATTTTGTCCTTGCATGCAAATCTACCTAACTAAGATTGGAAGGTTACTATTGTAATTTCTCTCATCCACTCACTTATGGGCAAATAAAAACCAAGTAAACATGACAAACACACCACTTTCACTCCACCATTTCCACACTTCTCCTCCCTCCTCCCTCTCCTCTCGGCCCTCCCCCTCTCCTCTCGGGTTTTTAGCCGAAAACCTACCCCCTCCCCTTTTCTTCATTCCACATTCAAGTTTCCACCTTCCATACAAGTAAATATTACTTCCTATATCATGATCATTCATATTTCAAAGAGTTTTGAGTAGAAAGTTTAAGTTTAAGGGTTGCATGTAAAGGTTTTAGTGAAACTCAAAATACAATCTTGATTCTTATGGATTTAAGGTTGTTTTCGAGAGGACTACAATAAATGGATAAGTGCCAAGTCTTGAGAAGGAAACTCTTGATGATTTAATGGCCATTTCCATCCATTTCATTCGGCCATGACCATATGGGAGCCGAATGAATGGTCCTTGAAATCATTCTTGTTGTTTTGTTCAATTTTTGCATGTTTATGTGATAATGACTTGAATTTTGTGGTGAAAATTTGATAAAACTCCTTGCATGCTAAGTGATCATCTAGGTATACCTTATGCTAGGCTTGCATGTCAATTTTAAGATGGAATATATGTAGAAAATATGTTGTTTTGGTTTGAAAAACCCGAAGGCATGCATGCATGTGGAATTCTCTTAGTTTGTTGTAAGATTTTGATCATTTGGAAAAGATTTTGTTAGTGAGCCTTAATTTCAGTAGGAATAATGTGATAATATTGATTTATGCTTCTTGTTGCATGGTAATAATTTGTGGTTATCTTTTATAAAAATATATATCTTGTTGTTTCAAAAGCATGAAGATTTGCGATTTGTTAAGAGTAGTCTCTTTTGTTTTGCCATAGTTGCACCTTAGGTAAGGATGATCTCACCAAGGTTATTTTGAGAAAAAGGGAGTTAGTTCAGTAGAATACCAAGTATAGGTCTTGGTTTAAGTATTTAGTTGTTGATAATTGGGTTTGTCAAGTCAAAACCTTGGAAAATGAGAGTTATAGTTTCTGCAGAAAAATCAGTTTAGTACCCTGAGGTTTAGAGTGAGTTTTGACCATGTCATTGATGTGCACTTTGAGGCCCAAGCCACCAGAAGTTAGTATGGGGAGTATATAATAGGTTTTAGGAGTTGGTTGGAGGTTTGCATGTCATTTGGTTAGGTGCACAAGTAGAATAACAAAATCTGTCCAGCAGGGGACAGTTTTGTTGCAACTTAGAAATAGGGAGATTTGGCCATGTCATGGGTAGGCCCTCATTAGGCCCAATTGGGCCTTAGTTAGAGGGTATGTCAGAGAAGTTTTTCCAACCATAGTTCATAGGATATGAGCTAGAACCATGTGTCACAAGTTAATTCAAGTCAGGGCATTTTCTGCCCAGAAAAACAGGGGTACCTTGGACTTTTAGCTTAGGCCCAAGAAGGCCCAAGCCAGGCCTTTGAGCCACATCAAGCTTGTGAGATGCCCTTAGGTCAGGAGAGTCTTGTGTAAAAATTTTGAAGAAAAACTTGTAGTTTAAGAGTGTCTAATGCACTCAAGAAACCTTAGTTACCATTCTGAAATTTGCACCAGTGAGCACTTTCACTTATCACATAGTTTTAGGACACTTAGAAGTGAGTATTAGGTCGACCACCATAGTTGTAAGATAGTATAAGGTCAGTAGAACAAAAGGCACAAGTGAGGGTCAATAGGTTTTGGATAATTTAGGAAAGGCACATTGAGTTAGGAAGCCCAAATTCGAAGACTTCGTTTAGTTAGCGACCAAGTAACTTAAGTGGTGAGTCGAGATCATCCAAGCCTAGTGTGGCATTATGGTGTATATGATGTTATTTGGTATTAATATACGATATGTGATTATGTGGCTACGTGTGTACATTTGAAAATATAAATGGTGGATATGAATTAAGTGTGTATAGGCCTAAGTGCCATCCATGTTTAATTTCGGGTTGTAAATAGGTTAAGATGGAAAGAATATATTATAATGAGGATTATTATTATTTATGTAGGATCTCGAGACGAGGGAAAACTTGCCATAAAAGTCGAGTGAAGCTCCAGTTGTTGCTCCTACCAGTCAGACCAGACCAGTCTATCTCAAGGCAAGTGATTCAACTTGACCTTCGCATTTACTGTAAACAGTTCATATATATATCGATGCAATTATCCTGAGTCATTTCGATATATTTAAATCAAGAGTATCTTTTGTTTATCTTTGAGTTACATAGAGATGCCATGAACCCTCGAGTACGTATTGCAAGTAGTTCAAAAGTCTTTCATGATAGTTTAATGCCATGATAAAATAGAGATGTGTTATAATACCTTATTGATCCTTTTGATTATCATGCTATTGATCCCTAAGAAATCTTGATGTTGCACCCTGATGCTTTGATTCAACTCTTGAAATAACCTCGATAGAAACTTTATCTTGATACCTAAAAGCCAATCTTTTCTTAAATTCATTCATGATTGTTTGATAACCCTATCCTTACCCTAAAGCTTGATACCCTGTTATATCTTGAGCTGATGATCACTTCCTTTATATTTTAGCACCTCTATCCTATTGGAACCAGTGATGCTTATCTTCTTGATGTTCTAATACCTATACCTTGTCTACAACCATTGCTTTAAGCCTAGTTTGGCATTACTCTTTCATATTATCCAGTAGCCTTGCTTAATTTCCTTGTCAAAATTCTTGTTTATGGAAATCTCTCGATTACCCTAATATAGTAAAGTCTAGTGGATCATGGCCCTGAGATTTAGTGTCATATTTCCAGTGTTTCAAGTTGATCTATAATCCCCTGATAAAAAAAAATGAATGATTTCAGTCAAAAGAGATTTTGTCATAAATCGGCATCAGTTTTCAAAGTGAATAAAAGGTGGATTTTTCAGTCCCAAAGGGGGACAAATGTTTTCTTGAATGGTGGATCTGGACTGAGACGCGAGTCCTTTCCACACTTATATTAGGCTTAAAAGTTGCCTAGGGATTCCCAATAATGTTTTAGAACCCAGCGAGGTTCGGGATTACTTCGCGGCTGATCACCGGCTGTAATCCGTAGCGTCATAAAATGATTTTGATTAAGAATGGTTTTAAAATTTGTTTTGATGCAAGCAAAATGATGCCAACTCACATAAGTTTTATCTCTCGATTATCATTGATTATGTCATTCCATTGTCATTCCTAAAGGTATATCTCGATTTATGCTTTGCGTTGTATTGTTAGCACTTGTTGAGCTTTTGGCTCACTTCTTGCTTTACCCTGATATTACAGCTAGCAGCCATGGTTAGATTCAAGCAGACTGCCCGTAAGACCTGTGATGCTGATGCTTATGTTCGAGCTCAGGTAGAATAAGTAATAATAGTTGTGTGAGGACTCGGTATTTGTAATCAGATGTAATAGTTGGTAGTGTTGGGCTGTTCCAAACCCTAAACTGTAAGATCTTGGATTTTGGTTGTGTAATACTCATTAAAATGATGTAATAGCTATAATTATTTTGCTATTTAAGTTGGGGGTGTGACAGGTTTTGGTATCAGAGCTACGGTTTAGAGTCCCTGGACAGCCCAAATAGGTTATAGGATTTGTGTGTAGGTTATAGATATTACGCGAGAGAGAAGGTAAAGTAAATTATTATTAATACTCCTCTTATTGGTTGTCAGCAAAGGGCGCATTCCTCGTCATCCTCTGGGTCGGACGACACTATTGCTTTCTCCGTGTATGCTGAGTTGAGGCGCGAGTTCGACATGCTTCAGGGCAAGTACGACCGACTGATAGACCGACTGAAGAACGTGTATCCGGACAGCCGAAACTACGAAGGGAAGCCCAAGGAGCAGATGATTGCGAGACCTGAGACCTTGGTTGGGTACGTCAACACTAAGCTTGAGGAGATGCCAGCGCACCGGGACCGTACCAGCCAGTATGTCATTCAGATGGTGGCGGATGAGCTCCAGAGCATTGCGAAGACGCTTCGAGAGGAAAAGACTACCAAGCCCCGTTCAGATGGAGTGGAGCCTTAGTTCTTTCCATTTACCTTTCATGTTGTTGTACTATCAAACTCTATGGAATCCCCAGTTGTTTCCGTCTTTCCTTTAAATAAGCCTGTTATTTCTAGAATCAGACTATGTCCCAATCCTATGTACTGTGACCTTTAAAATTTCAATAATTATGTGCTATTGTTCCATCTGTTCTCAACTGTTATTTTATGTTTTTATCATCATATCTGCTTAATTTGTAAACTTGACCCCATATGTAAATGCGAATGCCATGCGATACCCTCAAATCATTTTATCATTCATATTTGTTATGACACAACTCTTATTTCAGGATCATGCCTCCCAAAAAGAAGAACCCAACAACCACCTTCACCACAGACCCAAACATTCTTCAACTACTGGAAACCTTGCAACAGCAAACCAATGCTATAGCTCAACAACAACTAACTCTTCAACAACGAATTGAAAACCAAGATAACCGTGAGCCATATCAACCACCTGAACCACCAGTACCACCAAGACAAATTGTCACTTTCAAAGCTTTTCAGAATGTGAATCCACCTGTATTTCATGATACCACTGATCCAGTGATAGCAAACACATGGATCAAGGAGATGGAAAGGGCTTTTGAGTTGGTACAGTTAGGAGACGATCAGAAGACGCTGTATGCCACTTACTTCTTGAAGGGAGAAGTCATTTATTGGTGGGAATCAGTAAAAGCCATGGAAGTCACTCAGCAGGTTTCTTGGGAGAGATTTAAGAAGTTATTTCTGGACAAGTATTACCCTAAGTACATGCAGAATCAGATGGAGCTAAAATTTCTTGAGTTAAAGCAAGGGAACATGACTGTACTGGAATATGAGAAGAAGTTCACTGAGTTGTCAAGGTTTGTGACAAAGTATACCAGCACTGAGGAAGAAAAAGCAAAGAAATTTCAGCAAGGATTGGAGCCTTGGATCAGAGATAGGGTGGCTATGTTTGAGCTTGAAACTTATGCGGGAGTAGTACAGAAAGCTGCTCTGATTGAGAATAATGGGATGCAGTCAAGGAAAGAGAGGGATAACAAGAAGAGGAAGGTTCCATTTTATGGAGAAAAGTCTGAAGCTGGAAGTTCGCAAGATCGGAATGTAAAGAGGATTGGTTTCCAGAAGGGCGGAAATTTTCAAAGGAAAGGAAATTTGGGCAAAAGGCAAGAATCAAAAGGGAACAATCAGGCAAGCCAAGGGCAAGTTGAGAAAACAGGTTCCAGAGGCCAGAATGCAAGCACTGTGGAAGAAGGCACCCCGGAGTATGCAATAAGCTGAGTATGACCTGTTATAGGTGCAATCAGAAGGGACATTTGGCAAATGAGTGCAAGATGCCGAAGCCAGGAGTTACGTGCTACAAATGTGGGAAGACTGGACACATGGCTAGGGAGTGTAAGGAAACAGGACCAGTCAGAGCTCTGATGAACGTGGCAAGTACCAGTGCAAGCGTGCCAGCTGAGGTATTGGCATTACCTCCACCACCCGCACCAACCCCGCAAGCAACAGCAAGGACATTTGATCTAAAGATGAAAGATGCTGTTCAGAATTCTGAGGTGATAGCAGGTACACTTTTACTCAATAATGTCAAAGCCAAAGTATTGATTGATTCGGGAGCCACAAGATCTTTCATATCAGAATCTTTTGTTGATAAGATCCAATGTGATAAAACGGTTATGAGTGAGGTAGTAAATGTGGTAATTGCGAACCAAGAGAAGATTCCTGTGAATCAATTTTGTCCAAAATGTGAGATTGATATTTCGGGATATAAGTTCTCGGCCGACTTGATACTCTTCAAGCTGGGAGAGTTTGATATAATTTTAGGAATGGATTGGTTAGGAGAGAATAGCGCTCAGATAAATTGTAAGACCAAGAGAGTGTATTTAAAGACGAAGAGTGGAGAGAAGGTAGTATTTAAGGGACAGAGGCAAGAGCGACTATTTCTTACAATTATTCAGGCTAAGAAGTTACTTAGAAAAGGTTGTGAGTCGTTCCTAGCATATGTAGTGGATTCAGAGAGAGGCAGCCCCAGCATGGAAGATATTCCTGTAGTTAATGAGTTCCCCGATGTGTTTCCCGACGAACTACCAGGCTTACCACCAGATCGACAAATTGAGTTCGAGATCAACCTTGCTCCAGGCACGGAACCAGTTTCAAAGGCTCCGTATAGGATGGCACCAGCAGAAATGAAAGAGTTGGCGAGCCAGCTACAAGAATTATTGGATAAGGGAGTGATACGACCAAGTACGTCGCCATGGGGAGCACCTGTTCTCTTTGTGAAGAAGAAAGATGGGAGTATGCGTCTATGCATAGATTACCGGGAGTTGAATAAAGTAACGATCAAGAACCGCTACCCGCTACCAAGGATAGATGACCTTTTTGATCAGTTAAAGGGAGCAAAATGTTTTTCGAAGATTGACTTGAGATCGGGATACCATCAATTAAAGATCAAGGAAGAAGATATTCCCAAGACCGCATTTAGGACCAGATATGGGCATTATGAATTCCTAGTAATGCCGTTTGGATTGACCAACGCTCCGGCCGCATTCATGGATCTGATGAATCGAGTATTTAAGAAGTATTTGGATAAATTTGTCGTGGTATTTATTGATGACATCCTTATTTATTCTAAATCGGAAGAAGAACATATGCAGCACCTCTGGATAGCATTGGAGATACTCCGACAAGAGAAGTTGTATGCCAAGTTTACCAAATGTGAGTTTTGGTTAAAGGAAGTTCAATTTTTGGGGCATGTTATTGGAAATGATGGAATTAAAGTGGATCCGGCGAAGATTGAGGCAGTTATGAGTTGGGAGAGGCCAAGGACTCCTACGGAAGTGCGAAGTTTTCTAGGATTGGCCGGATACTATAGAAGATTCGTCAAGGATTTCTCGAAGATCGCCACACCATTGACCAAGTTAACCAGAAAGAATCAAAAGTTTGAATGGAGTGCAGAATGTGAAAATAGCTTTCAAGGGTTAAAACAGAAGTTGGTAACAGCTCCGGTGTTGGTACTTCCCGATGATCAAGGGAATTTTGTAATATTCAGCGACGCTTCACATAAGGGTTTGGGTTGTGTGTTGATGCAACACAGTAAGGTAATAGCATATGCGTCAAGACAGTTGAAGCCGCACGAGTTAAAGTATCCGACGCATGACTTGGAACTAGCCGCCATAGTGTTCGCACTCAAGATTTGGAGACACTATCTCTATGGAGAAAAGTGTGAAATCTACACGGATCACAAGAGTTTAAAATACATTTTTACTCAGAAAGAGCTCAATATGAGGCAGAGGAGATGGCTGGAATTGATTAAGGACTATGACTGTTCGATAAATTACCATCCTGGAAAGGCGAACGTAGTGGCCGATGCACTGAGTCGGAAGGAAAGATTGAATATAATGATAACATCAAAAGAGTTATCCGAAGAAATCGGAAAATTTGAATTGGAACTTTGTGCTTATGGGAAAGTCAAAGAAGTTTGTCATGCAATGACCTTTCAGCCAACACTACTGGAAAAGATAAAGAAGTATCAAGAGGAAGTAATGGAAAAAGAGAAAAATCAGTTATCTGGAGAAGAGATTAATACTAAAAGGGATGAGCAAGGAATACTAAGGTTTTCATCCAGAATATGGATTCCTCATGTACCTGAATTAAAGAATAAGATCCTCCATGAAGCCCACCATTCGAAATTTTCAATCCACCCGGGAAGCACCAAGATGTATTAAGACTTAAAGAAGAACTTTTGGTGGCCAAATATGAAGCGAGACGTGGCAGAATGGGTTGCGAAGTGCTATACTTGTCAGAAAGTAAAGGCAGAACATCAACGACCAAGCGGATTAATTCAGCCCCTGAAGATTCCAGAATGGAAATGGGAAAATATCGCTATGGACTTTATAGTAGGACTACCGCGAACAAAATCCGGACATGACGCAATATGGGTTATAATTGATCGTCTTACGAAGTCGGCGCATTTCCTTCCAATAAATGAGAAGTCGTCACTGGACAAGTTGGTTCATCTGTATGTGCACGAAATCGTATTAAGGCATGGGGTACCTGTATCAATAGTTTCAGACAGAGATCCCCGATTTAACTCAAGATTCTGGAAGCAATTCCAGGAATGTCTTGGCACGAAGTTGAATATGAGCACGGCGTATCACCCGCAGACTGATGGCCAGAGTGAAAGAACAATTCAAACAATTGAAGACATGTTGCGCAGTTGTGCAATCGATTTTGCTGGAAGTTGGGACGACCACCTGCCATTAATTGAATTTTCATATAACAACAGCTATCATTCCAGTATCGGCATGCCACCATATGAAGCTTTGTACGGCCGAAAATGTAGATCACCAACAAGTTGGGATGAAGTAGGAGAAGGAAGAATTCTCGGCTCAGAATTGGTACAACAGTTGCATGACTCAGTCAAGTTAATTCAGAAAAGGTTGCTTGCTGCTCAAGATAGACAGAGGAAGTATGCGGATCCAGCGCGTAAGGATGTTCAATTCCAAATTGGCGAAGCTGTGTTGCTAAAAGTGTCACCTAGGAAAGGGTTGATAAGATTTGGCAAGAAAGGAAAGTTAGCACCTAGATACGTAGGTCCTTTTGAGATTTTGAGTCAAGTAGGAAAGGTGGCCTACGAGTTGGCCTTACCACCTCAGTATCAGCATGTGCATAATGTGTTCCATGTGTCGTTGCTTAAGAAGTACAATCCTGACGCTAGCCATGTGATAGAATATGAACCTGTAGAAATTCAGGCAGACCTGTCATTTGTGAAGCAACCGGTTAAAGTACTCGACTGGCAAGTAAAGAGTCTTAGAAATAAATCAGTAAAGTTAGTGAAAGTACTTTGGAGGAACCCTAAGGTCGAAGAGTCGACTTGGGAGTTAGAGTCTGATATGCGTTCCCGGTATCCTCATCTGTTCTCTTAGATTCTGGGGACAGAATCCCTTAAGGGGGAGAGGATGTTACGACCGGCATTTTATGTAATATTATTTGTGAATAATATTAAGTTAAATAAAAATATATTCAATGCTTGTACGTTTGTGTGAGTGAAAATTTCTGCATTATAAATTTGCTTTGGGTAGTATATGATTTTTCAAAGCAAGAATTTATTTAATTTCTTTATTTTTGATTTATAAGGAATATTCTAAGCTTTGGAAAAATTTTCTTTTAAAAGACATTTTGTTCACAAAATTTTGAAAATGATTTTATAAAGTCTCTAAAAATCCAAGTTATTTTATGGTATAAATTTTATAATTTTTGAACTTGTATTTTATTATATAAAAATAAATCTTTGGAAATTAGTTGCTTAATAATTATCAAATTACATGATTACCCTTGCATGCAAACTCTCTTCTATTCAACCAAGGGGCAAGGAGGGCAATTCCAACCCCACTCACTTTCATTTTACTAGCCACATTACTATTTTGTCATTGCATGCAAATCTACCTAACTAAGATTGGAAGGTTACTATTGTAATTTCTCTCATCCACTCACTTATGGGCAAATAAAAACCAAGTAAACATGACAAACACACCACTTTCACTCCACCATTTCCACACTTCTCCTCCCTCCTCCCTCTCCTCTCGGCCCTCCCCCTCTCCTCTCGGGTTTTTAGCCGAAAACCTACCCCCTCCCCTTTTCTTCATTCCACATTCAAGTTTCCACCTTCCATACAAGTAAATATTACTTCCTATATCATGATCATTCATATTTCAAAGAGTTTTGAGTAGAAAGTTTAAGTTTAAGGGTTGCATGTAAAGGTTTTAGTGAAACTCAAAATACAATCTTGATTCTAATGGATTTAAGGTTGTTTTCGAGAGGACTACAATAAATGGATAAGTGCCAAGTCTTGAGAAGGAAACTCTTGATGATTTAATGGCCATTTCCATCCATTTCATTCGGCCATGACCATATGGGAGCCGAATGAATGGTCCTTGAAATCATTCTTGTTGTTTTGTTCAATTTTTGCATGTTTATGTGATAATGACTTGAATTTTGTGGTGAAAATTTGATAAAACTCCTTGCATGCTAAGTGATCATCTAGGTATACCTTATGCTAGGCTTGCATGTCAATTTTAAGATGGAATATATGTAGAAAATATGTTGTTTTGGTTTGAAAAACCCGAAGGCATGCATGCATGTGGAATTCTCTTAGTTTGTTGTAAGATTTTGATCATTTGGAAAAGATTTTGTTAGTGAGCCTTAATTTCAGTAGGAATAATGTGATAATATTGATTTATGCTTCTTGTTGCATGGTAATAATTTGTGGTTATCTTTTATAAAAATATATATCTTGTTGTTTCAAAAGCATGAAGATTTGCGATTTGTTAAGAGTAGTCTCTTTTGTTTTGCCATAGTTGCACCTTAGGTAAGGATGATCTCACCAAGGTTATTTTGAGAAAAAGGGAGTTAGTTCAGTAGAATACCAAGTATAGGTCTTGGTTTAAGTATTTAGTTGTTGATAATTGGGTTTGTCAAGTCAAAACCTTGGAAAATGAGAGTTATAGTTTCTGCAGAAAAATCAGTTTAGTACCCTGAGGTTTAGAGTGAGTTTTGACCATGTCATTGATGTGCACTTTGAGGCCCAAGCCACCAGAAGTTAGTATGGGGAGTATATAATAGGTTTTAGGAGTTGGTTGGAGGTTTGCATGTCATTTGGTTAGGTGCACAAGTAGAATAACAAAATCTGTCCAGCAGGGGACAGTTTTGTTGCAACTTAGAAATAGGGAGATTTGGCCATGTCATGGGTAGGCCCTCATTAGGCCCAATTGGGCCTTAGTTAGAGGGTATGTCAGAGAAGTTTTTCCAACCATAGTTCATAGGATATGAGCTAGAACCATGTGTCACAAGTTAATTCAAGTCAGGGCATTTTCTGCCCAGAAAAACAGGGGTACCTTGGACTTTTAGCTTAGGCCCAAGAAGGCCCAAGCCAGGCCTTTGAGCCACATCAAGCTTGTGAGATGCCCTTAGGTCAGGAGAGTCTTGTGTAAAAATTTTGAAGAAAAACTTGTAGTTTAAGAGTGTCTAATGCACTCAAGAAACCTTAGTTACCATTCTGAAATTTGCACCAGTGAGCACTTTCACTTATCACATAGTTTTAGGACACTTAGAAGTGAGTATTAGGTCGACCACCATAGTTTTAAGATAGTATAAGGTCAGTAGAACAAAAGGCACAAGTGAGGGTCAATAGGTTTTGGATAATTTAGGAAAGGCACATTGAGTTAGGAAGCCCAAATTCGAAGACTTCGTTTAGTTAGCGACCAAGTAACTTAAGTGGTGAGTCGAGATCATCCAAGCCTAGTGTGGCATTATGGTGTATATGATGTTATTTGGTATTAATATACGATATGTGATTATGTGGCTACGTGTGTACATTTGAAAATATAAATGGTGGATATGAATTAAGTGTGTATAGGCCTAAGTGCCATCCATGTTTAATTTCGGGTTGTAAATAGGTTAAGATGGAAAGAATATATTATAATGAGGATTATTATTATTTATGTAGGATCTCGAGACGAGGGAAAACTTGCCATAAAAGTCGAGTGAAGCTCCAGTTGTTGCTCCTACCAGTCAGACCAGACCAGTCTATCTCAAGGCAAGTGATTCAACTTGACCTTCGCATTTACTGTAAACAGTTCATATATATATCGATGCAATTATCCTGAGTCATTTCGATATATTTAAATCAAGAGTATCTTTTGTTTATCTTTGAGTTACATAGAGATGCCATGAACCCTCGAGTACGTATTGCAAGTAGTTCAAAAGTCTTTCATGATAGTTTAATGCCATGATAAAATAGAGATGTGTTATAATACCTTATTGATCCTTTTGATTATCATGCTATTGATCCCTAAGAAATCTTGATGTTGCACCCTGATGCTTTGATTCAACTCTTGAAATAACCTCGATAGAAACTTTATCTTGATACCTAAAAGCCAATCTTTTCTTAAATTCATTCATGATTGTTTGATAACCCTATCCTTACCCTAAAGCTTGATACCCTGTTATATCTTGAGCTGATGATCACTTCCTTTATATTTTAGCACCTCTATCCTATTGGAACCAGTGATGCTTATCTTCTTGATGTTCTAATACCTATACCTTGTCTACAACCATTGCTTTAAGCCTAGTTTGGCATTACTCTTTCATATTATCCAGTAGCCTTGCTTAATTTCCTTGTCAAAATTCTTGTTTATGGAAATCTCTCGATTACCCTAATATAGTAAAGTCTAGTGGATCATGGCCCTGAGATTTAGTGTCATATTTCCAGTGTTTCAAGTTGATCTATAATCCCCTGATAAAAAAAAATGAATGATTTCAGTCAAAAGAGATTTTGTCATAAATCGGCATCAGTTTTCAAAGTGAATAAAAGGTGGATTTTTCAGTCCCAAAGGGGGACAAATGTTTTCTTGAATGGTGGATCTGGACTGAGACGCGAGTCCTTTCCACACTTATATTAGGCTTAAAAGTTGCCTAGGGATTCCCAATAATGTTTTAGAACCCAGCGAGGTTCGGGATTACTTCGCGGCTGATCACCGGCTGTAATCCGTAGCGTCATAAAATGATTTTGATTAAGAATGGTTTTAAAATTTGTTTTGATGCAAGCAAAATGATGCCAACTCACATAAGTTTTATCTCTCGATTATCATTGATTATGTCATTCCATTGTCATTCCTAAAGGTATATCTCGATTTATGCTTTGCGTTGTATTGTTAGCACTTGTTGAGCTTTTGGCTCACTTCTTGCTTTACCCTGATATTACAGCTAGCAGCCATGGTTAGATTCAAGCAGACTGCCCGTAAGACCTGTGATGCTGATGCTTATGTTCGAGCTCAGGTAGAATAAGTAATAATAGTTGTGTGAGGACTCGGTATTTGTAATCAGATGTAATAGTTGGTAGTGTTGGGCTGTTCCAAACCCTAAACTGTAAGATCTTGGATTTTGGTTGTGTAATACTCATTAAAATGATGTAATAGCTATAATTATTTTGCTATTTAAGTTGGGGGTGTGACATTATATGTATATATAGTATATATATATATTTGTATTATCAGTACATCTGTACTGCTGTGGTCTACTGTGGCACGGAAGAAGACAGAAAAGGACAGGCACGCTGCAGAGAATAAAAAAAAATAGGGGTGTCACGCATTCCGGGAATGCGTTACACACCTGTGGCGCATTCACGGAATACGTTACACCCTTTAATGGCTTAAAAGGGGTGTAACGCATCACCGGAATGCGTTACAGGGCTTGTAACTTTTTTTGTAATACGTTACAGCCCGTCTGTTGATTTTAAAATTGATTTTCTGGGAGTTTCGTAACTCCGTTTTGGGCGTGCAATATACCGTTGGATTCGTTTTTCCGAGACGGATCTAATGGAGTGATCAATTTTAGTTTATATAAAAGTTTTGAACTGTTTATATTTCCGAAAGTGTTTTAAAGCTGTTTTTAACTATTTTTAAATGCTTCATGTGATACATAGAGATGTATAATGCTTAGACCAATATGCTAGATGATGTAACATGCCTACCTTGATGTTTATTCATGTTTATATATGTGATATATGCTTAGTTTATCATGCGATGATAGATTTAGGTGAACTTAAATGAACATAAGGCGTTTGTTAGACAACCTAGTATAGTGAAATTGTTTCATAACCTTAATAACAATATTATGAATACAATCATGAGATTCTTGTGTTTATGAAACACGTAATTGAATATGAATTTTCGATATGAGAGAAAGGATGATTCTGTCAACAACAGATTTCTATCTGTAAGAAAGGGTTATTAAGTGACGCCTCTTGACAATGCTCCACCCGATCTGTGAATCATCTGATTATTGATTATTGATTTGAAATATTTAATTTGAAAGGAAGAATTTCTTTATAATATGATTATGATTGTAACTTAATATAATCCCTCTAAAATTAAATAATATCAATTAGTAATTGGCCAATGACACAACGGGCTTGTGTCGGTCATAGCCTTCCAACATGATAGAAAAGTAGTTCTTATTTTTGAATCATTGTCGGTTCGTGCTACAGCCGAGGGCTTTGATTTCGAAATAAGAAATACTTGTCTATTACATAGAGATGTGTACATTGAATAAGAATCTAAAGGTCGGTACGTGCTACAGCCGTGGGCCTTTGGGGACTGATTCAACTGTACGGAATGTTTGGTTAGACTTGACTTAGAATATTGAGTTTGCCGTGCTACAGCCGAGACTCAATTATTTAAGAGGCTAAAGTTTGATTAGGGAATAACATGAGATGTAATTGACAAGAGTTGTCTGCCTATTAAACATTGCATGGCGGTTCATGCTACAGCCGGGATTGTGTAATGGAATGTAGGATCCCTATTCCCACTAGCATTATGAATGCTTAATTTTTCACGTAGAGGGTTGAATAAATTAGATAAACTAGTGGGAGCCACTTATGAATAAAGATCCGATTCATATAGTATTTTAAAATGAAATCGAATATTTGCTAAGTGTTGTTATGTGTTTATCATTTACAGATTTACTTTGTACGTTATGTCTTCTGCACTATCACTCAGGAGCATACTAGATGCTCACAAATTGACTGGTCCTAATTATGCTGACTGGCTTCGAAACTTGAGAATTGTTCTCAGGATTGAGAAGCTGGAATACGTGATTGACTCACCTAAGCCTACTGAACCTGCTAGCGATGCGCATAATGATGAACATGTTGTGTATCGTAAGTGGATAGATGATGCAAATGTTGCTCAATGCATCATGCTAGCTTCCATGAACATTGAGCTACAGAAGCAACATGAGCATATGGATGCTCACACTATCCTCATGCATCTACAAGAGTTGTATGATGTGGCAGGGAGGACAGCTCGATATGAGATATCGAAGGAGTTGTTCGGTTGTAGGATGTCTGAGGGATCATCTGTGAATGACCATGTACTTAAGATGATCAATTTGATTGAACGTCTTGGACAACTTGGTTTTGCCATGGATGGGGAGCTGAGCCAAGACTTGGTCTTGCAATCGCTTCCGAGTTCGTTCTCGCAGTTTGTTGTGAACTTTCACATGAATAAGTTGGATGTCAGCCTGCCTGAACTCCACAACATGTTGAAGACTGCGGAATCGAATTTTCCCCTAAGAAGAGTTCTGTTCTTCTAATTGGTGAAGGTTCCAATCCTAAGAAAAGGAAGAGGAACCCTTCCAAGAAGAAGAAAGTAGGTGAGAAAACGCCGGTTCCACCAAAAGCTGAAGACCCCAAGAGCAAAGTTGTTTGCTTTTACTGTAACAAGGTGGGGCACTGGAAGAGGAACTGCAAGGTTTACCTTGCAGAAATGAAGAAGAAGAAGGGTAGTGAGACTACCGCTTCTGATTCAGGTATGTTCATGAAAGAAGTGAATATGTCATTAAATCAAATTTCTACTTGGGTATTAGATACCGCCTGTGGTTCTCAAATCCGCAATTTGTTGCAGGGACCAAGGAGAAGTAGGACTCTTGAGGAAGAGGAGGTGATTCTACTGATGGAAATGGAGCAAGAGTTGCTGTTGTAGATGTAGAATCATTTCATTTACATAGGCCTACGGGCAAGACTATTGTTTGAAATAATTGTTATTTTGTTCCCTCGATTGTGAGGAATATTATTCCCATGTTAGACTTGGCTGGATTTTCATTTATTATTGAGAATAATGAATGTTCTATTCTTAGAGATAATATTCTTTATGGACGTGGTACTTTAAATAATGGTCTGTATAAATGTGACATAATTTACTTCAGATTGAACAAACTAATAAAAGAAAAGGGATGATGAAAATCTCACTTCATAGTGGCACTGCAGTCTCCATTTAGTGGACATGGAGAGAGGGCTGCAGATTTGCTAGGAATGGTACACACAGTTGTATGTGGACCAATGTCTACGCAAGCCATGGGTGGATTTTCATACTTCATTACTTTCATAGATGATAGATCTGGATTCGGATATATGTTTGATGAAACACAAGTCTGAGGCCTTTGAAAAGTTCAAAGAATATAAGTATGAAGTGGAGAAACAACCAAATATAGTATTATAACTCTTCGATCAGATCGAAGTGGTGAATACTTTAATGGAGTGTTTCTAGATTATCTCTAAGTAAATGGTATAGTCTCCCACTGGACTCCTCCAGATTGGTATCTGAAAGGAGAAATCAAACTTTGTTAGACATAGTTCGGTCCATGATGAGCTATGCAAATCTTCCAGTATTCCTATGGGGTTATACATTGGAAACCTCAGCATATTTACTGAATAAGGTGCCTTCCAAATCTGTTCCTCAAACTCCGTATGAGATATGGAAAGTAAGGAAACCGAGTCTTAAACACGTTAAGATTTGGGGATGTCCAGCTTATGTCAAGTAAGTTGACCCAGATAAGCTGGAATATCGATCCGTAAAATGTAGTTTTGTGGGATATCCTAAAGAGACTTTAGGGTATTACTTTTACACCGATCATCGGGTGTTTGTCTCCAGACATGCTACCTTCTTGGAAAAGCAGTTTATCCTTGAAGGAAACAGTGGGAGCAAAATTGAACTTGATGAAGTTCAAGAGGCACAAACTACTACGGATCAAGTAGAAACACCTGTTCTGACTGAACAACCTTTTATGGAACAGCCCATTCATAGATCAGGGAGAGTGTCTCGCCAACCTGAGAGGTATTATGGCCTTGTCAATGACAATGAGTTGTCGATCATTGATGATGACGACCCTGTGACCTATAATGAGGCTATGAATAGTGTTGACTCAGAGAAATGGCATAGAGCCATGAAATCCGGAAAGAAATCTATGTATACGGGATACAAAAGAATGATTAGAGTAGATGGCCAGGTGGAGACCTTTAAGGCCAGGATTGTGGCAAAAGAACTCAAACAAAGGCAATGGATTGACTTTGATGAAACCTTTTACCTGTAGCCCTGTTAAAATCAGTTCGGATTTTGCTTGTGAATGCTGCTTACTACGACTATGAGATCTGGCAATTAGCCAGATGGTTTTCTTTCCAAGAGAAATGAAAACCTAGTGTGTAAGCTGCTGCGAACCATATGTGGTTTAAAGCAGGCTTCTCGAAAGATGGAACATTCGTTTTGATGAGACAATCAAAGAGTTTGATTTTATCAAAAACGAAGATGAACTATGCGTCTACAAAAGCGTTAGTGGGAGCGCGGTAACATTTCTTGTATTGTATTGAAATAGAGTTGACATACATAACAACATAGCAGACCCACTCACAAAGCTACTTTATGAAAGTCACTTTGATCGTCATCAAGACAAGATGGGTATTAGATACCAGAGTGATTGGCTTTAGTACAAGTGGGAGATTGAAAGGAATATGTCCTAAGTCCAATCATGTATTAGGATTTAGGAATAACTTTTATGTAATCTGTTTTGATTTCATTGATATTAATAAAAGACTTGTTTTGTTTTATTACGGGCTTTATCTATTTAAGTGTTTAAATAAGATATACCATAGTTTAGAGTAAAGCTTTTTATGGATTATGATGAGATCATAATAGTGAGACCTAAAAAGATGATAACTCTAAATTTAATAGTTCCTGGTCATAGGATTACTAACTGGTAATTAATAATCCGCAAAGATCGGTACATACTATGCTTGCTTCATTATGAAGGATGTCTGTTCTCATAGACATTTGTGTGGTGACACTATAGCTAGTATGTAGGTGCTTATTATAGAATAAGTTCACTGAACATGACTCGCACAACTGAACAACTGATGGAGTTCACTCACGTGTAAGAAGTTGTTCACATAGTGATAGTTGTACAAGTATCCTTAGACTTGAGATCATCATAGTCATCTTGTGTACACTGAACTATGCTTTGGTTTAGTTCTTAGTCTCCAGGGACAATTATTAGGGCTCTTCTGGGTATAGGAATTTGTACACGAAGATAGTGTATGATCAATAAAGGATCTACCCCTTCCAGTGAAGGAAGCGAATGTTTAAGGCTGATCCACTTATGCTAGTTCAGGAATCTCTGGCCAGAGTGAATGAAATTAGAAAGGAGTTTCTAATTTGCATAGAACTACGCATAGTAAATGGTAAGCAAGTGATTGAATTAGATAGGCTTGACACGAGATCCATGCCTTGTATTTAATCGGGACATTGTAGGGTAAAAGGAGTTTATTGTACGGTAACTATTCACTGAATAGGTTCTTGATATTCTAAGCAGTGAATTCATATTATCCGGATAGTCGCGATATGCTGAGAAGTATCCCTCACGATGTAGAATAAATGTGATTAATTAATTAATCATATTTAATAAATTAGAGAATTTATATAAATAATGATAAAATAGTTTTATTATTATTTATTTCTACTACCGGCTTAATATTGAACCTGCAGGGTCACACCATAAAAAGAGAATGATTTAATGGTGGAGGAATTAATTAATAATGGCTAATAATTATTTATTTGTGAAATAAATAATTAATTGGCAAATTTAATAATTGATTAAATGAGATTTAATTGATTATAAATTAATTAAGAAAAGTTCTTAATATTATTAATTAAAGGATTTAATTTTTGGAAATTAAATCAAGAGAGAGAATTATTTCTAAAGTGTTTAGAAAAAAGATTAATGATTAAAAGGTGTTTTAATTATTAATGAGAATAATAAATGGGATAATAATAATAATATTTATGGGAAAATTTCAGCTGAAAATTTTGCCTATAAATACACTATTATAGACCCTATTTTATTCTAACCCACATCGAACCCGAAAACCCAAAAAGTTTGAAAAACCCAATTCTCTCCACCTCCTTCCTCCTCCTTAACATCATTTTCTTGGTGGATACCGGTGGAGTGCTTCACACTTGAGGAGCAACTGCTAAGGATCTCTGATCGTTGTCTCCGAATTATTTTAAAAGGTTAGATTCAATCCCTCAAATTTTTATTCATGATCTGTATGCTTTTATTTGGATTTTGTATGTGTAAAAGTGTTTTGCCATGCCCCGCTGCGTTAAAAATCCAACACTTAACGCGACCAAGTCGTAAAATAATCAGTATATATGTATATATACTTTTCAAAATCTTGGAAATCCTCTTCCATGCATAATATACACAGGGTTCCAGTTTATAACTATATAAACATATCGTTGCAAGGTGATCTCATATATCTAACCTTATCATAACATTTTTTGCAAATCTTTGTCATGCATAAGATTGTCATTAACTAGATATAAGTTGAAAAGATGAAGTTACAAGATACTCCAATATACTTATATCTTTTCCGAATACTACTCGAACTACCACCGTTCAAGCTATAATCAGTTTCAAAAGTTCATCACATAGATGAGACTACAAGATAAGACTTGAATATATTCAATCTTTGAAATATCATTCAAAAGAAATGAAGTTACTAGATACTTTATTAATTCCCGATATATATATATATATATACACCTATATATATCTCATACATTCCTTGAAACCCTCTGTTATGAAAAGTATAAACAGAGTTATAATATACAATGAATTTGGAAAGAAGAAAACTTTGGCAAAAACCCGATATCTTGCTGGTCAGGCAAAGATACCCATTAAGTAACCTTTTCTACTAGTAGTAGGATGAATCCCCCACCGGTCATTACCCTGACCGCATTAGGACCTTGTGCTGGACTGCCACCCGGCCTCTTACGCGTTGATGGACTGCCACCCAGCCACTTACACTTTGATAGACCGTACCCCAATCTGTCGCTTATGCCGACTCAATTAGATGGACTTACTTCCCGAATGTTGGGCAAGTAATCAAATTCTTTTATCAAAACCGCAACCTCGTTGCGAATATAATATACACCACAGAGCCGGATCCCTCAGATTTTTAAGAGAGTATTTAAATCCCCTTCGAAAGGAAGATCTTAAATTTGAAAATGAGTTTTGGGATCCGCTCTAACTTTTAAAATCATTTTGAACACTCAAAAATATTTTAAAGAATGTTTAGAGTAATGATGATTTAATAAAATAAATCAATCCCGAAATATTAGAAAATATATGAATATTATCATTTAAATAATATTCCCTTAAAAGATAATCATTATAAAATAATTGAAGTAGAAGTTTTTAAAACTCATACTTGAAACGGATAATAAATAACAAAAGATATACTTATACGAAAGTACGATCCTTATTTGAATAATCAAAAATAAGTTTGATTATTATTCAAAACCATCGAATATACCTTATTCGATTAATAGTTATAGAAAACTATATATATATACATATATTATACTCGGGAACATCGACTCCCGGTTTAGAAAAATGTTCACCTTTGGGTCCCCTATACTAAGGGTATACACAACTATTGCTTATCTCTAGCATAGGTATTATGCAGTTTATAAGCATTTGAATTGATAACAGAATATCAAGATTTCAGAACATGCATATATATACCATATCAACATGCTCCAATATATCGCAAGATTTGCTAATAACAGTCATGCACTTATTGTTAGAAAATGAAAGTTTGAGGCATATTTTATATATGTTCTTGATATGATTTCCGGAAACTAACACTTGGGGGTTGTTCCTTGACATGAGGACTTAAACTTTCGTATTTGGATCTAAGATATTTTCTTAGTGGAATCCATGAATATATTGAGACAAAGTTTCTTGTTTGTAATGGGTTATGGGAATTTTATCCCACATTGGTATTGTAAAAGAAAGATATTGAGTTTATATAGCATCTTGTGTTAGTATTGTTTACAACTACTAGCATAAGTGGAATGCTTGTTTGGCCTAGTGCTAGTGGGAACTCTTATATTTTTCTTTTCTATTACAAGTTTAATTATTTATATTGATTATTTAATTATTAATATAAAATATATTGAGTAAGTATTATTTTAATCATACTCTGAATATATTTTGTAATATTAATATTAATTTTTAGGATATAATATAAATAATAAGGAAAACCTATTTTGTTTACTTTTTCTGTTTTGTTACTTGGTGTACCACATCGAGTAAAATAGAAGAAGAGCAACTTGAGATGCCTATATATTGAGAGGTATACTTGAGATTAAAATGATACAAGTCTCGGTGCCTACCTCGCAAACATATATGAGTTGCATAGGTTTTTTGGGCAAACTGAGGTGCGAGTCGCCGTTGATCATTGTTGGTTCTGTGGCCAGATTGATCTGTTGCTGTTTTATCCTGGAAGCGATATTGCTGCATTCCATCACAGCTTAAGTGGGGGGCAATAATCTCTTCAAGAACAGTCAAGTCCTGTTGAAGGGTTTGGCGACTCAGCTGTTGTGTTCTTCTTCTTATCAGAATTTGGAAAGCGATAAGAGATAAGTTTTCTTTACTTTGTTTGTCAATTACAGTCTTTATAGTTTGTTATTGCCTTCGAGTTTTGTTTCGTTAGTTGGTTATTTGCCATGTTCTTATTATTATATATATAACTGCCCATTGTTGCTGTGTAGTTAGAATTATACCCAACACTTATCTCAAGATAATGCATCAATATATTTACATCACAACAACAGTATAACGGGTAGAAAACTTGCCTGAGTGTTTCGGGGTAGACTTAAGCTTAGAGTGGGCCCGGTAACCTATGAACAATAACATAATCCGGAATTAGACCATGGTCTCTTAAGAAACTAGTCAAAACTCACTCATACCCTAACGGTCGCTTACGGTCGCTTATACGCTTAACGATTTGCATTAATCGCTCGCGTACCCTCGGCTCCACTAATTTTAATAAATTAACCGTTATGAATTTTAAGGCGACTCTGTCGTGAATATTTTACCAACTTCCTAATCCACCTTACATAATTGTTTCGTAATACAATTAGTCTTTTAAGGGCCTTAAACAAGGTTTCAAAGTGAATCGATGGGTAATGGTTCGCTCGCGAAATGCCGTTACTTAAAATGGTCGTTTCTCCTAAACCGTACATTGGATCTAAGCGAACCACATACTAAAACGAAGCTTACGACATGATCTAGCTAAAAATAGCAAAGTTCAGAATCTTATAGTGAGTTCACGGGTCCTGAAGCTAAGCACAAAAACAGTCTAAGGTAAATCGGGCGTTACGACGACTATATTTACGCGATTCCCAAAATAATTACCACTCTAAATCTTCATCAATTTACTCCCATCCTCCAACAATCAATAATACAACAAATACAACTTAAATCACTAAAAAATCAGTCCACACTCCAAGGTTTTACCAACAAATTCAATCACTACAAATTCACCATTCAAAATCAACACAACTTCACAAAAATCACTACTAAGCGTGGATCTAAATATACATTTACCAATTCATCTAAAAGCTCAAACAATCAAGCTTAGTACTAAAGGTCAAGAAGTTTTTATACCTTGATTTGTGAGTGAAAAGTTGTTAGGGAGCCTTAAAACCTTGATCAATCCTTATACAAGCTTGGATCTCATAAACAATCAAGAAAACACAAAGTTAGATTTTGAAGTTTCTAAAAGTCCGATTTAAAGAATTGTTAAAATGAAGGTCTTACTATGATTATTTGGACGAGACTTGTGAACAAGATGTGTCAATCCCTTGTGGTTTGATGATGTCATAATTTTTGGCTTCCTGTACAAACTTGTCTCTTTATCACTTATTTGTTTTACGGTTCACTTAACTCTCGTTCTCGTTAATAGTTTGAGGGATCATATCCGGGATCTTATTACTTGGGCTTCCCTGAACCTTTATTAATATCTTATATTCCTTTCATGATCGGGAAAAATCAAAGTGTCCGGATTCGAATTCTGACGACCTTCACGTACACTCATTTACTTTATGGAATACTAATACGATCTCAGAATTTCCATAACAGTACTCCTATATAGTGTGGTCTGATAATTTTCCTTAATCAACATAATCAGATTTTTTTTACTATTCATCAGGGTTTCAAAAATTTCCAAAAATTGGGGTTATTACAGACATCCATATACACCTTTAAGATCTCGATAACAGCTTCAATTACAGAATGCATCTATTATGAAGATTTTAGATTACCAGTCAACAAACTATTTTATCATTAAAATGGAAAGTCTACAAATGGAGCTTGAATAGTGCAAGATCAAGGGTCAAGATGAGCTGGACAAAGGAGTGTAGCATACTTGGAAGATTGTATGCATATATGCAGCACTTGAAATAGAAGTAGACAAAAGAGCTTTATAAATTATGTTAGTCTATTGTAGTACAATCTATGTAACCTGTGCATGTTATTCTAGAAAGCAAGTCACGGGTCCTTTGTTCCGGTAGTAACAAACATACTAGATTTTCTTGTATTCTCTCAAGAAGTAGATAATATTATCATTTTCATTTTACACTAAAATATTTATTTTTCGACTTGCCACTTGAGTTATATATTGAAGAAATAATATGTGCAAATTACAAGAATTTTACAACTTCTTTTTCTAATGTTTCTCTCAGAGATAATACTCTCAACTAAGTTATATGAAAAACTCTATTTTCTTATTTCTTAGAGAAGACACTGCTACAACTTGGTTTATATAACACCAAATTACAATCTTTACTAGTCAATTCGACATATGGTCTTTTAAGTCCAGTAAGATTGCTACTGCATTCTTTTTTGTGAAGCTTGACAACTGAGGCTAGATTTTATCTTGATGTATCATTTTGAATAACCCTCCAATTTGTCATGCATGAAAATAGAATGTTTCTTCTTCTTCAGCATCCAAGATCGCATGCACGTTTTTTCTTGGTTTCAATTTTTAAATTGACATCTTCTATCGACCCATGCACTTTGTCAGATTTGATACATGTGCTCTATCAATCGCTATTTTCTACTTTAGCCATTGATAGTGTAATCTTCTTAGCAAATGATGCTTTTACCGATAGTCTATTCTCCTTAACCATTGATGACTCACTTTACTTATACATATTACATGGCATTTCATATCTACAATTAACCATCCTATTCTATTTATCCATTGAGTCAACTATGACTACTGTAATATATAAGTGATGATGTCAAAGATCACTGGAGATAACAATATCATTAGTGTCTCTAATCAAAGTATGAAGCAAGCCAGATGGACATTTGATCTAAGGAGGAGATCAATGAACTGTTATTTTTGGTAATTAGTTAAACTTGGGGCCAACCCTAAGTAAGTTGTGTTATTATCTTAGTCTGTATTTTGTACTTGTAACACTTAAAGTCTGTAAAAATGCAAAGGAGCATACTTGAGTCTTTTTCCTGAAACAGTATCAAGCCTAAGGATTCTATTGGGAAGAAGTTCAAGAAGATCATGCCTCAGAAGAATTTTGAAGAAGCTTGGAGTTGAATAAATCTGTTTGGAGAAAAATACTCTAAGTCAAGATCTCTACAAGTCACAGATTTAATGTTATAAATAAGTCATTTGAGAACTCCAGAATGGCTTATCGAGAAGTCAGGAAAGCTACTAGAGAACTCAGTGAGATATCGACAAGCCAGATTGAAGACATGAAGATTGGAGATATCGACAAGTCATTTCTTCACTTGAGAACTCAGAGTTATCGACAAGTCTACATTTATTAGAGAACTCTGAGTTATCGATAAGTCAAGTTCCATTATAGAACTCAGAGATATCGATAAGTCAAAATTCACTAGAGAACTCAGAGATATCGACAAGTTAAAATTCACTAGAGGAATCTGAGATTTCGACAAGTTAATTTGACTAGAGAATTATGAGAAATCGACAAGTCAAGAAGCCTCTAGAGAACTAAGAGTTATCGATAAGTCAAAGTGAAGATGTGAGGACTAGAGATCTCGAAAAGCCAAAATTCTCTTATAGAGAACTGAAGACCTCTACAAGCCAAACTAAATATAGAGTACTAGAGATCTCGATAAGCCAATATACTTATCGAGATGTCAAGTATTCTATAAACCTAAACTGGAGATCTCGATGTACAATCTCAAAGTACAAAGTTGCAGATCAGTTCAATATCCAAGATAATCAATCAACAAACAATCCAACAGCTGGATTGACAAGTCTACAAAAAGCAGCTTGAAGAATGTGAGATTAAAGTAAACACGGGATGCTAAAGATATGCTAAGCCATAAATGGAAGATCTGTTTTTCTATAAATAGAAATGACAAGTGACAGTTTAGAAAAACTAATAGCATGTCTTATTACACACTGCGTAAACCAGCAATTAACTGAGTTATAAAGTTAACACTGGTCCTTAGTCAGGAGTAACAATTTAGATCAAATTTCTTGTAATACTCTCAAGGATAAGCTAAGCTCTTTATCAACAAAGAGCCTAGAAATTTTATAGCAAAACAGTCTTAATTTTAATATAAAATTAAGTGAGTTTTGAAGATCTGTGTTCTTTATTTTTCTGCAAGTTTAAATTCTGCATGAACACATTTCACTACAAGAATTAATTTACTTTGTTCAACCATAAACATTCAAAGAAAAGCTCAAAAATAGTAAAACACATTCACCCCCCCTGTGTGTTATTTATTTCCTAATAAGTGATATCAGAGCGAAATCTGAAAGTAAACAGATTTATGATCTTGGAAGAATGAATACACAGAAAATCAGTAGCATCAAGATTCCTACCTTTGACAAAGCTAACTACACTCTTTGGAAAAAGAAAATGATGTTGTTCATCAAGATGGCCAATTCACTCTACATTCAGATCCTCAAGGATGGACCCTTCATTTGGCGCCCTCCAAACCCGGGTCAGAAGTTTGGGGTCCACACACACACACACCTTATTTATAACCTGCTTATAACAATAATAAAGATAATAATAATATGCAGTGACCCTACTTACCAACTACCACAGACCGCAACAGGTTAAAGTATGTACACAAGCCACATACACACTCTATATTATAAACGTCTAAATCCCAACTATTCAAACTCAGAATTGAGTATTAAACATTATTACAAACTTAAATTATCTCAAAAGATGCCTGCTAGCTTAACTCGATCAACCTAGACCCCTAGCTCTCACACTGGATTGGGGATCCTCGCTACCAACTGGTTCCTTCTTAACTGGAAAAAAACATAAACAATATCGCACAAATGAGCTAACTAGCTCAGCAAGTCTCAATGATAAGACTGAGAATAATGATCATCAAGTGGAAAGGGTTATGATATCAAGTGAACAATGAATTATGATTTAGAACTGGATATTATATTTTTATTTTAAAAACCAAGGTTAGGCTGCTGATCAGTCACGCACTAACCTCGAGCAAAAGCACACATCACTGCTCTAACTACTGGATCCAAGGCACACATTGGCCTAACTTGACCATTAATATGGCCTGACCACGAATCTGGTCCACAATTTTATAAAAACAATCAAATTCTAACATGATAACAGAATAAATAATGTAAAGTAATAAACAAAATCATAAATAGCAATGGATATTTGATAATAAAATGGTTTCAATCTTCACAAAGGATCAATGTGGCAATTTCAAAGCTTGGCTGTTAAGTAATGAAAGAATTGGATAACAAAGGAATCAACGTTTCAAGGTTTCAAGGATTTGGTCTCTCAAAGCATAAGGTACAATGGTTTGAATATGTAAGTAATCCGGTTCAGTGTTTGGTATTTAGTTTGTATGTATTTGTGGAGTAGTATCGTATATTTATGGTTTATATTTGGGTATACAACAATCAAGGGTTTAGAAAAAATAAGGTTTACGGCTCAAGATCAATAACTGGAATTAGGGTTTAGGGTTCAGTGCTTCAAAGCACTTGCAATATAAAACAGGACTATCAAGCAAATACAATATATTTCGCGAAAGTTCAGAACACTTGCCTGGTACTAGCTTGCTATACTGCACTAACTTCTAATTACAACCGTCTATTCATCGACTATCTGTTTCCCTTTCTTACGCCTTGCCTCTTCTGCTCACATATCATAAGCATCTATCAATATTCAAATCATACGATTCTATTCGATACACACTTCTATCTACCCTTCGTTTTACCCAAATCCGATTAACGGATTGAAAGTTACGCAATAAACAAGTAAACACTAAACATATAGACCGATAATCAATCAACAAGTCACATATAACACGTAACACGTCAAACAATCAATGATATATTATTTATAAAGGAGTCTCGAGTTGTAAACAGGCTTTCGGGTATTTAAAATGATTTTTAAAATATTTTTCGGAATTAAAACGGGTCGTTGGATAAATTTTAAAGCAATAAACAGGGTTCGGTTGGCCAAATCTGGCTCTAAAACAATTTTATAATAGTTATTGAGCTTGAAAACAATTTAAAATAATATTTTAAAGCTCAAAACTATTTTTCGGAATTTTTAAATCATTTTTAAATAATTAAATCTAATTAAATATTTAATTAAAATCAATTAATAATTAATTAAATCAATTAATCAATTAATTTTCGAATTAATTGACCAACTAATCAATTAATTATTAACTAAAATTAATTAACTAATTAATTCAGATTTATTTTTGAATTAAAAATAAATTTTGGAATTAAAATAATAATTTTTGGAATTTTCAGAAATTAAAAACAATTTTTTATAATTAAAATAAATAGAAAATATGATTTTTAAACATTTTTTAAAACAGGAATCCTATTTTTGCCAACTTTGGAAACTTCAGGGACCAAACTGCATCGTCCCCAAAAGTTTAGGTATCAAACTGTAATTTTACAGGGGGTCGCCGGAAAATGCCCTGTCTCGCCGGAGAAGACGATTTAGGGATGCTCAGGCCACCACCACCTCCAGATATGATCTACACCACACCAGGAATCTAACTATGCCATCAAATCACACAACCTATCCCTGAGTTGGCCGGAATTTGGCCGAGAAGTTTGTCGCTTTCCGGCGAACTCGACGTGAACTTAAAATCACAACTCCCTTCGATTCACGAATCCTCTGTTAATGAGCTATATACCAATCGATTGCAAATTTCATAAGGAACACAACCCACTATATATCAACAGCTAATAACCCCTAGATCAAAAATCCCTAAATTTCAATTAAGAACATTCATACGGGTTATAAACCCTAATTTCAAAATTCGAAAATCAAACTTAATTTTGAACATGTTATTGAACTCCAAATTAGTCATATTATCAAAATCATAAGGAAAACAAGCTCTACAACATGTAATCATCAAATCATTCAAACAATCATCCGAACAAAAATTCATATTTTTAACTAAAATAATTCGAAAATAATAAAAATTATAGAAAAATAACCTTGATTTCTGCAGGTGTATGGATCACAGATTCTGAAAGTACTCCTCAAGACCTTCGATTTGGTTACTCGAGCTTTCCAAACAGAGATCACTAACACCTCGATTTGTTGGTTTGATTTTCAGAAAGGTTTATGAATATATAAATTTTCTCTGTAAAAACTATATAATTACTGTTTGCAAATGATTTTCGGTACGAAATAAAATACGGTAAAGGCTATTTATAATTACAGAAAATTAGTATCCCGTTGGATCATTCTGAATATAAAATGGTACGTTTATTTATAAAAACTGATCCAAACGGTACCGGTTTTCGGGATAATTATCAAAATCAGTACAATTTGTACTGCGGTCTTGGTCTCAGCGCCTGGTTACACGTATTATGAGGTGATAATTGTGATAGTTTAATAAAAAGATCCCATTTATAAAAAATACGAGTTTTATTGATTTACCGAAACGAATAATGTATAGAAAATGTTGCACCGGGACCCGCACAAGACAAACCGTACTCCGGATCGAAAAAGTCGAAACATGGAAAATGCTCGGAATATTGCAATTAGGTTAGGAAGGAGTTCTCAGAAGAGTTTCGGGTTATAAAAACGTAAAAATGGATGATGTCGGTTTGTTCCCGATTGTATAAAATAGTTTTTAAATACTCGGAAAAAGATTTTATAAAATCCATATATTTCCTATAAAATCATAATTCAACATAAAAATAAATAGGAAAATATGATAATTATTTATATTTTATTTTGGACATATAAAAATTAAAATACTCAATTAATATTATTTTTAAACATCCAGACACATTTAACCCTTAACAAATAATTCACAGAATAAATACTAAACATACATAATAATTATTTATTAGCAAAATAATTACACGGTATATCCCAGATATTACATTCATCCCTACAGTTAGAATTGAGGAATCTACAGATGGAGACATGATTATCCCTGCTCTTTATACTCCAAAAGATCCTGCTTAGTATACTGATCCTGAAAAAGAGAATGTTTCCCTGGATAGAAACTTACAATTAATTTTAATTGAGTCACTTGACAATGTAATGTATAACAACACTGTCAACTGTGACACTGCCAAGCAAATATGGGAAAATATTGAGATACTCTGTGAGGGAACTGAGGAAGTTAGATCTAATCAAAGAAGGATACTGATTTCACAGTATGAGGGTTTCATGGCTAAGCCAAAGGAAAGCATTACTGATGTGTTTGAAAGATTCAATAGGCTGATAAATGACTTGCAACTTCATGACAAATACTATGAAGCTGAAGAAGTGAATCTAAAGTTCTTTCTTACTATTCCTGATCATTTAGAACAGAAAATCTCAGCAATCAGGGAAGGGATAAACTTGAGCAGAATAACACCGGAAGTTCTATATGGAATTCTCAAAACATATGAACTAGAGATGATTCAAATACAATCATTGAGATCAGGTCAAGGACATGTTGTGGATGGCTCAAGTGCTTTAATTGTAAATGAAGGTCAAACATCCAATGACAAACCAAGATCTCAAACTACAGTTGCCTCAACAAGTGAGCAAAGAACAAATGATTCACAGGAACAAGTCATTCTGGAACTGGAAAAAGATGAGTTCTATACTCTTGAAGAACTGGATGAGCTAGATCAGTCAATGGCCTATAAAGAAGCCAAGATACTTCAAGAATAAAGGACAGTCTTTCAACAAAGACAGCAGCTGGAAGGAAAAAGGAAAGTACAATTCTGATTGCAAGAATGGCTACAAAACTAGATCTGTTGACAGATCTAAGATAAGGTGCTTCAATTGTGATGAACTGGGCCACTTTGCTACAGAATGCAGGAAATCCAAGAAGGCAACGCAAGATAAAGCTTATCTTGAACTTGAAGCAAAGTATGAAGCTCTTCTGAAGAAATAACAAAGCAAAGCTTATATTGCAGAAGGTAAAAGTTGGGATGACTATGAAATTGATGAAGATGAAGAACTTGGAAACTATGCACTCATGGCCTTGGAGCAAGGAGAATCATCCTCATCTAAATCACAGGTACCAACTCTTACCATCACTGATTTAAATGTGAATCAATATAAGGAAACTGTTGAGAAGATGAGCACATAAATGTTCCACATCCACACAAGCATGGTTGCTGCTAATAAAGAAGTTAGCAGATTAACAAAGTTGAATGAGAAGCTTGAGAATGAAAAACAAGGAACTAAATTGTTGATAATGGAGCTTGAAGCTCTGAAACAAGAAAATGGTTATCTGAAGAACAAGCTCAAGTGTGCAAATGAGATTGAGGCTGTGCTAAGGGAAAAACTGGAGAACAATGAAGTAAAGTTGAAGTCTTTCAATAACATGTCGGAATTGGTTGGTCAGTACCATGAGAAAATCAAACCATGTGCAAACATTGCTATTGGTCTTGATTATGATGCTTTGAACAACAAAAAGAAGAACATAAGGGACAAAGAGAAAACAACAGAGAATAAAAATGTTCCAGCAATGCTGAAAAAGGTTGGGTCACCTATGTTCAAGGCTTGTGAAGTAGATTTTAGTGAAGAAGAATTGATTATCAAGCAAGGAATTGCAGATGAGGATAATGAAAAGAAAAATGCAAACTCATCTCAATCTTATATGGCTGAAAAAAATCTCATGGACAATCAAAGCACCAAGACTCCTGTCAAAGGAATAAAGATTGAAGATGGAAGAGAGAAGAAGAAAAATAGAAATGGGAAAATATGGATAAACAAAATCAATGATCTAGCTTATATTGCAGATGCTCCTGGAAAAAAGTATGAAAAATGTGGCTCTGTAAATCATCTAACTCACCTTTGTACAAAGATTGTTAGTAAGCCAACTAAAGGAGCTTGCAAATGATCCTTACTCATTCTGTGATAAGTTTGACTGCATCTCTTGCAACTTGAAAGTGATGAAGAGTTGCCACAAACTGAGAGTAGACCTTAAAGAAACAAAAATTGAGTCTACATCAGAAAGGGAAAATGCACAACAATCATTGAACTCTATTTTATCTGAAACAACTCACTCTACTTCTGCTAAATCAGTTAACAAGAAGAAAGAACCCAACACTGCTTGGGTCACTAAACATACCTAAATCTCATTGTGTGCAGGGCAAAGTGAAGAAAATCATACGGATCATTGACAGTGGATGATCCAGACATATGACAGGTGATAAGGCCCAGCTATCACAGTTTGAGGAGAAAGCTGGCCCATTGGTGACCTTTGGAGACAACAATAAAGGATTCATAATGGGATATGGCAAGATTGTTTCTGAAAATGTTGTCATTAATGATGTAGCACTAGTAGCTGGTCTTGAGGTGAATCTTCTCAGTGTTAGCCAATTTAAAGACAGAGGCTTCGAAGTTTTATTCAACAAAGAAGAATGTACTTTTATCAGCAAGAGAACTGGTGAAGTTGCTTTGAAAGGAGCAAGGAAAGGAAGCTTGTTTATTGCAGACTTGGACTCAACAAATAAGGATGGTATTTGCTACTTCTACAACAAGGCATCAGAGGAACAATGCAAGCTATGACATAAGAAGCTGTCTCACCTGAATTTCAAGGCAATTAACACCTTAGTCAAAAAGGAGTTAGTAAGAGACATGCCCAAACTGGAATTTGCTCAAGTTGAAGTTTGTGAAGCTTTTCAGAAAGGAAAAATGAAAAGATCTAGTCACAAGTCAAAAACTGTGAATTCTATAAGTGCACCCTTACAACTTATTCACATGGACTTTGTTGTGAATATGTTGTGAACTTGATGATTTTATTAACAAAACACCTTAGTAGATTTTACTTAGTGAAAAATGTAGCACTCGACGGATAAGAAATATAGTCCCGACGGATGACTCAATATAGTCCCGACGGATGATGATTTATTATCCATCGAGTGAGTAGCTTGTGTAATAATGAGTCTGTAGCACATTTCTGCATACACCTTGTTTAGATTCTGTAGGAGCACTCAAGTCATGTTGACTTTAATTAGATATGCAGAATAGGTTGATTAATTGTACATAGATGATGTCTTGTAAACCTGCATAAATGAAATGAAGTCAAGTGCCAGATAGCTACGTGACGGATGATCAACAAGGCAACCCGACGGATGATCAACAAGGAAACCCGACGGATGATCATGTACCTGACGGATAATCAATTCAAACATCTGTTGACAGTGATAACACAGTCACATGCATCGAGTGTATACAAAAGGAATGTGGAATCCTATTCAACTGGGTTTTAGAGAACAAAGAAGCATTGCCATTTTCATGCTATTATGAAGATATTCAAAGATGCTGGAACAGAGTAATGAAGCAGTATAGTATTAGACTTGATAGGTTTTGTTTTATTATCTTGTCTTATTACTTTGTAATCTTGGTGATATATAAACCAAGAAGTAGCAAATATGAGCATACTAAGCAAGAACATTATCTCAGAGAAGCAATTGTAAGCTGCATCCTTAGCATTTCTCTATAAACTTAGTTGTTCATATTTGTAAGCAGTTGTGAGCTAATCTTGGAACACAGAGTTCTTTTGATATAATATATATCTCAGGTGGATACATTCAAATCCACCAGAAAGTTTTTAAAGACGTGTGTTTTTAATTACTTGTGTTTTGATTTTACTAACTTCTTATTCTGCACTTTGCAAATCAAACACTTATATATTATTAAGATAGAACATTTTCTAATTTGTCAAAAAGGTTCAAGAATTCCATTCAACCCCCCTTATGTAATTCTTGTTGCATTGTTAGGGACTAACAATTGGTATCAGAGCAAGCTCTTGAAGAACAAAGAGTTTAAAGATCACAACAAAATAACAAGATGAACAAGAAGGATGTTGGAGTCAAGATTCTGTTTCTGGATAAAGATAATTACCATCATTGGAAGGTAAAAATGCATCTCCATTTACTTTCTCAAGATGAGGCCTATGTGGATTGCATAGAGAGAGGTCCTCATGTGCCAATGAGAGCTGCAACTGGAAACGAGCCATCTGTCCCCAAGCCAAGGCATGAATGGTCTGATCCTGATATTGAACAAGTCAGGAAAGATAAGAAGGCCATGAATATCCTGTTCAATGGAGTTGATGGTGACATATTTGACAACATCATCAATTGCAAAACTGCCAAGGAAATTTGGGATACTATACAGATTATCTATGATGGCACTGAACAAGTTAGAGAAAACAAG
Organism: Apium graveolens; assembly: GCF_009905375.1. Lineage (NCBI taxonomy): Eukaryota > Viridiplantae > Streptophyta > Magnoliopsida > Apiales > Apiaceae > Apium > Apium graveolens. Next base: position 152,808,984 of record NC_133652.1, read on the forward strand.
ATGCAGCTACTAATTCAACAATATGAGCACTTTCATAGTGAAAATAGTGAGTCTCTCACTGACATTTTTAGTAGATTTCAAAAACTACTAAATGCTCTGAAGTTGCATGAAAGGGTCTATCAGAAACTCTCAAGATTACAAGGAGTTTACTTTGGAGAGATTGTATGGCATCCTGAAAACTTATGAGCTTGAAATAGAGCAAGATGAGAGGATGGAGAGAGGAAAGAAGAAAGGAGGATCCATTGCACTAGTTGCTGAGTTAGAGAAAGAGAAGGAGATGCAGATGGAAGCTGTTGAATCAACTTCAAAGGTCTGTGAAAACAAGGGCAAGGGGCTGTTAGCAGAAAATGAAGATTATTTGAGCCAAGATGACATGGAAGATATTGATGAACATCTGGCATTTCTTTCCAGAAGATTTTCCAAGCTCAAGTTCAAAAAAACTTTGGAGCAGCTAAGCCAAATAGAAACATGGTGGATAAATCAAAATTCAAATGTTTCAAATGTGGCTTGGCAGGGCACTTTGCCAGTGAGTGTAGAAAGTCAAATTCCAGCAAGAAAAAGTTTGAGCCTGTGGATTATAAACAAAAATATTTTGAGTTGCTCAAACAAAAGGAAAGGGCTTTCATTACACAAGAAAATGACTGGGCAGCAGATGGTCTGGATGAGTATGAGGATGTTAGCTATGTTAATCTAGCCCTAATGGCCAAGTCTGATGAAACAGAGACAAGTTCTTCAAGTAATCAGGTAATCACCACTAACCTTGCACATTTATCTAAAGCTGAGTGTAATGATGCAATAAATGACATGTCTACATAATTATATCATTTACGTGTTACACTTAAGTCTCTTACTAAGGAAAATGCTAAAATCAAATAAAAAATTTGTTTTTAAGTGAGAGGAATAATGTGCTAGAGTCTCAGTTCATTGAATTTGAAAAATTGAGAATTGAGTGTAAAATTGGTAAGGATGAATTAACTGAGTCTTTGAAGAAAGAAGATATCTTGAAGAAGCAGCTTGAACGAGAACATGAGGTGATTAAGGCATGGAAAACATCTAGAGATGTTCATGCTCAAATCACCAAAGTTCAAGGTAGTGAGTCCTTTTGTGATGCATCCTGAAAAGAGAATAAGGAGAAGCTGGAATCCAATTTGGTTGAAGGATTGCTAACAGATGTAGACTCGACGGATGATGAGGGTCATCCGTCAGATAACAAAAAGGGTTATCCGTCGAGTGATATAAATCCTCATCCGTCGACTGTGAGCAAACCTGTGAGTAAAGCCGAACTTACCAAGTTAAATGAGAAATATGGATCAGTTTCCAAGAATTTTGTTCCAGGAGAATCCAGTCAAGTGAAGAAGGAGAAAAAGGCTAATGTTGGTCATATGACCGTCAAACAATTGAGTGACAGACTGTCAGCTACCAGGACACCTCAACAAAATGGAGTAGTTGAGAGAAAGATTAGAACATAGATTCCATTTCGGATTTAATGGTACTTTGCCATTTCTCAGAGTTAACACTACTCATAGCCTCATTATAGGTCATAGGGTCGTCATCATCAATGATTGACAACTCATTGTCATTCTAAATGACAAGACCATAATACCTCTCAGGTTGGCGAGACACTCTCCCTGACCTACGAATGGGCTGTTCCACAGAAGGTTGTTCAGTCTGAATAGGTGTTTCCACTTGAACCGTAATAGTTTGTGCTCTTGAACTTCATCAAGTTCAATTTTGCTCCCACTGTTTCCTTCAAGGATAAACTGCTTTTCCAAGAAGGTAGCATGTCTGGAGACAAACACCCTCTGATCGGTATAAAAGTAATGCCCTAAAGTCTCTTTAGGATATCCCATAAAACTACATTTTATGGATCGAGATTCCAGCTTATCTGGGTCAACTTTCTTGACATAAGCTGGACATCCCCAAATCTTAACGTGTTTAAGACTCAGTTTCCTTTCTTTCCATATCTCATATGGAGTTTGAGGAACAGATTTGGAAGGCACCTTATTCAGTAAATATGCTGAGGTTTCCAATGCATAACCCCATAGGAATACTGGAAGATTCGCATAGCTCATCATGGACCGAACCATGTCTAACAAAGTTTGATTTCTCCTTTCAGATACCCCATTTAACTGTGGAGTATATGGAGGAGTCCACTAGGAGACTATACCATTTTCTTTAAGATAATCTAGAAACTCTCCATTCAAGTATTCACCACCTCGATCTGATCGAAGAGTTATAATACTATGTTTGGTTTGTTTCTCCACTTCATGCTTATATTCTTTGAACTTTTCAAAGGCTCCAGACTTGTGTTTCATCAAATACACATATCCGAATCTAGATCGATCATCTATGAAAGTAATGAAGTATGAAAATCCACCTATGGCTTGTGTAGACATTGGTCCACATACATCTGTGTGTACCAATCCTAGTAGATCTGCATCCCTCTCTCCATGTCCATTAAATGGAGATTGGTCATTTTACCCAATAGACAAGACTCGCATGTAGGATATGATTCAAAATCAAAGGGGTCAAGTAACCCTTTCTTATGCAATGTCCACAGTCTATTTTCACTAATATGACCAAGTCTGCAGTGCCACAAAAAGGTGAGATTTTCATCATCCCTTTTTCTTTTATTAGTATGTTCAATTTTTAGTAAATTATGCTCTACGTCACATACATACAAACCATTATTTAAAATACCACTTCCATAAAAAATGTTATCTCTAAGAATTGAACATTTATTATTCTGAATAACAAATAAAAATCCAGCCAAGTCTAGTATGGGAATAAAAATAATATTCCTCATAATCAAGGGAACAAAATAATAATTATTTAAAACAATAGTCTTGCCCGTAGGAATATGTAAATGAAATGATCCTACAGCTTCAGCAGCAACTCTTGCTCCATTCCCATCCGTAGAATCACCTCCTCTTCCTCAAGAGTCCTACTTCTCCTTAGTCCCTGCAACGAATTGTAAATATGAGAACCACATGCGGTATCTAATACCCAAGTAGAAATTTGATTTAATGACATATTCACTTCAATCATGAACATACTTGAAACAGAAGCGGTAGTCTCACTACCCTTCTTCTTCTTCAATTCTGCAAGGTAAACCTTGCAGTTCCTCTTCCAGTGCCCCACCTTATTACAGTGGAAGCAAACAGCTTTGCTCTTGGGGTCTTCAGCTTTTGGTGGAACAGGCTTTTTCTCACCTACTTTCTTCTTCTTGGAAGGGTTCTTCTTCCTTTTCTTAGGATTGGAGCCTTCACCAATTAGAAGAAATGAGCTCTTCTTAGAGGGAAAATTCGATTCCGCAGTCTTCAACATGTTGTGGAGTTCAGCCAGGATGACATCCAACTTATTCATGTGAAAGTTCACAACAAACTGCGAAAACGAACCCGGAAGTGATTGCAAAACCAAGTCTTGGCTCAGCTCCCCATCCATGGCAAAACCAAGTTGTCCAAGACGTTCAATCAAATTGATCATCCTAAGTACATGGTCATTCACAGATGATCCCTCAGACATCCTACAACTGAACAGCTCCTTCGATATCTCATATCGAGCTGTCCTCCCTGTCACATCATACAACTCTTGTAGATGCGCTAGGATAGTGTGAGCATCCATATGCTCATGCTGCTTCTGTAGCTCAATGTTCATGGAAGCTAGCATGATATATTGAGCAACATTTGCATCATCTATCCATTTACGATACACAACATGCTCATCATTATGTGCATCGTCAACCTTTTCAGCAGGCTTAGGTGAGTCAAGCACATATTCCAACTTCTCAACCCTGAGAACAATTCTCAAGATTCGAAGCCAGTCAGCAAAATTAGGACCAGTCAACTTGTGAGCATCTAGCATGCTCCGGAGTGATAGTGTAGAAGACATAACGTATATAGTAAATCTGTAAATGATGAACACATAACAACACTTAGAAAATATTCAATTTCATTTCAAAACACTATATGAATCGGGTCTTTATTCATAAGTGGCTCCCACTAGTTTATCTAATTTATACAACCCCCTTAAGTAAAAAATTAAGCATTCATAATGCTAGTGGGAATAGGGATCCTACATTCCATCACACAACCTCGGCTGTAGCACGAAATGTCATGTGATGTTCAATAGGTAGACAACTCTTGTGAATTACATCTTATGTTATTCCCTAATAAAACTTTAGCCTCTTGAATAATTGAGTCACGGCTGTAGCACGATAGACTCAATATTCTAAGTCAAGTCTAACCCAACATTTCGTACAATTGAATCAGTCTCCAACGGCACACAGCTGTAGCACGTAATGACCTTTAGATTCTAATTCAATGTACAAATCTCTGTGTAATAGACAAGTATTTATTATTTCGAAATCAAAGCCCTCAGCTGTAGCAAGAAACGACAATGATTTAAAAATAAGAACTACTTTCTACCATGTTGGAAGGCTTTGACCGACACAAGCTCGTTGTGTCATTGGTCAATTACTACTTGATATTTTTTTTTAATTTTAGAGGGATTATATTATGTTACAATCATAATCATATTATAAAGATATTCTTCCTTTTAAATTAAATATTTCAAATCAATAATCGATAATCAGATGATTCTCAGGTCGGGGGAGCATTGTCAAGAGGCGTCACTCAATACCCCTTTCTTATAGATCGAAATCTGCTTTTGACAGATTCATCATTTCTCTAAAAATTGAAAATTCATATTTAATTATGTGTTTCATAAATACAAGAATCTCATGATTGTATTCATAATATTATTATTAAGGCAAGAAACGATTCCTATTCTAGATTTTCTAGAGCACGCCTTATATTGATTTAAATTCACCTAAATCTATCATCGCATGGTAAACATAGGCATATATCATATATATAAAAATAAATAAACAAGTAAGCATGCAAGTAATATCATGTCACACATTGATATAATCATGTATGGATTTATTATAGCTTTTAAAAGCAATTAAAATAATTAAAACATGCTTTAAAATACTTTCGGGAATATAAACAGTTCAAAGATTTTATATAAAAAATATTTGACCAGTCCATTAGATCCGTCTCGGAAAAATGAATCCAACGATATATTGCACGCCCAAAACGGAGTTACGAAACTCCCAAAAAATCAAATTTAATGTGGACAGACAGGCTGTAACGCATTACAGGAATGCGTTACAAGGGCTGTAACGCATTCCGGTAATGCGTTACAACACGGTTAGGCCAATAATGTGTGTAACGCATTCTGTGAATGTGCAACAAGGTGTAACGCATTCCCAGAATGCGCGACACCCCCCCCCCCCCCCGCCCCCGCGCGTGCGCGACACGCGCCTGCACAGCCGACCGTTGCTGTTGTTCAGTTTTTTTTCTTTGTTTTCTCCTTGCCGTTTTTTTGCTGACTGCTGTTACAAAAAGAGGAGTAACCCCCTTCCTTTACTCCCTCACTTAATAACCTTTATTAATATGTTATTATTTTAATTTTATTATTAATAAATAAATTAACATTTAATTAATAAATTAATAAAAATCAAAATAATATAATTTCTTAAATCAAGAAGTAGTAGAAAATTATCAAATCAGCCATGGGTCCTTCTGCAAATTTTAATCATAATTATTCACATGCATAATTATTTCATGAAATTTAATTAAAACAATTTTAAAAAATTCATAACAAATAATCTACACATCACAAAATTATGAAAAAAATACCTAGATTATCTACAACACTTGTAGAATTCAGATCAGTAGTCAAGATCTTATGCAAAAATTATTTCAAATTAATTCATAATTAAGTCTAAATAAACTTGCAAAAATCATAACAAATCCATACATGCATTAAAAAATCTGAAATTTTTATATGAATCTTTATATGCAAAACCTAGCTCTGATACCAATGAAGGAATTTACGGATGAGCGGAAGCGTGATATAATAATTATTTCGTAAAAACCATGTATCGCACATATAGAAAAACGTATAAATCAGAAAAACGGAGGAATCGTAACCATACCTTGAAAATCGAACCTTTATGATTATGGTTGCTAGCAGTTGCCCCTCAGTGTGTGAAGCACTCTACCGGTATCCACCAAGAATGATCTTCTTCGATGAAGTTTTTTTATAAAACCAAGCTTTTATAAAATGGAGTTTTTGGGAGAGAGAGAGAGAGAGAGGAAGAAGATGGAGGATAGGGTTTTCAGAAAACCAAGTATATGAATAGAATGAGCCATCTCATTCTATTTATAGGGCTCTCCTAGGGTTTTATAATATATCTTTATATATATATTAACCCCTACATTTTATCTTTATAAAATGCTTTAATAATAATTAAAACTATTTTAATCATTATTTCTTTTTCTAAACTATTTAGAAAATAATTCTCTCTCTCATTATTTCATCAAAGAAAATATTCTTTTATGGTGTGACCCTGTAGGTTCAATATTATGCCGGTAGTAGAAATAAATAATAATAAACTTTTATTAATTATTTACATGAATACTAAAATTCACTAAATATAATTAACTGATTAATTATATTTATTCTACATCGTGAGTGATGCTTCTCAACATATCGCGACTATCCGGATAATATGAATTCACTGCTTAGAATACCAAGAACCTGTCAGTGACTAGTTACCGTACAATGAATTCCTTCTACCCTTACAATATCCCGATTAAATACAAGGCATGGATCTCGTGTCAGGCCTATCAAATTTAATCATATGATTTCTTATTCATAATGTAAATTTCATATTAATGCAAATTAGAAACTCCTTTCTAATTTCATACACTCTGGACAGAGATTCCAGAACTCGCATACTAAGAATAACATAGGATATTCTCTTCCTATACTGGAAGGGGTAGATCCTCTATTGATGTTAACTATCTCTATACACAAATCCCTATGCCCAGAATAGACCTAATGGATGTCCTTGAGACTAAGGACTAAACCAAAGCACAGTTCATTATACATAAGATAACTTTAACGATCTCAAGTCTAAGGACACTTGTACAACTATCACTCAGTGAATAACTATTGACACGTGAGTAATCTCCATTAGTTGTTCAACTTATCGAGTCATGTTCAGTGAACTTATTCCCTAATAAGAACCTACATACTAGCTATAGTGTCACCACACAAATGCCTATGAGAGCAGACATCCTCCTAAAGGGAGCAAGCATAGTATGTACCAATCTCTGCGGATCCACTAACATCTGATTAGTTATCCTATGATCAGGAACTGTTTAAGTCTAGAGTTATCATCTTCTAGATCTCACTATTATAATCTCATTATAATTCTAGAAGCTTTACTCTAAACTATGGAGCATCTTATTTAAAACACTTTAAATAGATAAAGCCCATAATAAAACCAAAACAAGTCTTTTATTAATATCAATGAAATTAAATAGGAATACAAGAAAGTTCTTTCCAACTCATCATACATGATTGGATTTAGGACAAACACTTTCACTTGGATAGTGGTTGTTCAGGACACATGACTGGTAATTCTACCCTGCTCACAGAGTTCAAGGAGAGAGCTGGCCCAAGTATTACTTTTGGAGATGACAGCAAGGGTTATACTGTGGGATATGGCTTGATTTCAAAAGACAATGTCATCATTGAGGAAGTTGACTTAGTGGATGGTCTCAAGCATAATTTGTTGAGTATCATCCAGCTTTGTGATAAAGGCAATTCAGTAACCTTCAACTCAGAAGCCTGTGTTGTGACAAACAAGAGAAGCAACAAAGTGGTTCTCACTGGTGTGAGAAAAGGGAATGTGTACCTAGCTGACTTCAACTTATCAAATGCAAAATCTGTTACTTGTCTTCTTAGCAAAGCAAGTCAGGATGAAAGTTGGTTATGGCACAAGAAGTTATCCCATCTAAACTTCAAGACCATGAATGAACTTGTAAAGAAAGAACTACTTAGAGGCATTCCTCAAGTGGAGTTTTCTAAGAATGGACTGTGTGATGCTTATAACATCCGAGAAATATCGTGTAATTATTTGTATCAATATATGATTATTATGTGAATATTATATGAATTTTTGGTGAATTATCTGATGATTGATAATAATATTTGGATGTTTGGATATAATAAAATGTGAATATGTTAATTTTAATATGTCCAGAATAAAATATAGATAATTAAGGTATTTTTCTGGTAGGTTATGGAGTGTTATATGATTTTATAATAATTTATGAATTTATTAATTATTTTCTGAATACTTACAAAATTATTTTATAAAGCCGGGAATCGTCAGACTTCAACCGTTTTTACGTTTTTACAACCCGAAACTCTTCCGAAAACTCCTTCCTAACCTAATCTGGTAAATCCAGACATTTCCCGTGTTTTGACTTTTTCGATCCGGATTAAGGTTTGACCTGTGCGCAGCCCGGCGCAAAATTTTGGATACGATAATCATTTCGGTGAATCAACAAAACCCGTATTCTCGAAAGACAGGATATTATTACATTATTTCCATATAAAGTATTTTATAAAAAGCCCAGTTGGGATAATTATCCAAAACTGATATCAAATCGGATCGTTATTGCAGTTACTTAGTGGCTAAGCAACTAATTTCACGATCCAAAACGATCCAGAATGAACCAATATTCCGTAAATATAAATAGCATATTTCTTATTTCACTTTATTCATTTATTCATTTACAACCAGTAAAAAATATAGTAAATACCGAGAAAAACCCTAGAAACCGATATGTTCCTGAGAATCAAACGCACGAACGAAGGCGTTACCAAACTCCGATTTAAGTGAGTAATATATCAAAACGAAGCTCTCGAAAAGCACTTTCTAAATCAATCAACCATTTTAGTGCAGAAATTAAGGTAATTTTCTTATTTATTTATATTCGAATTATTTGATAATTAAATTATGAAAATTTGTTCTTGATGTTGTTGATATGATTTGATGATTCCATTGTGTAGATAATATTTTTCTGGTCAATTTCATATATTATACTTCAAAAATTGAGTTCAGTAACATATAATAATTAATGTTTGATTTTCTGAAAATTCTCTAAAAAGTTGTTCTTGAAGAATTCTGAGAATTAAAATCAAATTTGAGGATGATGCAAATCTCAGTTTTTGAAGTATGAGTAACCAAAATGCTTATATTTTCATGCTCTTTCTGTTTATGCCATCAAATAATTCGAACAATAGGTAAATTGTAAATTTCGTAAATTAGGGTTTATGTCAAAATTTGGGGGTTTATGATTTAGTGATTTTTGACTGTTTGTGATGATATGGATAGCTTTATCATGTTCAACACAGTCGATTTATACATAAAATTGTATTGTTTTAGTTCGGGAAGTACTATGTCGAGTTCATGAAATTTTCTTAAAGGTTAATTTGATTTTCTGGCTAATTGAGATGTTGGGTGTTAATATGAATCATATGAACAGATTATACGTGTTCTTGTCTTCATTTTGATACCAGAATCGTATTTGTTTGTTAAGAATTACCTGATTTCGAAGCTTGGCCGGTGTTTTTCATCTGTTTTGATCGAAAACTGACATGTGGTAACGATTTGAAGTAGATAGCTTGGTTTTGGAGTTCTGGAGTTGCCATAGGTTGATTAGGCCTTAAAATCTTGTTGGAATCGTGGGGTTAGGGCCAGTTTTGGTTCGTCGGCGACGAACTGAAATCCGGCGAGGCCCGCCGGTTTCTGGGATGAAACCCAGATTCCGGCCGAGGTCCGGCGGAAATCCGGTCGTCTTCCCCATATGTTCTGCCCTTTGATCCATTTTATTTTGAAGCCAAGACTAAAATTCTGTTTCTGTGAATTATTTCCAAAAATAAATAATAATAAAACTATTTTTAATTCCAAAAATTATAATTTTAATTCTAAAATTGATTTTGTTAATTATTTTAAATAATTAACTAAATTATTTTTAATTCCAGAAAGTTATTTTCTGTTATTATTTTCAAAAATCAAAATTTGAATTAATTATTTATAATTTATTTGAATTAATAATTTATGGATTTAATTAGTTAATTTAATTAATTAATTTTATATATAAATAGTTAAGTAAAATAAAATTATCTATAATTAAGCCAAATAATGATTTAAAAATCATTTTGAGCTTTTAAAATTTATATAAAGGTATTTAAAAATTCAATTAATATTATTATTAATTAAATTATTCTTATTTTGTTCATAATAAATCAACCGTTCGTCCGTTTAATACGAAATGGACGCCTCTAGACTCAGAAAAATATTATGCTTCTATTAAAAATATTTTTGAGACCTAAATTCTTTTGTATCAAAAGGGAGTTTGCTTTATGAATCATTCTGAGTCAGTTATTGATCGATAAAATACTCTTTTTGACCCGATTTTAATTCTAGACGTATCAAGACCTATCTTTTGACGATTCAACTTATGTGCTACGTGAAATATGTGACTATGTATTATATGAAATATGTGATATGTGCCTTATGTGTTTATGTGTTATGTGAACTATGAGTCCACGTGTCTATTAAAATTTATATGATTAAAGATGATCCTAGTCTGTTATTATCGGGCGGGTAGGCGATAAGGATAAACGTATAGACTAGACAATTATATATTGTCAGTTATTTGAATGGTATCTTTTATGATAGATACACATAGTGCGAGGCATTCAAAGACAGACAGAGATTGTAAAAGTAAAGTCTGATTACGTATAATAATGAAACGAGTGGATTCAGAATAGAGATAAACCTGAAACGGTGAATGATAAGAAATGTCAAGTGGTCTGTCAATGGAAATGCAGACACATCAGGACTGAGTGATATGGCAGATAGTTAAAGATCAGAGGGTTATCAATTGAGGGAAGTATTCCTAACCTTTCTCCTAAAATACTGCAAATATTTATTCGCTCCTATTCTAAGTTCAGAATAGTTAACTGTTTTATATTTCGCTGCAATTACTCTTATTATGCCAGTTCTTTTCATTATTGTTCCTATAATTCGATGGCTCTCTTGAGCAAATACCCATTCTTTCGGGTTATTTGCGAACCCTGAGTTGGGATGTTTTGAGATCAAAATGATTTGACATTAAAATACTATACGGGATGGACGGTTATTATGAGGACCAGTGATGAGCTGGATCCTATGGGTCGGGATGGACCGGACCCTTGGCCATATTGCCTCGGTACCCCATATGTTGGTTGGGTCTATGCAGTTGGGTATAGATCCACACTGTATCCTGACTGATCAGCAGGTTATAGTGCATATATTGGTTTCTAGTGTACAGTCTAAGTTATTGTTGATCGCCATTAACGACATTCCTTCCCGAATAGTTTATAATTACAAATCAAACAAAGATTTGATTCAAAAGGATGAAATATTGAAACGATCACTGTTCTTTTACAGAAAAATGTGATTTATGATTAAAGGCCAATGAGGGCCGATATTTTGTTCGCTCAACTATTTAAATATGTAAAGACGTTTTTAAAATCATTCTACAATCGTTTTCAGGAGTTTTTCTAATCTGGTACCTGGAAACCATTTATGATACTTGCTGGGCATTTTTGGCTCACTCTTACTTTGTGAACTCTTATTTCTTTCAGTATCAAATGGGGGCAAAGTGAATAGCTTTTAATAAACAGCAAAAGTGGTGAGATTCCAGCTGAAGAAATTTGGAGGTGTCAGAGTGATCAATACAAGGAAATTAGTAATGTGGTAATGAAATTGGATTTAGACAATGTAAATGTTAGAAGGTTAGATTCTTGTTTCATACTGTAACCTGTTAGCATCCTGATTAATGAGGGGTTATCTGTATATTTATTTTAATATACAAGTTTTTATTATTTAAAGCTGTGTAGTGACACCCAATCCTGACCCCAGATTTGGGGGTGTTACAGTTGGTATCAGAGCTACAGGTTATTGGTCACTGAAATAAGAATAGGTGAGGGTAAGATAGGAGTGATAGGCCGTATGAGATAGGAAAGACCCTAGGCATACTCATTTTAAGTTCGAATTGAGTACGAATGAGGATTAGCAGGTCCGAAACGGAATTGGTAAGCCCGAATTGTTGAGGGAAGTGTAAGGCGAATATCGCAACGTTATAGGTATATTGAGTTCTCCGATCCTACAGTAATGAGGAATCGACAAATCGATAGAGATTGGATATGTTACCCTACGTGCCATGCGGCTTTGAAGAAAATGCGATTGAGTCTTGTGAGAACTTCGTGTAAGAGAGGCTAGGTGAGTTTTGGGTACAATTTAACTTAGAATTAGGTAGTAGGGCGAGCTTCACGCTGGAGGCAACGAGTTGATAGAAGCTGATAAAGAACCAATGTTGCACGTTTTGAAGGCACCACCGTTACGAGAAGATTCCTATCACTTATCGGGAGCTGCGCAAGGAATGATATCTACCTTACTAGGTATAGGTAAGACTAGCAAGAAGATGCGACCCTATCTATAGACCGAACGTCGAGTCGCATGTGTGGTTGCAAGCATAACGTCAAGGACGATGACAAGAATGTCAAAGACAGTACCAAATGTCAGTGTTGGGGTAGGATTGCGAATAAAATGATATACGACGGTAAATGAAGTTTCGTCGCCTATTAAGTACGAGCAGAATCCAAGGAAAAGTGGAAGAGGTGCCAAAATGGAGAGACCCTTATATGGTCATTCCTTCAATTAGATATTTCATTAGCGGATCAAGAGAATAGCAAGTAACTTATATAGCAATGACGACCGAATATTTGATTTTCAAAATTTTAAAATGAGATTTCGGAGAAGATTTTCTTAATCAACTTTCAGAAGGTTTTTGCATGGAATTAGTTATAATTTGGTTGTCAAATTAATATTTAAGTTCTTGTTATTATAAACAGAAAATGACCTAAAAAGAAGAATGGATATAGACTCAGTATTGTTAATCTGGAGGACCAAGTAGACGCACTAGTAAGAAGAAAGTTTAAGGTTTTCCGTGAAAGACGAACATAAATTTTGGATTAAATCAACTTGTTAAAACATTTTTACCCAATTCATGAAATTGTTAAAATTTAACGAGATTCGTAATTTGAACGGACAACGGATGATTGAAGGAAATGGAAGAATCTTCCAGATGGTTGGAGAAAAATAGTATTCTTATCGACAGAGTTGAGACGTTGCGGGATCGACTTTATTTCTACGCGGCATAGAGGAAATCAGAAGTAATAATTATAAATTTTGTAGGGACGCGATTATGATCAAATCATTAAAGTATTTAATGTGGAGGCATTTCCCGACGACATTTCAAAGTTATAATGTGACCTAAACTGTGAATCTCACATTCGAATGGCTTCTGAAGACATACTTAAGTGAAGCATGGAAGGCGACCAACACTGACATTATTTCTTGTAATACGATATCATATGTTCTTCTTGATTCTTGAATACGTATGGGTTTCTTCTGTGGATAAATCATATGAGGTGAAGACGAAAGAAAATTTAGTGTACTCCTTCTGAATTGTTTCTCTTCTCAAATTACTGATTCCTGATTGAGACAAACAGTGTTGTGGTATGACGCTTTGTCGAAATGATGAAGAGTCGGTTGGGACGCTACCTAATCATGTACTATATGCCATATAGTACGAAAGACTGGTCATCTTGAGTACGAATATGGTTGTCTTATTCACATCTAAATCTTCACTCAATTTTCTTTCTTCAATTTACTGAATTACAAATTTTCCCAATCGTTTGTGGCATTGTTATTCCTTATTCAGTTTTCAATCAAAGTCATATTCACAAACTCTACTCTTACGTAGAGTTTATCCTCTGACGGTTTCAAAAGAAATAAAATAGTATGGTACGTGGGATCATACAACAAACATAAATACGACTGCAAACCGATAAATGGTGGATATCTGCGGGTAAGAGAGAAGGAATTCATCGATAACATGGACGTGGCAAATGAAAGAGATATGTCCTAAGTCCAATCATGTATGAGGATTTAGGAATAACTTTTATGTAATCTATTTTGATTTCATTGATATTAATAGAAGACTTGTTTTGTTTTTATTGCGGGCTCTATCTATTTTAAGTGTTTAAATAAGATGTACCACAGTTTAGAGTAAAGCTTTTTATGGATTGTGATGAGATCAAAATAATGAGACCTAAAAGATGATAACTCTAAACTTAAATAGTTCCTGGTCGTAGGATTACTAACTGGTAATTAATAATCCGCAAAGATCGGTACATACTATGCTTGCTTCATTATGAAGGATGTCTGTTCTCACAGACATTTGTGTGGTGACACTATAGCTAGTATGTAGGTGCTTATTATAGAATAAGTTCACTGAACATGACTCACACAGCTGAACAACTGATGGAGTTCACTCACGTGTCAGCAGTTGTTCACATAGTGATAGTTGTACAAGTATCCTTAGACTTGAGGTCATCATAGTCATCTTGTGTACACTGAACTATGCTTTGGTTTAGTTCTTAGTCTCCAGGGACAATTATAAGGGCTCTACTGGGTATAGGAATTTGTACACGAAGATAGTGTATGATCAATAAAGGATCTACCCCTTCCAGTGAAGGAAGTGAATGTTCAAGGCTGATCCACTTATGCTAGTTCAGGAATCTCTGGCCAGAGTGAATGAAATTAGAAAGGAGTTTCTAATTTACATAGAACTGAGCATAGTAATGGTAAGCAAGTGATTAAATTAGATAGGCTTGACACGAGATCCATGCCTTATATTTAATCGGGACATTGTAGAGTAGAAGGAGTTTATTGTACGGTAACTATTCACTGAATAGGTTCTTGGTATTCTAAGCAGTGAATTCATATTATCCGGATAGTCGCGATATGCTGAGAAGTATCCCTCACGATGTAGAATAAATATGATTAATTAATTAATCATATTTAATAAATTAGAGAATTTATATAAATAATGATAAAATAGTTTTATTATTATTTATTTTTACTACCGGCTTAATATTGAACCTACAGGATCACACCATAAAAAGAGAATGATTTAATGGTGGAGGAATTAATTAATAATGGCTAATAATTATTTATTTATGAAATAAATAATTAATTGGCAAATTTAATAATTGATTAAATGAGATTTAATTGATTATAAATTAATTAAGAAAAGTTCTTAATATTATTAATTAAGAATTTAATTTTTTGGAAATTAAATCAAGAGAGAGAATTATTTCTAAAGTGTTTAGAAAAATGATTAATAATTAAAAGGTGTTTTAATTATTAATGAGAATAATAAATGGGTTAATAATAATAATATTTTATGGGAAAATTTCAGCTGAAAATTTTGCCTATAAATATATTGTTATAAACCCTATTTTTATTTGAACCCCAATTTTTAGAAAAACCTAATTCTCTCCACCTCCTCCTCCTCCTCAACGTCGTTTTCTTGGTGGATACTGGTGGAGTGCTTCACGTTTGAGGAGCAGCTACTAAGGATCTCCGATCGTTGCTTTTGGATCGCATATTAAAGGTTAGTAATCGATCCATATGTTTTTACCACGATTTATATGCTTTTATTTGGATTTTGTATGTGTAAAAGTGTTTTACCATGCCTCCGCTGCGATTAAAATCCAACAATGGTATCAGAGCATAGGTTGTATGCATATAGATCTGTGGTAAAAATTTCAGAATTTTATGTGCTTGTATGAATTAATTATGATTTTTACAAGTTATATCATGGATCAATTTTTTCTGATGAGAAATCGTTTCTCAGAATAATTTTGAATGTTGATTTGGGTTCTACAAGTGTTGTAGATCGTCTGGGTTTTTTCTTATAATTTTATGATGTATAGATTTTTTATTATGAATTTTTGAAGATCTTGCAATTAAATTCGTAATTAAATAATCATATATATGTATAGATTGTTAGTACGTATATATATATCTGCTGTGTTGGTTGCTGTACTGTTGAATGCACGGAAGAGAAGACACATCAAGACAAAGAAACAGAACGACACGCTGTTCGAGAGAAGACTGTCAGGCGGCGGCAAGCGCACGCGCGCGCGAGAGGGTGTTGCGCATTCCGGGAATGCGTTACACCCTGTGGCGCATTCACGGAATGCGTTACACCTTTTAATGGCTTAAAAGGGTTGTAACACATCACCGGAATGCATTACAGGGCTTGTAACGCGTTCCTGTAATGCGTTACAACCCGACTGTCCACATTAAATTTGATTTTTTGGGAGTTTCGTAACTTCGTTTTGGGCGTGCAATATATCTTTGGATTAGTTTTTCCGAGACGGATCTAATGGAGTGATCAAATTTTAGTTTATATAAAAGTTTTGAACTGTTTATATTTCCGAAAGTGTTTTAAAGCTGTTTTTAACTGTTTTAACTGCTTTTAAATGCTTCATGTGATACATAGAGATGTATAATGCTTAGACCAATATGCTAGATGATGTAACATGCCTACCTTGATGTTTATTCATGTTGATATATATGATATATGCTTAGTTTATCATGCGATGATAGATTTAGGTGAACTTAAATGAACATAAGGCGTTTGTTAGACAACCTAGTATAGTGAAATTGTTTCATAACCTTAATAACAATATTATGAATACAATCATGAGATTCTTGTGTTTATGAAACACGTAATTGAATATGAATTTTCGATATGAGAGAAAGGATGATTCTGTCAACAACAGATTTCTATCTGTAAGAAAGGGTTATTAAGTGACGCCTCTTGACAATGCTCCACCCGATCTGGGAATCATCTGATTATTGATTATTGATTTGAAATATTTAATTTAAAAGGAAGAATCTCTTTATAATATGATTATGATTGTAACGTAATATAATCCCTCTAAAATTAAATAATATCAAGTAGTAATTGGCCAATGACACAACGGGCTTGTGTCGGTCATAGCCTTCCAACATGATAGAAAGTAGTTCTTATTTTTGAATCATTGTCGGTTCGTGCTACACCCGAGGGCTTTGATTTCGAAATAAGAAATACTTGTCTATTATGTAGAGATGTGTACGTTGAATTAGAATCTAAAGGTCGGTATGTGCCACAGCCGTGGGCCGTTGGAGACTGATTCAATTGTACGGAATGTTGGGTTAGACTTGACTTAGAATATTGAGTTTGTCGTGCCACAGCCGTGACTCAATTATTCAAGAGGCTAAAGTTTGATTAGGGAATAACATAAGATGTAATTGACAAGAGTTGTCTGCCTATTGAACATTACATGGCGGTTCGTGCTACAGCCGGGGTTGTGTAATGGAATGTAGGATCCCTATTCCCACTAGCATTATGAATGCTTAATTTTTCACGTAGGGGGCTGAATAAATTAGATAAACTAGTGGGAGCCACTTATGAATAAAGACCCGATTCATATAGTGTTTTAAAATGAAATCGAATATTTGCTAAGTGTTGTTATGTGTTTATCATTTACAGATTTACTTTGTACGTCATGTCTTCTGCACTATCACTCAGGAGCATACTAGATGCTCACAAGTTGACTGGTCCTAATTATGCTGACTGGCTTTGAAACTTGAGAATTGTTCTCAGGATTGAGAAGCTGGAATACGTGATTGACTCACCTAAGCCTACTGAACCTGCTAGCGATGCACATAATGATGAACATATTGTGTATCGTAAGTGGATAAATGATGCAAATGTTGCTCAATGCATCATGCTAGCTTCCATGAACATTGAGCTACAGAAGCAACATGAGCATATGGATGCTCACACTATCCTCATGCATCTACAAGAGTTGTATGATGTGGCGGGGAGGACAGCTCGATATGAGATATCGAAGGAGCTGTTCGGTTGTAGGATGTCTTAGGGATCATCTGTGAATGACCATGTACTTAAGATGATCAATTTGATTGAACGTCTTGGACAACTTGGTTTTGCCATTGATGGGGAGCTGAGCCAAGACTTGGTCTTGCAATCGCTTCCGAGTTCGTTCTCACAGTTTGTTGTGAGCTTTCACATGAATAAGTTGGATGTCAGCCTGCCTGAACTCCACAACATGTTGAAGACTGCGGAATCGAATTTTCCCCCTAAGAAGAGTTCTGTTCTTCTAATTGGTGAAGGTTCCAATCCTAAGAAAAGGAAGAGGAACTCTTCCAAGAAGAAGAAAGTAGGTGAAGAAAAGCCGGTTCCACCAAAAGCTGAAGACCCCAAGAGCAAAATTGTTTGCTTTCACTGTAACAAGGTGGGGCACTGGAAGAGGAACTGCAAGGTTTACCTTGCAGAATTGAAGAAGAAGAAGGGTAGTGAGACTGCCGCTTCTGATTCAGGTATGTTCATGATAGAAGTGAATATGTCATTAAATCAAATTTCTACTTGGGTATTAGATACCGCCTGTGGTTCTCATATCTGCAATTTGTTGCATGGACTAAGGAGAAGTAGGACTCTTAAAGAAGAGGAGGTGATTCTACTGATGGGAAATGGAGCAAGAGTTGCTGCTGAAGATGTAGGATTATTTCATTTACATATGCCTACGGGCAAGACTATTGTTTTTAAATAATTGTTATTTTGTTCCCTCGATTGTGAGGAATATTATTCCCATGTTAGACTTGGCTGGATTTTCATTTATTATTGAGAATAATGAATGTTCTATTCTTAGAGATAATATTCTTTATGGACGTGGTGCTTTAAATAATGGTCTGTATATATGTGACATAATTTACTTTAGATTGAACAAATTAATAAAAGAAAAGGGATGATGAAAATCTCACTTTATAGTGGCACTGCAGTCTCCATTTAGAAGACATGGAGAGAGGACTGCAAATTTGCTAGGAATGGTACACACAGATGTATGTGGACCAATGTCTAAGCAAGCCATGGGTGGATTTTCATACTTCATTACTTTCATAGATGATAGATCTAGATTCGGATATGTGTTTGATGAAACACAAGTCTGAAGCCTTTGAAAAGTTTAAAGAGTATAAGTATGAAGTGGAGAAACAAACCAAACATAGTATTATAATTCTTCGATTAGATCGAGGTGGTGAATACTTTAATGGAGTGTTTCTAGATTATCTCAAAGTAGATGGTATAGTCTCCCAGTGGACTCCTCCAGATTGGTATCTGAAAGGAGAAATCGAACTTTGTTAGACATAGTTCGGTCCATGATGAGCTATGCAAATCTTCCAGTATTCCTATGGGGTTATGCATTGGAAACCTCAGCATATTTACTGAATAAGGTGCCTTCCAAATCTGTTCCTCAAACTCTGTATGAGATATGGAAAGAAAGGAAACCGAGTCTTAAACACGTTAAGATTTGGGGATGTCCAGCTTATGTCAAATAAGTTGACCCAGATAAGCTGGAATATCGATCCGTAAAATGTAGTTTTGTGGGATATCCTAAAGACACTTTAGGGTATTACTTTTACACCGATCATCGGGTGTTTGTCTCCAAACATGCTACCTTCTTGGAAAAGGAGTTTATCCTTGAAGGAAACAGTGGGAGCAAAATTGAACTTGATGAAGTTCAAGAAGCACAAACTACTACGGATCAAGTGGAAACACCTGTTCTGACTGAACAACCTTCTGTGGAACATCCCATTCGTAGGTCAGGGAGAGTGTCTCGCCAACCTGAGAGGTAATATGGCCTTGTCATTAAGAATGACAATGAGTTGTCGATCATTGATGATGACGACCCTGTGACTTATAATGAGGTTATGAGTAGTGTTGACTCAGAGAAATGGCATAGTGCCATGAAATCAGGAATGAAATCTATGTATACGGGATATGAAAGAATGATTAACGCAGATGGCCAGGTGGAGACCTTTTAAGGCCAGGCTTTTGGGAAAAGGATTCAAACAAAGGCAATGGATTGACTTTGATGAAACCTTTTACCTGTAGCCCTGTTAAAATCAGTTCGGATTTTGCTTGCGATTGCTGCTTACTACGACTATGAGATCTGGCAATTA
Source organism: Apium graveolens (assembly GCF_009905375.1). Lineage (NCBI taxonomy): Eukaryota > Viridiplantae > Streptophyta > Magnoliopsida > Apiales > Apiaceae > Apium > Apium graveolens. The sequence continues at coordinate 152,828,842 of NC_133652.1, forward strand.
GCCAGATGGTTTTCTTTCCAAGAGAAATGAAAACCTAGTGTGTAAGCTGATGCGAACCATATGTGGTTTAAAGCAAGCTTCTCGTAGATGGAACATCCGTTTTGATGAGACAATCAAAGAGTTTGGTTTTATGAAAAACATAGATGAACCATGTGTCTACAAAAGGGTTAGTGGGAGCGTGATAACATTTCTTTATGAAAGTCACTTTGATCGTCATAAAGACAAGATGGGTATTAGATACCAGAGTGATTGGCTTTAGTACAAGTGGGAGATTGAAAGGAATATGTCCTAAGTCCAATCATGTATTGGGATTTAGGAATAACTTTTTATGTAATCTGTTTTGATTTCATTGATATTAATAAAAGACTTGTTTTGTTTTTATTACGGGCTCTATCTATTTAAGTGTTTAAATAAGATATACCATAGTTTAGAGTAAAGTTTTTTATGGATTATGATGAGATCATAATAGTGAGACCTAAAAGATGAAAACTCTAAACTTAAATAGTTCCTGATCATAGGATTACTAACTGGTAATTAATAATCCGCAAAGATCGGTACATACTATGCTTGCTTCATTATGAAAGATGTCTGTTCTCATAGACATTTATGTGGTGACACTATAGCTAGTATGTAGGTGCTTATTATAGAATAAGTTCACTGAACATGACTCGCACAACTGAACAACTGATGGAGTTCACTCACTTGTCAGCAGTTGTTCACATAGTGATAGTTGTACAAGTATCCTTAGACTTGAGGTCATCATAGTCATCTTGTGTACACTGAACTATGCTTTGGTTTAGTTCTTAGCCTCCAGGGACAATTATTAGAGCTCTACTGGGTATAGGAATTTGTACACGAAGATAGTGTATGATCAATAAAGGATCTACCCCTTCCAGTGAAGGAAGCGAATGTTCAAGGCTGATCCACTTATGCTAGTTCAGGAATCTCTGGCCAGAGTGAATGAAATTAGAAAGGAGTTTCTAATTTACATAGAACTGATCATAGTAAATGGTAAGCAAGTGATTAAATTAGATAGGCTTGACACGAGATCCATGCCTTGTATTTAATCGGGACATTGTAGAGTAGAAGGAGTTTATTGTACGGTAACTATTCACTGAATAGGTTCTTGGTATTCTAAGCAGTGAATTCATATTATCCGGATAGTCGCGATATGCTGAGAAGTATCCCTCACGATGTAGAATAAATATGATTAATTAATTAATCATATTTAATAAATTAGAGAATTTATATAAATAATGATAAAATAGTTTTATTATTATTTATTTCTACTACCGGCTTAATATTGAACCTACAGGGTCACACCATAAAAAGATAATGATTTAATGGTGGAGGAATTAATTAATAATGACTAATAATTATTTATTTATGAATTAAATAATTAATTGGAAAATTTAATAATTGATTAAATGAGATTTAATTGATTATAAATTAATTAAGAAAAGTTCTTAATATTATTAATTAAGAATTTAATTTTTTGGAAATTAAATCAAGAGAGAGAATTATTTCTAAAGTGTTTAGAAAAAGGATTAATAATTAAAAGGTATTTTAATTATTAATGAGAATAATAAATGGGTTAATAATAATAATATTTTATGGGAAAATTTCAGTTGAAAATTTTGCCTATAAATATCCTGTTATAAACCCTATTTTTATTTGAACCCCAATTTTTAGAAAAACCTAATTCTCTCCACCTCCTCCTCCTCCTTAACGTCGTTTTCTTGGTGGATACCGGTGGAGTGCTTCACGTTTGAGGAGCAGCTGCTAAGGATCTCCGATCGTTGCTTTTGGATCGCATATTAAAGGTTAGTAATCGATCCATATGTTTTTACCATGATTTATATGCTTTTATTTGGATTTTGTATGTGTAAAAGTGTTTTACCATGCCTCCGCTGCGATTAAAATCCAACAAATCACACCTATACTAATCAGAATGATATAGTTCGAATTATGGTAGATGGATGAATTTGGTTGGTGGAAGTGGATGGATATGATTGTGGATGCTTTGGTTGATTGATGATGTCGGCTTGAGTCAGACTGGTAGTCGAAGCTATAGGGGAAGTGCTGCCCAAATTTATAGAAATTACCCTATGTTTAAGGATAAAGAAGTATATTGTCGTTCTCATCAGTACTCCGAATGGTTGCGATCTCGGTTCTTGAGAAAGATTGTTATGATCAAATCAACTTTACATAATTGGTCTTTGATTCCAGTTAGCTAGTCAACACTTAGTTTAAGTGATCAGTTAAAAGAGTTAATAGATTAACTTTACCAACTAATGGTTAGTTAAATGAAGATCGATTTCAATTAGATGGAGTCAAGCTCTGACGTGATTTTCAGATCCGAAATCAAAGCGATTAGCAATTTAGAGGAAATAATGACATTAGCAGAAATTGGAAGATAGTAGAATTAGCGTGATATTATCACAAATTGGTGCAAGGTTGTATCCAGATGAATATGACCTTTGCAGTAAGTAGGAAAAACAGGAAGTTATGGGTACATGCTGGTGGAAAGAACGTTGCAAGAACTAAAATTCTAAGATAGAGCAAGGAGATGTCACCATCTGTATTGATATTCCATGAAGGACGTGAATATACATCCATATCGAAAGATGATTGATGGGAATTGTTGTGAAATACTGAAAAACTCGCAAACCCAAGTATCCGATGTAAATCAGAGGCTAACGAAGTCTGCATGTGAACTCAGGAAAAAGAAATGTTGATCAAATGGGAAAGCCAAATATGCGATCAGTGATGATTTAAGCCAATCTAAGAAAATTAGATACCGATGAATTTTGATAATTCTGTTAGTAAGAATTTAAAAATTATAAATAAAAGCCTTCATTATAGCGTTAACTGTAAAAATGATTTATCTAATAATGAACATATTAGTATTATCAAGAGGAAGAGATCCCTTAATAATGTGAATGGAGGAAATAATAAGAAAAGAAATGGAATCAAAAGAATGATAAAGAAATTTTATAAAATAATCCGGGATTTATGCAAGTTGTGAACGTTAGTGGTGCCAGAACTGATAGGAGAATGAAGTGAAACACCGATAATTGAAGATGGAAATTTCATTCAAAGAATGTGTATTAACAAGGGAGAGTAAACCCTGGTATTAGTGGCGAACTGCTAAAGAAGAACGTTATAATGAATCTCATATCAGGATTTTTTAGAATTAAAGCAAAGTCCGAAGATTCTAACAAATTATTTATCAAGGTTACCTCGGGAAATGAGGTAAGAAATTCTCATTGGTTACTGCACAGAGTCGAGCTAGTGTCAAAAGCCATGTGTCGTATAACCCAGTCGGAATGAGATATTGAGTGAAGGAAAACTTCAGAAATATGGAATGAAAATAATAATGAAATAAAGAGTACTTCGCGCTATACACAAAAGTGATCATGGAGAAAAGAGAAGGGGGGGTATGAAATCACGCATCGGTTATCAGAAATTGTAAGTCTGAAGATTAAGTGAACGTAGTGTATAAGGAATAATTGGATAGTGTAATTGTATTTATTAATAACATCCTCATCCACCAGAACTAAGGAAGACCAATTTGAACACCTGGAGATATGCATGCGAAGGGTGAAAGATTAGCAACTGCGTTCTAAGCTACAAAGGTATGAACTCTGGTTATAATTAATTATGAGCTACGGAAGTATGGTTAATTACCAACCAAGCAAGATCCATTCAGAGACAGATGTCTTGAGTAGAAAAGAAAGAGTGAATATCACTAAGATCGTTGGGGAGTGGATAAAAGGATTGGAAAAGTTAGAAATTGAAGATCGGGTTTTGATCCGGTTTCTAGATGATGCTGATCTCACTTTGTTGTTTAGATATCAAAGGTGGTATTAATATGGATGATTGATGTTGACTTCTGTTAGGAATATGTGTATTAGTTTGATGATAAGTTAATAAAAACACTTAAGTAGAAATCTAGTATTTGTAGCCTCAACGGATAAGACCATCTTGGCTATCCGTTGAAGGAGTAGCCTTACTTAGCAATAAGTTTGGTATTGTAGCACATTTCACTCTCTGGTTTCAAGCTGTAATTCTTAGATGTTGTTAGGAAATAATCAGTCATGTTGACTACTAATGGATGTACAAATAGGAGGGCTAATTGTAAATATTTCATGCCTTGTAATTTTGTATAAGTGAAGAAGTGTCAACGGATATTGAAGACCTTCAACGGATAAGAAACAAAGCTTCAACGGATGTCTCTAATGCTTCAACAGATAATATCCATCAACGGATAAGTGCTTCAACGGATAAAGCTTCAACTGCTAGAGCATCAACGGATAAAGCCATCAATGGATGAAAGCTTCAACGGATGCTCAGTCTCATAGCAGTTGATAGTGACAGTTAACAAAGCTGACAGAGGCACATGGATTGACAGAGATGTGGTAGCCTATTTCAGGAACAGCAGAAAAAACAGCCATTTTTAGTCTGGTTCAAAATGGAAAGTCAACAGATAATTCCATATTACACTGGATAAAAATGGAATAGAAACAAGTGGAGAACTATTGTCTTATTGTACTTTATCTTTGTCTTCACTTGTAAACTTGGTGATATATAAACCAAGTAGTAGCTAGTAATTAGATGTGAATTTTCCCTGAGCTGTTTAGAAATATCAAGAGAGAAAATCATCTAGTTTGTACTAGGAAGCAGCTGTGATTTAATTTTGAATCACAGATTTTCTGAAATAACACATCTCTGGTGGAACAACAAATCCACCAGAAAAGTTTTTAAGTTCTTTGTGTTCATTACATTTGTGTTTGAATATATATCTGTCTGCATCAGCTCCAAGCAATTCACACACATTTGATCACTCAAACACTTAGCTTTACAAACTGCTCAAAACTTGAAAAAGTTTTGATATTTACATTCAACCCCCCTTCTGTAAATCTCATTGTTAGTCCACTGGGAATAACAATTGGTATCAGAGCAAGCTCTTAACATATAAAGAGTTTAAAGATCTATTCTGCTAACATCATGAGTGCACAGAAGAACTCTCCTGTTACCATCATGAATAGGAAGGATATTGGTGTAAAGATTCCAGTCCTGGAAAAGGATGATTATCATCATTGGAAAGTGAAGATGCATTTACATCTTCTTTCTTAAGATGAAAGCTACATCAACTGTATTGAAAATGGTCCTCACATCCTTCACAAGGTAGCCACAGCTGCTACTGCAACAGTTGCTGTTGGACAGTCTATTCCCAAGCCAAGAGCAGAATGAACTATTGAAGACATGGAAGAAATCCGCAAGGATAAGAGAGCCATGAACATTTTGTTTAATGGCTTAGATCAAGATATGTTTGACAATGTCATCAATTGCCAAACTGCAAAGGAAGTTTGGGACACTGTACAAATCATCTGTGAAGGTACTGAGCAGGTCAGAGAGAACAAAATGCAGCTTCTTATTCAACAGTATGAATATTTTCACTTTGAAGAAGGTAAATCATTAAATGATACCTTCAACAGGTTTCAGAAACTGTTGAATGGATTGAAGCTGTATGGTAGAGTGTACCAAGTCAAGGATTCCAACTTAAAATTTCTTAGGTCTCTGCCAAAGGAATGGAAGCCCATGACTGTCTCTTTGAGAAACTCTCAAGATTATAAGAACTTCACACTTGAAAGATTATATGGAATTTTGAAGACTTATGAACTTGAAATGGAGCAGGATGAGCTGTTGGAAAAGGGAAAGAGAAAAGGAGGAACAATTGCTCTTGTAGCTGACTGTGAGAAGATGGAAGCCAGGAATGAGGAGAAGACAATGCCAAGTCTCAAAATTGGCACAAGCAAATCAGAATCAAGCAAGGGTAAAGAGCAAGTTGCTGAGGATGAAGACAATTCCAGTCAGGATGAATCTGATGATATTGAAGAACATTTGGCCTTTCTGTCCAGGAGGTTTGCAAAGATGAAGTTCAGGAAAAACACAAAATTCACTAAGCCAAACAAGAACATGGTGGACAAATCAAAGTTCAAATGTTATAACTGTGGCATTAGTGGACACTTTGCAAGTGAGTGTAGGAAGCCAAATTCTGAGAAAAAGAAATTTGAGCAAGTTGATTACAAAAAGAAGTATTTTGATTTGCTCAAACAAAAGGAAAGAGCATTCCTCACTCAAGATGATTGGGCAGCAGATGGGGTAAATGAAGATGATGATGTGGAATATGTCAACCTAGCCCTGATGGCTAATTCTGATGAAAATGAAACTAGTTCATCAAGCAACCAGGTAATTACTACTGATCTCTCTCAGCTTTCTAAACATGAATGCAATGAAGCCATAAATGATATGACCAATGAATTATATCATTTGCGTGTTTCCCTTAAATCTCTAGCAAAAGAAAACACTAGGATCAAGGAGAATAACTTGTTTTTAAGTGATAGGAATGCTGTGTTAGAGGATCAGGTAATTGAGCTTGAAAAGATAAAATTTAAATGCCTGACTGTTGAGAGTGAACTAGCAGAAGCTGTTAAGAAAGTGGAAATTCCTTCTAAACAGTTAAAAAGTGAGCAAGAGGTAATCAAGGCCTGGAAAACATCTAGGGATGTCAGTGTTCAGATTGCAAAGGTCCAGGGAATTGAATCATTCTGTGAGGATGCCTGGAAGAAAAACAAAAAGAAGTTAGAATTAATTGATGGATTGTCAACGGATGTGGAATCAACGGATGATAAAAGTTATCCGTTGAAGGAAGAAAAGGAGCATCCGTTGAAGGCTCATCAATTAAAACAGGCAAGTTCTTTTAAAAATAAAAAGAATGATTCAACTCTCAAGAACTTTGTCAAAGAAGGAGCTAGCATATCCAGAGATGTTAGTAAGGTGAATATAGGACATATGACTTTAGATCAGCTAAAAGATTGACTTAAGTTGGTTGAGGATAAGAAGGAAACTAAAAGAAAATCTAAAAGAAATGGGAAGGTAGGGATTAATAAACACAACGATTACACACCTGATAGGTATGCTCCTAGAAAAAGCTGTGTGCATTGTAAAAGTGTTAATCACATATCTGATAATTGCAAATCTGTTAAAAATGCTCCCATGCCTTCAAATTCCTCCATGTCTAACATGTCTATGTCACATCTGCATGCTATGCCTGTTATGTCTCACCAGAATCCCCATGCACATTTTGCAAACATGCCATACATTAACAATCCTTACTTTACTGCATTTAGTATGCCTCAAATGCCATACAATATGCCTATATGGAATAACATGTTTGCACAACCTATGCCTTATCAAATTCAATTAAATGTGTTAAATGATTCTGTGACTAACCCTACACTTCAACCAACCACATCTGAGACCAAGGTTGACCTAAAGTTACCTAAGTCAAAAGATGCAGGAGGAATGAAGTCTAGGAAAAAGACTAACAAGGTTGGACCCAAGGAAACTTGGGTACCAAAATCAACTTGATTGATTTTGTTGTGTGCAGGGACAAAGAAGGAATCTATGGTACTTGGACAATGGTTGTTCAAGACACATGACAGGAGATTTCACCCTGCTCACAGAGTTTAAGGAGAGAGCTGGCCCTAGCATAACCTTTGGAGATGACAGCAAAGGATTCACTATGGGATATGGCTTGATTTCAAAAGAAAATGTCATCATTGATGAAGTTGCATTGGTTGATGGTCTCAAACACAATTTATTGAGCATCAGTCAACTATGTGACAGAGGGAATACTGTTTCCTTCAATTCTGAAGCCTGTATTGTCACAAGTAAAAAGGACAATAAAGTGGTTCTAACTGGAGTTAGAAAAGGGAATGTGTACTTAGCTGATTTCAACTCTACAGATGCAGAATCCATTACTTGTCTTCTCAGCAAAGCAAGTCCAGTTGAAAGTTGGCTATGGCACAAGAAGCTGTCCCATTTGAATTTCAAGACAATGAATGATCTAGTCAAAAATGACTTAGTTAGAGGAATGCCTCTAGTGGAATTCACAAGGGATGGACTGTGTGATGCTTGTCAGAAAGGAAAGCAAAAGAAAGTATCATTCAGTAAGAAGCTTGAATCTGCAATTGATGAACCACTGCAACTTCTACATATGGATCTTTTTGGACCAGTCAATGTATTGTCAATTTCAAGGAAAAGATACTGCCTAGTGATTGTAGATGATTTCTCAAAGTTTTCATGGGTTTATTTTCTTGGATCAAAGGATGAAGCTAGTGAAATCATCATCAATCATATCAAGCAAGTCAACAATCATCCTGATTTCAAAGTAAGGAATATTAGGAGTGACAATGGAACTGAGTTCAAGAATTCAACCATGAAGATGTTCTGTGAAGAAAATGGGATCATGCATGAGTTCTCAGCTCCAAGAACTCCACAACAAAATGGTGTGGTGGAAAGGAAGAACATATCACTAATTGAAGCTGCAAGGACAATGCTTGAGGAGTCAAAACTCCCAACTTATTTTTGGGCTGAGGCTGTTAACTGTGCATGTTACACTCAGAATATTTCTCTAATCAATCAAGCAAAATGCATGACTCCCTATCAATTATTCAAGAGAAGAAAACCAACTTTAAACTTTCTACATGTCTTTGGTTGCAAATGCTACATCTTAAGGAATCAATCTGATCACAAAGGAAAGTTTGATGCAAAGACTGATGAAGGAATATTTGTTGGTTATTCTGCTGGAAAATCATATAGGGTCTACAATCTAAGAACCAACATTGTCATGGAATCTGTACATGTTGTGTTTGATGATAAAAAGATTGATGGACTAACAGATGAGGGACATCATGAAGGACTCAAATTTGACAATATTGAGATATATTGTGATGATAGTGAAGATGAGAATGATGAAGAAGGCATCTCAAGAAGAAACCAGAGTCTGCCTTTGGATAATGCACAGAATGCTGCATCCGTTGAAAGTCATAATTCAGCTTCCGTTGAAAGAAGCAATGCAGCATCCGTTGAAAGACAAAGTGCATCATCCGTTGAAGTTCATAATGAAGCATCCGTTGATCACAGTCTGTCAATGGATAATCAATTCACCTCATCAGTTGATAGAACTCACAATTCCTTTCAAAGGATCAGCAACTCAGGGGGAGTTTCAACAAATCAACATTCAACGGAAGGGCTACTCAAGATGAATGTCTGTATAGTAGCTTTCTATTACAGGAGGAACCTAAGCGAGTGGAAGAAGCTCATCAAGGGCTAATCTACCACCTCAAAGGAAATGGACCAAGAATCATCCTTTTGAACTGATCATTGGTGATGTTACATCAAAAGTACAAACTAAAAGGGCTACTCAAGATGAATGTCTGTATAGTAGCTTTCTATTACAGGAGGAACCTAAGCGAGTGGAAGAAGCTCTTTTGGATTCAGATTGGATTTTAGCAATGCAAGAGGAGCTAAACCAATTTGAGAGGAACAAAGTATGGAAGCTGGTACCCAAGCCAAAGAACAAGAGTTCTATTGACACAAAATGGGTATTCAGAAACAAGATGGATGAAAATGGCATTGTCATAAGGAATAAAGCCAGATTGGTTGCCAAAGGCTATTCTCAACAAGAGGGAATATATTTTGATGAAACATTTGCTCCAGTTGCCAGACTTGAAGCCATCAGAATCTTTCTAGCCTATGCAGCTAATGCCAATTTCAAAGTCTATCAGATGGATGTCAAGAGTGCATTTCTAAATGGGGAATTGGAGGAAGAAGTTTATGTAAGCCAACCTCTAGGTTTTGAAGATCCAAATTTTCCAGACCATGTGTATTATTTGTTGAAAGCACTCTATGGACTAAAGCAAACACCTAGAGCCTGGTATGAGACTTTATCAAAGTTCCTTCTAGATAATCACTTCACAAGAGGTACTGTTGACAAAACTCTCTTCTTTAGAAATATGAATGGCTCTAAGATACTTGTACAAATTTATGTAGATGATATTATATTTGGATCTACAGATGATAAACTTTGTAAAAAGTTTGCTAAATTAATGCAAAGTAAATATGAAATGAGCATGATGGGAGAGCTAACTTACTTTCTTGGTTTACAAGTTAAACAAGTTAGTGGTGGAATTTTCATTAGTCAAACTAAATATATTTATGATCTTTTAAAGAAGTTTGACTTAATGGATTGTTCACCTGCAAAAACTCCCATGGCCACTGCCACCAAGCTTGAATTAAACAAGGCTGAAAAGTCTGTGGATATTACAAGTTATAGAGGCATGGTTGGCTCATTTTATATTTAACTGCCAGTAGACCTGATATTATGTTTTCTACATGTCTCTGTGCTAGATTTCAAGCTGACCCTAAAGAATTTCACTTAGTGGCTATTAAAAGAATTTTCAGATATCTCAAGGGGACTCCAAATCTAGGAATTTGGTATCCTAGAGAGTCTGGTTTTGATCTAATTGGCTACTCAGATGCAGATTATGCAGGTTGCAAAATAGACAGGAAAAGCACAACAGGCACCTGTCAATTTCTAGGGAACAAGCTTGTATCATGGTTTAGCAAGAAGCAGAATTCTGTTTCCACATCAACAACTGAAGCTGAGTACATTACAGCTGGTAGTTGATGTGCACAAATACTATGGATGAGGAACCAGTTATTTGACTATGGTATAACTGTTGACAAAATTCCAATATTTTGTGACAACACAAGTGCCATTGCCATTACTGAAAATCCAGTGCAGCACTCAAGAACCAAGCACATTGATATCAAGTACCACTTTATTAGGGAACATATGATGAAAGGTACAGTGGAACTTCATTTTGTTCCAAGTGAAAAGCAGATTGCAGACATATTTACCAAGCCACTTGATGAATCAACATTCACAAGATTAGTAAGTGAGTTAGGTATGCTTAACTATTCATAATCTATGTCATCTGTCTTGTAGCCTGAAATGAATTTGCTGCAAGAACAAAGTTGGCTTTAATCAAGACTTATCCTGTCAACGGATATTCCCTGTCCATTGAAAGCCAAAATTGTTCTATCAACGGATATTCGTCATCCGTTGAAAGACAAATACATTTCTGGTAATTTTATCCTTCAACGGATAAAATGGTGTTGTTCATCAACGGATAACTATTTACCTTATCCGTTGACGTGTCACGTTAGTGAGTCACATCCGTTGATTCTTTTACTCAACCGTTGATACAGATATACAGTGTTGTATGTATTTGTATTTACGGTAGTTTTCAGAATTTCTACAGTTTTATTTATTCCTGAACGGCTGTCACTTACTTAAAAGTATCATTTAATTATTTTATTTATGTTTTAATTCAAGAAAGTATAAAAGCCCAATTGAATTCTTATTTTCACTTTACGCTTTCTTGCAATTATCATTCTTTTTCTCTCTCAATTCTCAAGTTTTTCTCTGCAACCTCTACTCACAACAATGGCACCAGTAGTCAAAATTATGTCTCAAACAGGATTTGTTTATGAAAAGAATAATTTCATAGTCTTGGTTGAAAAGAATGAAGCCCATTCTGATTATCACAAGATGATGGACTTCATCAAGAACTGCAAACTGAGCTATGCAATGCTGGAAGCCCCAACCATTTACTGTGAAGTGATTGAGGAAATTTGGACAACTGCAGAGTTCAACTCCACAGATATGACTATTGCCTTCTCTCTCAAAGGTAAGGACTATTGCATTAATTGTGATGATATACAATCTTGCTTTAAGTTGCCTGAGAATAATGCCATGACACCACATACTGATAAAGATGTCTCTGCAATGCTAGATTCCATAGGCTATGCTTTTGATTCTGCTAGTTTAGGTAGTATTAGAAGGAAAGGCCTTAAGAAAGAATGGAGTTTTCTTGGAGATGCCTTTATTAAGGTTTTCTCTGGGAAGATTAGCAATTTTGATGCTATCACTTCATCTCTTGTTAATATGCTCTATATGCTAGTTTCTGATAGGTACTTTAATTTTAGCAACTGTGTTATGCTAGAATTAGGTTCCAGATTAGGCAACAAAGCTAATAGACCACATAACATCTACTTTGCTAGATTCTTTATGTTATTGGCTAACCATGTTGCTGAAGGTTTGGTTATATCCAATGAGAATAATAAACTCAAATGCTGGGCACAAGAGAAAAGGGTCCTTGCAGACCTTTTGAGAATGAACCTCAACAGCCAGGTGCCATTGGTATACTTGCCAATCATGAATGCACCACAGGTAAGTGAGGTAAATGTTTCTATAACTCCTACTATTTCCAACCCCAATGTTTCTTTGCCTTCTAGTGTGGCTATGGAACCTGTGTCATTGTCCAAACAGGCTCCTACCAAAGCCACCAAATCTAAAGTTTCCAAAGTCAAGTCAAAGAAACCTACCTCTGTTGTTTCTCAAAAAACAACAGTTGTAACAACTACCATAAACCTTGAAGGGAGTGAACAGGGTGTGAGTGGTGAGGGGAGGGGTGAACATCAAAAAGCCCCCCAGGATAAGGTGGGAGAGGTGAGTGGTACCCAAACCAGCCAAGCCACAGTCTCTCAAAAGACTGTGGTGGTTCAAAAGGAGTCCAGCACATCCCTAGTTGCATCCTCCCAAAAGGATGTAACTATTGAAAATAGTCCCCAACCAGGGACACAGAACAAAAGAGGGAGGGACACTGAAGCTACACATTCACCAATTCAAGCCTTTTCAAGGAAGAAGAAGGCCAAAACCCTAGTTTCCACACAAGGGACACACACAGCACAGATACATCCACCAGTATCTGTGCCTTCTCAAATTCAGCTTGATGTGATTCCAACAAATATGGAATCACAACCCCATTCTCTTAATATAGAAACACACCATTCATCAAACTCTCCAACACCCTCTCTGGATGTGGATATGATATTCACATCAATTCCTGATTCTCCCTCATTAAAACTCAGGGAGGAGCCCCACTCAAAACCTGGTGATCATCATCTTTTAGATGATTTGTTGGATCATCAGCCAATTCTTTCAGATGTAGTTGCAGAATCTGTGTCACCACACTTAAAATCAATCCACACAGATTCAACAATTATGTCACTTTCTATATCTACATCTTTTCCTTCTTCAACGGATATCTCTCATCCGTTGACAAGTGGTTGTTCTTCAACGGATAAGCTTAACAGCAGTTATCCGTTGATACCATCAGTTTCCACTTTAACGGATATTCTCTATCCGTTGATGGTCTCTACACACTTAACAGAAACAATTCCAACTGTAGAGGACATGGCAACTGTACAATCACTTTTAGGTTTGAGGGAAGGGAGTGATTTTTTGAGTGAGAGGCTGGGTTGCTCCCAGGCAAAAGGAGAGGTTGAGAGTCACCATATGCATGCTATTTCTTCCAGCATGGCAAAAGTGAGTGAGAAGAGTGCCACCTTAGAAGGTGAGGATGAGGGTGTGAGGGTGTGTGTGAGCCAGGGGGAGCCCCTGATGCAAGAACAGAGAGAAATTGAGAGAAAGGCAGGTACAGAAGCTATAAGGGTGGATCCAGCCATTGCTAGTGAGTTAATGAAAGTGGATGATGCAGATAAGGAAAGACAATTTCAGAAACATTACAAAGCTGTCATTGATAACATTTCCTTGGATGCTGACACTTTTACTCACCCTGTTTCAGCCTTTCAATTTTTGGTTGCTCAGGGCAATGTGGAGGCAGAACAGACACTACACATTGTACACACTTCAGAATCTCTTCTCAGAGACAAAGCTGCTGTCAACAGGCTGCCTTCTCAAGCTGGTGAGCCATCTGAAGAATTTGGAGTAAATTCTAATGATGATGACTCTAATTCTTTGAATGAGAGCATGAACTTAGGGGGAGTAGAAGGCCCAAGTTCTGCTCCTGCTCTTCCTGAATGGGCACTGGCCAAATCACCAACACCAGGAGAATTTGGTGTCACTTTGGTCAGACAAGTCATGACAATTCAGAAGGCCTTTCAGGAGACTCAAGATGCTGGTACCAAGGCAATTCTTCAAGCTCATCTGGAATCTCTGCATCTCTTGCAGTTGCAGCATTACCGGCAAAATCTAAGTGTGGATGAGCTCAAGCAGGACATTGCTGATCTGAAATCCTACAATGTTGAGAAATTGGATTCAGTTATACCCTATGGTACTATGCAAGATTTGTTGGGGAGACTGAGGAAAGCATCTGATGCTGACAAGAGGCTGGCCAGATTGGAAGATAGGGTTCAAATCATTGAAGACTCTATGGTCACCATTCTTCAGAATCAACAAACTCAAACAAATCTACTGATGCAGCTGGCAAAAGCACAAGGCTTGACCCCTACCCTTGATGATAACAAAAAGGGGGAGAATAAAGGGGAAGGGGAAGGAGAGCCATCTACAACAACAACAGTTCAGATTTCTCAAGTGCTAGTTCCTGTCATCACAACTTCTCCACCAATTCAAGTCAAAGGAAAGCTAGATGGAATTGATCTAATCCAGATAGCAGCAGCTGAATTGCAAGTCAAAGAGCAAAGGAAGAAGATTGATGAAAAGATGCAACTAATATTTGGTTCTACAACTTCTCAATCATAATCTGTGAAGCATAGCACAAAAGTGGAATCAATTATTATGGAACTCAAGCCAGTAGGGAGGCATAAGGATGGAGAAACTTCTTTCAAAGATCTGCAACCTATGGTTCTCAAGCCCAACAACAGCTTCAACAAGGACTCTACAAAGAACCCTCTAAGCCTTGCTCAAATGAAAGGAGTGGATTTTCCTCTTCCAAAGCCTGATGAAGACAAGCTTTTGGGTAGAAGTATCATAAAGCTCAAAGAGAACATGGATGAGGCTGTAAGAAGGAACAAGGCTGTTATCTTTAGAGAGGGAAAGAGCATCTATGTGATGCAAGGACACCCCAAATTCTCAATAGCCAAGAGGGAAGAAACCAAGAGGTTGAAGGAAGAAGCCAAACAGCTAAAGGCTAACAAAAGAGCACAAGCAAAGCTTGAAAAACAGCTAAAGTTAAGTCAGGCTGAAGAACAGAAAGAAACTGAAGACAAAGGTGAAGATAGAGCTATGGGGGACATGGTTGGTACTGAGATGGAGGAAAGAAGTAAGGAAGAATGGCAGAAAGGGAATAGAAAGAAGGTCAATGCAAAGAGAAAGATGGTAGATGAGACTGAAGAAAACCAATCAATATCCAAACCACTACCCTCTATTCCTGAACCCATTGTACCTGACCCCTTCATAAACATTCATGGTGAAACAATCATTCCCAAAGAGGAACCAATTGATTGGGACACCATCAAATTGCCCACCTTCCTAACCTCTTTTACACCACCAAAGAAGCAGAAAAGAAGAACTAAATCAACACCCTCTAAAGCCTCAATCAAATTCACACAGAAGCCTAAGCCTAAACCTCAAACCTCTAAAGATGATTATGTTCACATCTGTGACATAAAAGAATTTTCAGACATTGAACTCTATCTGGATGAGCTGGAGGATGTAAGGGGAATAGCTGCCTACAGACAGCTACCAGAAAGACTAGTGTTCAAATACAAAGGAGCTGGGGAAAGAACATGGCCTCTTCACAGAATTCTGAATGAAGGCTACTCTACCTTGATTAGAGTCTACTCAGTCATACAAAAGGATTCTGGCTTTACCAGGACTGCCAGGACTGAGATTCTCAACAAGATTGCCAACATAAGGAAAACTTGGAGGGAGCCCAATGCCTTGCCTAGAACTTTACTCATTCAAGAGAGAGGTATTACAATTCACAAATCACCTCATTGGTTGATGGAGTTCAGAGACAACAAAGGAGTCAGAAGATTTTTCAGAATTGAAGATCAGCTAAAGATTGCCAGTAATGAAACTCTCAAGGATATGCAGTCTAAGTTAGATATCAATGAAGAAGATGAAGCTGAATTCTACAGACAACTTTAACTTCAAATAGAGGAGAATGACAGGAGGCTAGGAAAGAAAACCAGGGATCAAAGGAAAAGAAAGTAATTTGCTCAGGCTAAAGGAGCACCCTTGGAAACAATGTATTTCTTCAATTTCATCTCAGCATATATACTTTTGTAGCACTTTTGAATTTCTGCTTTGTTCCAGTTTATATATTTGTTAAGTGTTTTGTTATCATCAAGCTAAACCCAAATTTATGCCTACAGTTCTAGTAGACATAAATAGGGGGAGATTGTTAGGAATATGTGTATTAGTTTGATGATAAGTTAAGCAAAACACTTAAGTAGAAATCTAGTGTTTGTAGCCTCAACGGATAAGACCATCTTGGCTATCCGTTGAAGGAGTAGCCTTACTTAGCAATAAGTTTGGTATTGTAGCACATTTCACTCTCTGGTTTCAAGCTGTAATTCTTATATGTTGTTAGGAAATAATCAGTCATGTTGACTACTAATGGATGTACAAATAGGAGGGCTAATTGTAAATATTTCATGCCTTGTAATTTTGTATAAGTGAAGAAGTGTCAACGGATATTGAAGACCTTCAACGGATAAGAAACAAAGCTTCAACGGATGTCTCTAATGCTTCAACGGATAATATCCATCAACGGATAAGTACTTCAACGGATAAAGCTTCAACTGCTAGAGTATCAACGGATAAAGCCATCAATGGATGAAAGCTTCAACGGATGCTCAGTCTCATAGCAGTTGATAGTGACAGTTAACAAAGCTGACAGAGGCACATGGATTGACAGAGATGTGGTAGCCTATTTCAGGAACAGCAGAAAAAGCAGCCGTTTTTAGTCTGGTTCAAAATGGAAAGTCAACAGATAATTCCATATTACACTGGATAAAAATGGAATAGAAACAAGTGGAGAACTATTGTCTTATTGTACTTTATCTTTGTCTTCACTTGTAAACTTGGTGATATATAAACCAAGTAGTAGATAGTAATTAGATGTGAATTTTCCCTGAGGTGTTTAGAAATATCAAGAGAGAAAATCATCTAGTTTGTACTAGGAAGCAGCTGTGATTTAATTTTGAATCACAGATTTTGTGAAATAACACATCTCTGGTGGAACAACAAATCCACCAGAAAAGTTTTTAAGTTCTTTGTGTTCATTACATTTGTGTTTGAATATATATCTGTCTGCATCAGCTCCAAGCAATTCACACACATTTGATCACTCAAACACTTAGCCTTACAAACTGCTCAAAACTTGAAAAAGTTTTGAGATTTACATTCAACCCCCTTCTGTAAATCTCATTGTTAGTCCACTGGGAATAACAACTTCAGTATGGAATGTTGTGAGCATCAAAGTTCATATTGATATCTAATTTGATATGACAACAAAATAAGTATTAGTACCAAGAGTCCGGTTTTCAATAAAGTTACGATTCATTCCATTCCGAACTAATATTTCCTTTCAGATAGTGAAGGATTTTCTCTCGATGAATATACTTGATAGTGATTGAAAAGAAATTAAAGTATACTACAAAGTGGTCAGTTAAATGTAATTGTCGAAATTTTCCTTTAATTTTTAGTTTTGAATAGATTTAGAACATTTCGAAGCATCAGACGCCATGGGTTCAGTATATCGGGCGCAGACGGATTGAAAGTACAAGAGACCAGCTAAAGGTTCTCAAATACGATTGAAAATGATCATAGGCTAGACTAATCAAACAAAAGGGGACGTGAAAAGTAAAGTAGGACAGTCATGGAAAATAGAAGGTTCATGAACACAAATTATTAGAATTAGAAAGAGAAGCAGATTAGTATAAAGTAAGTTAGTTTATTGGGATAATGAGATAGATAGAACAATTACGAATGGGTTGGCCTTGTGTTGCAGGCATAACGAGTTTATAAGATGTTCACATGTACATGACTAAGAAGGGTAATTTAGCTCCCTAAGTATAAAATGAAGGTTGATTCAGGTTACGCGAGTAACAAATAGATTTGATGTCAGTAAGAGACCGTTAAGTTGTGACTAAAGTAATGAGACCTGAGAAATTATAAGAAAGGTACTTGGAAAAAAAATATCATAGTTAACGTCAGAAATCAAATACGCCATTTCCAAATGAAGAAGAAAATTACGGGAACGATTAAAGAGCCTCGAATGCGATGGGCAGCGATTACGAATTTGGTTATTTGAACGAAGAAACATATGGGGACGAAGTTCAACACTGAGTAATAGTTGCAAATGCTCATAAGCACGAGTTACTAGAATTAGAAAGAAAAAGAGAATTAAGATGTGTTATGTTGGTCCCTCCTAGATAGTAAAATAGGCAGGATATATAGAAGTGAGTTGGCTTCACAGCTACCCGTATCGCGAATTCATAAGGCGTTTATATGTATATATCCAGAAAGAGTAAGTTAGCTCCATTATATATAGAAGATGGGAATTTGAATTGAGTTATACAAGCAACAAATAGAATATGAAGTTAGCAAGAAGCTATTAAGGAAAGATTGATGTTATACGTTAAGTCATGAAAAATTATAGGATTGAGATATTCACCTGAGAAAATGAAAGTGATATACTTGAAAAGTATCAGTATTATTCCTTAGCGTGATTCTGAGGACAGAATCCTTTCAAGGGGGGAAGGATGTAACATCCGGGAATATCGTGTAATTATTTGTATCAATATATGATTATTATGTGAATATTATATGAATTTTTGGTGAATTATCTGATGATTGATAATAATATTTGGATGTTTGGATATAATAAAATGTGAGTATGTTAATTCTAATATGTCCAGAATAAAATATAGATAATTAAGGTATTTTTCTGGTAGGTTATGGAGTGTTATATGATTTTATAATAATTTATGAATTTATTAATTAATTTCTGAATACTTAAAAAATTATTTTATAAAGCCGGGAATCGTCAGACTTCAACCGTTTTTACGTTTTTACAACCCAAAACTCTTCCGAAAAATCCTTCCTAACCTAATCTGGTAATTCCGGACATTTTCCGTGTTTTGACTTTTTCGATTCGGATTACGGTTTGACTCGTGCGCGGCCCGGTGCAAAATTTTCGATACGATAATCATTTCGGTGAATCAACAAAACCCGTATTCTCGAAAGACGGGATATTATTACATTATTTTCATATAAAGTATTTTATAAAAAGCCCGGTTGGGATAATTATCCAAAACTGATATCAAATCGGATCGTTATTGCAGTTACTTAGCGGCTAAGCAACTAATTTAACGACCCAAAATGATCCAGAATGAACCAATATTCCGTAAATATAAATAGGATATTTCTTATTTCATTTTATTCGTTTATTCATTTACAACCAGTAAAAAATATAGCAAATACCGAGAAAAACCCTAGAAACTGATATGTTCCTGAGAATCAAACGCACGAACGAAGGCGTTACCGAACTCCGATTTAAGCGTGTAATATATCAAATCGAAGCTCTCGAAAAGCACTTTCTGAATCAGTCAACCATTTTAGTGTAGCAATTAAGGTAATTTTCTTATTTATTTATTTATATTCGAATTATTTGGATGTTTGGATATAATAACATGTGAGTATGTTAATTTTAATATGTCCAGAATAAAATATAGATAATTAAGGTATTTTTCTGGTAGGTTATGGAGTGTTATATGATTTTATGATAATTTATGAATTTATTAATTATTTTCTGAATACTTATAAAATTATTTTATAAAGCCGGGAATCGTCAGACTTCAACCGTTTTTACGTTTTTACAACCCAAAACTCTTCCGAAAACTCCTTCCTAACCTAATATGGTAATTTCGGACATTTTCTGTGTTTTGACTTTTTCGATTCGGATTACGGTTTGACCCGTGCGCGGCCCGACGCAAAATTTTTGATACGATAATCATTTCGGTGAATCAACAAAACCCATATTCTCGAAAGACGGGATATTATTACATTATTTCCATATAAAGTATTTTATAAAAAGCCCGGTTGGGATAATTATCCAAAACTGATATCAAATCGGATCGTTATTGCAGTTACTTAGCGGCTAAGCAACTAATTTAACGATCCAAAATGATCCAGAATGAACCAATATTTTGTAAATATAAATAACATATTTCTTATTTCATTTTATTCATTTATTCATTTACAACCAGTAAAAAATATAGTAAATACCGAGAAAAACCCTAGAAACCGATATGTTCCTGAGAATCAAACGCACGAACGAAGGCGTTACCGAACTCCGATTTAAGCGTGTAATATATCAAAACGAAGCTCTCGAAAAGCACTTTCTGAATCAATCAACCATTTTAGTGCAGCAATTAAGGTAATTTTCTTATTTATTTATTTATTTATATTCAAATTATTTGATAATTAAATTATGAAAATTTGTTCTTGATGTTGTTGATATGATTTGATGATTCCATCGTGTAGATAATATTTTTTTGGTCAATTTCATATATTATACTTCAAAAATTGAGTTCAATAACATATAATAATTAAGGTTTGATTTTCTGAAAATTCTCTAAAAAGCTGTTCTTGGTGTTTTTGAAGAATTCTGAGAATTAAAATCAAATTTGAGGATGATGCAAATCTCAGTTTTTGAAGTATGAGTAACCAAAATGCTCAGATTTTCATGCTCTTTCTGTTAATGCCATCAAATAATTCGAACAATAGGTAAATTGTAAATTTCGTAAATTAGGGTTTATGTCGAAATTTGGGGGTTTGTGATTAGTGATTTTTGATTGTTTGTGATGATATGGATAGCTTTATCATCTTCAACACAGTCGATTTATACATAAATTTGTATTATTTTAGTTCGGGAAGTACTATGCCGAGTTCATGAAATTTTCTTAAAGGTTAATTTGATTTTCTGGCTAATTGAGATGTTGGGTGTTAATATGAATCATATGAACAGATTATACGTGCTATTGTCTTCATTTTGACACCAGGATCGTATTTGTTTGTTAAGAATTACCTGATTTCGAATTTTGTCTGGTGTTCTTCATCGGTTTTGATCGGAAACTGACATGTGGTAACGATTTGAAGTAGATAGCTTGGTTTTAGAGTTCTGGAGTTGCCATAGGTTGATTTGGCCTAAAAATCGTGTTGGAATCGTGGAATTAGGGCCGGTTTTGGTTCGCTGGCGACGAACCGGAATCCGGCGAGGCCCGCTGGTTTCTGGGATGAAACCCTGATTCCGGCCGAGGTCCAACGAAAATCCGGTCGTCATCCCCATCTGTTCTTCCCTTTGATCCATTCTATTTCGAAGCCAAGACTAAAATTCTGCTTCTGTGAATTATTTCCAAAAATAAAAAAAAACTATTTTTAATTCCAAAAATTATAATTTTAATCATAAAATTAATTTAGTTCATTATTTTAAATAATTAACCAAATTATTTTTAATTCCAGAAAGTTATTTTCTGTTATTATTTTCAAAAATCAAAATTTGAATTAATTATTTATAATTTATTTGAATTAATTATTTATGGATTTAATTAATTAATTAATTCATTTAATTAATTAATTTTATCTATAAATAGTTAAGTAAAATAAAATTATTTATAATTAAGGCAAATAATGATTTAAAATCATTTTGAGCTTTTAAAATTTCTATAAAGGTATTTAAAAATTCAATTAATATTATTATTAATTGAATTATTCTTATTTTATTCATAATAAATCAACCGTTCGTCCGTTAATACGAAATGAACGCCTCTAAACTCAGAAAAATATTATGCTTCTATTAAAAATATTTTCGAGACCTAAATTCTTTTGTATCAAAAGGGAGTTTGCTTTAGGAATCATTCTGAGTCAGTTATTGATCGATAAAATACTCTTTTTGACCCGATTTTAATTCTAGACATATCAAGACCTATCTTTTGACGATTCAACTTATGTGCTACGTGAAATATGTGATATGTGTTATATGAAATATGTGATACGTGCCTTATGTGTTTATGTGTTATGTGAACTATGAGTCCACGTGTCTATTAAACTTTATATGATTAAAGATGATCCTTATCTGTTATTATCGGGCGGGTAGACGATAAGGATAAACGTATAGACTAGATAATTATATATTGTCAGTTAATTGAATGGTATCTTTTATGATAGATACACATAGTGCGAGGCATTCAAAGACAGACAGAGATTGTAAAAGTAAAGTCTGATTACGTATAGTAATGAAACGAGTGGATTCAGAATAGAGATAAACCTGAAACGGTGAATGATGAGAAATGTCAAGTGGTCTGTCAATGGAAATGCAGACACATCAGGACTGAGTGATATGGCAGATAGTTAAAGATCAGAGGGTTATCAATTGAGGCAAGTATTCCTAACCTTTCTCCTAAAATATTGCAAATATTTATTCGCTCCTATTCTAAGTTCTGAATAGTTAACTGTTTAATATTTCGCTGCAATTACTCTTATTATGCCAGTTCTTTTAATTATTGTTCCTATAATTCGATGGCTCTCTTGAGCAAATACCCATTCTTTCGAGTTATTTCTGAACCCTGAGTTGGGATGTTTTGAGATTAAAATGATTTGACATTAAAATACTCTACAGATTGGACAGCTATTATGAGGACCAGTGATGAGCTGGATCCTATGGGTCGGGGATGGACCGGACCCTTGGTCATAGTGCCTTGGTACCCCATATATTGGTTGGGTCTATGCAGTTGGGTATAGATCCGCACTATATCCTGACTAATCAGCAGGTAATAGTGCATATGTTGGTTTTTAGTGTCCAGTCTAATTTATTGTTGATCTCCATTAACGGCATTCCTTCCCGAATAGTTTATAATTACAAATCAAACAAAGATTTGATTCAAAAGGAAGAAATATTGAAACGATCACTGTTCTTTTACAGAAAAATGTGATTTATGATTAAAGGCCAATGAGGGCCGATTTTTGTTCGCTCAACTATTTAAATATGTAAAGACGTTTTTAAAATCATTCTACAATCGTTTCCAGGAGTTTTTCTGATCTGGTACCTGGAAACCATTTATGATACTTGCTGGGCATTTTTGATTCACTCTTGCTTTGTGAACTCTTATTTCTTTCAGTATCAAATGAGGGCAAAGTGAATAGCTTTTAATAGAAAACAAAAGTGGTGAGATTTCAGCTGAAAAAATTTGGAGGTGTCAGAGTGATCAATACAAGGAAATTAGTAATGAGGTAATGAAATTGGATTTAGACAATGTAAATGTTAGAAGGTTAGATTCTTATTTCATACTGTAACTTGTAAGCGATCCTGATTAATGAGGGGTTATCTGTATATTTATTTTAATATACAGGTTTTTATTATTTAAAGCTGTGTAGTGACACCCAATCCTGACCCTGGATTTGGGGGTGTTACAATGCTTGCCAAAAGGGAAAGCAAATTAAAGCATCATTCAGAAAGAAGCTTGATTCAACAATTGAAGAACCTTTGCAACTGCTACACATGGACTTGTTTGGACCAGTCAATGTGTTGTCCATCTCAAGGAAAAGATTTTGCCTAGTAATTGTAGATGATTTCTCAAAGTTCTCTTCGACATATTTCCTAAAGTCTAAAGATGAGGCTAGTGAAATCATCATCAATCACATAAGGCAAGTTAATAATCATCCCGATTTCAAAGTTAGAAGAATCAGGAGTGACAATGGAACTGAGTTCAAGAATTCTGTCATGAGAGCATTTTGTGAAGAAAATGGGATTTTTCATGAGTTTTCAGCAGCAAGAACTCCACAACAAAATGGAGTAGTATAAAGGAAGAACATATCACTTATTGAAGCTGCAAGGACAATACTTGAAGAATCTAAATTACCAACATATTTCTGGGCTGAAGCTGTAAATACTGCATGCTACACTCAGAATATTTCTCTGGTTAATCAAGCAAAATGCATGACTCCCTATCAATTGTTCAAGAACAAGAAGCCAACTCTAAATTTTCTTCATGTCTTTGGCTGCAAATGTTATATCTTGAGAAATCAAACTGATCAGAATGGGAATTTTGATGCTAAAGCAGATGAAAGAATTTTTGTTGGATATGCTGTTGGTAAAGCATATAGAGTCTACAATCTAGGAACCAACATTGTTGTGGAATCAATTCATGTTGTGTTTGATGATAAAAAGATTGAAGGACTGCAAGATGGAGATTACCATGAGAGCCTCAAATTTGACAATGTGGAGATGGTTAGTGATGACAGTGATGATGAAAGTGATCAAGAAACAGTATCAAAGGATAATGCAGAAAAATCCACTACCAATGAAGCACAAAATTCAACATCCGTCGAGTTGCAAAATGCTTCATCCATCGGGAGACAACTAGCTTCATCCGTCGGTACTCAAAATTCACCATCCGTTGGGTCATCAAAAGAAGCAGGAAGTCAGAATAGATCACTTACAGAAAGTTCCCCTTTCTCAAATCAAAGATCCATTAATTCAGGGGGAGTTTCTAACAATCAAAACTCAATTACACAGCAAGACAACAATTAGGCCTCTTCATCTAAAGCTAATCTACCTCAACAAAGGAAATGGACAAAGGATCACCCTTTTGAGCTCATCATTGGTGATGTATCTTCTAGAGTTCAAACAAGGAGAGCAACTCAAGAAGAATGTCTATACAACAACTTTCTTTCTAGGGAAGAACCAAAGAAGGTAGAAGAAGCTTTGTTGGATCCTGATTGGATTTTAGCTATGCAGGAGGAGCTAAACCAATTTGAGAAGAATAAGGTATGGAAGCTGGTGCCCAAGCCTAAAGGAAAGAATCCAATAGACACCAAATGGGTAGTCAGAAACAAGATGGATAAAAATGGCATAATAGTCAGGAACAAAGCTAGATTGGTTGCTAAGGGCTATTGTCAATAAGAAGGAATAGATTTTGATGATACATTTGCTCCTGTTGCAAGACTTGAAGCCATCAGAATCTTCTTAGCCTATGCGGCCCATGCCAATTTTAAAGTCTATCAAATGGATGTCAAAAGTGCCTTTCTGAATGGAGATTTGGAGGAGGAATTCTATGTCAGTCAGCCTCCTGGTTTTGAAGATCCAAATTTTCCAGAATATGTTTACTATCTTTTGAAAGCACTTTATAGACTGAAGCAAGCTCCTAGAGCCTGGTATGACACTTTGTCAAAGTTTCTTTTAGAGAATCACTTCACTAGAGGTACTGTAGATAAAACTCTTTTCTTTAAAAATGTTAATGGCTCTAGTATACTTGTTCAAATTTATGTAGATGACATTATTTTTGGCTCTACAGATGAAAAACTTTGCAAAAAGTTTGCCAAATTGATGCAAAGTAAGTATGAAATGAGTATGATGGGAGAACTAACTTACTTTCTTGGTTTACAAGTTAAGCAAGTTAGTGATGGAATATTCATTAGTCAAACTAAATACATTTATGATCTTTTGAAGAAATTTGATCTAATGGATTGCACATCTGCAAAAACTCCCATGGCCACTACAACTAAGCTTGAATTAAACACTACTGAAAAGTCTGTCGATATTTCAAGTTATAAGGGCATGGTTGGCTCACTTCTGTACTTAACAGCTAGTAGGCCAGATATAATGTTTGCTACATGTTTGTGTGCTAGATTTCAGGCTAATCCTAGAGAATCTTGATGGATTTTAATCGCAGCGGGGGCATGGTAAAATACTTTTACACAAAGAAAATCCAAATAAAAGCATATAAATCGTGGTAAAAACATAGGGATCGATTACTAACCTTTAATAGCGATCCAAAAGCAACGATCGGAGATCCTTAGCAGCTGCTCCTCAAACGTGAAGCACTCCACCGGTATCCACCAAGAAAACGACGTTTTGGGTTTTTGGGGTTCGAATAAAAATAGGGTCTATAATAGTATATTTATAGGCAAAATTTTCAGCTGAAATTTTCCCATAAATATTATTATTATTGTCCCATTTATTATTCTCATTAATAATTAAAACACCTTTTAATTATTAATCCTTTTTCTACACACTTTAGAAATAATTCTCTCTCTTGATTTAATTTCCAAAATTTAAATCCTTAATTAATAATATTAAGAACTTTTCTTAATTAATTTATAATCAATTAAATCTCATTTAATCAATTATTAAATTTGCCAATTAATTATTTATTTCACAAATAAATAATTATTAGCCATTATTAATTAATTCCTCCACCATTAAATCATTCTCTTTTAATGGTGTGACCCTGTAGGTTCAATATTAAGCCGGTAGTAGAAATAAATAATAATAAAACTATTTTATCATTATTTATATAAATTCTCTAATTTATTAAATATGATTAATTAATTAATCATATTTATTCTACATCGTGAGGGATACTTCTCAGCATATCGCGACTATCCGGATAATATGAATTCACTGCTTAGAATACCAAGAACCTATTCAGTGAATAGTTATCATACAATAAACTCCTTCTACCCTACAATGTCCCGATTAAATACAAGGCATGGATCTCGTGTCAAGCCTATCTAATTCAATCACTTGCTTACCATTTACTATGCTTAGTTCTATGCAAATTAGAAACTCCTTTCTAATTTCATTCACTCTGGCCAGAGATTTCTGAACTAGCATAAGTGGATCAGCCTTGAACATTCGCTTCCTTCACTGGAAGGGGTAGATCCTTTATTGATCATACACTATCTTCGTGTACAAATTCCTATACCCAGTAGAGCCCTAATAATTGTCCCTGGAGACTAAGAACTAAACCAAAGCATAGTTCAGTGTACACAAGATGACTATGATGACCTCAAGTCTAAGGATACTTGTACAACTATCACTATGTGAACAACTGCTGACACGTGAGTTAACTCCATCAGTTGTTCAGCTGTGCGAGTCATGTTCAGTGAACTTATTCTATAATAAGCACCTACATACTAGCTATAGTGTCACCACACAAATGTCTATGAGAACAGACATCCTTCATAATGAAGCAAGCATAGTATGTACCGATCTTTGCAGATTATTAATTACCAGTTAGTAATCCTACGACCAGGAACTATTTAAGTTTAGAGTTATCATCTTTTAGGTCTCACTATTATGATCTCATCATAATCCATAAAAAGCTTTACTCTAAACTATGGTATATCTTATTTAAACACTTAAATAGATAGAGCCCGTAATAAAAACAAACAAGTCTTTTATTAATATCAATGAAATCAAAACAGATTACATAAAAAGTTATTCCTAAATTCTAATACATGATTGGACTTAGGACATATTCCTTTCAATCTCCCACTTGTACTAAAGTCAATCACTCTGGTATCTAATACCCATCTTGTCTTTATGACGATCAAAGTGACTTTCATAAAGTAGCTTTGTGAGTGGGTCTGCTATGTTGTTATGTGTGTCAACTCTATTTCAATACAATACAAGAAATGTTACCGCACTCCCACTAACCCTTTTGTAGACGCATGGTTCATCTACGTTTTTGATAAAATCCAACTCTTTGATTGTCTCATCAAAACGGATATTCCATCTATGAGAACTTGCTTTAAACCACATATGGTTCGCAGTAGCTTACACACTAGGTTTTCATTTCCCTCGGAAAGAAAACCATCTGGCTATATGCCAGATCTCATAGTCGTAGTAAGCAGCAATCGCAAGCAAAATCCGAACTGATTTTAACAGGGCTACAGGTAAAAGGTTTCATCAAAGTCAATCCATTGCCTTTGTTTGAATCCTTTTGCCACAAGCCTGGCCTTATAGGTCTCCACCTGGCCATCTGCTCCAATCATTCTTTCGTATACCGTATACATAGATTCCTTTTCGGATTTCATGGCACTATGCCATTTCTCTGAGTCAACACTACTCATAGCCTCATTATAGGTCACAGGGTTGTCATCATCAATGATCGACAACTCATTGTCATTCTTAATGACAAGGCCATATTATCTCTCAGGTTGGCGAGACACTCTCCCTGTTCTATGAATGGGCTGTTCCACAAAAGGTTGTTCAGTCAGAACAGGTGTTTCCACTTGATCCGTAGTAGTTTGTGCTTCTTGAACTTCATCAAGTTCAATTTTGCTCCCACCGTTTCCTTCAAGGATAAACTCCTTTTCCAAGAAGGTAGCATGTCTGGAGACAAACACCCGATGATCGGTGTAAAAGTAATACCCTAAAGTCTCTTTAGGATATCCCACAAAACTACATTTTACGGATCGATATTCCAGCTTATATGGGTCAACTTACTTGACATAAGCTGGACATCCCCAAATCTTAACGTGTTTAAGACTCGGTTTCCTTTCTTTCCATATCTCATACGGAGTTTGAGGAACAGATTTGGAAGGCACCTTATTCAGTAAATATGCTGAGGTTTCCAATGCATAACCCCATAGGAATACTGGAAGATTCTCATAGCTCATCATGGACCGAACTATGTCTAACAAAGTTCGATTTCTCCTTTCAGATACCAATCTGGAGGAGTCCACAGGGAGACTATACCATTTACTTTGAGATAATCTAGAAACACTCCATTAAAGTATTCACCACCTCGATCTAATCGAAGAATTATAATACTATGTTTGGTTTGTTTCTCCACTTCATACTTATACTCTTTGAACTTTTTAAAGGCTTGAGACTTGTGTTTCATCAAACACATATCCGAATCTAGATCTATCATCTATGAAAGTAATGAAGTATGAAAATCCACCCATGGCTTGCTTAGACATTGGTCCACATACATCTGTGTATACCATTCCTAGCAAATTTGCAGTCCTCTCTCCATGTCTACTAAATGGAGACTGCAATGCCACTATGAAGTGAGATTTTCATCATCCCTTTTTTTTATTAGTTTGTTCAATCTGAAGTAAATTATGTCACATTTATACAGACCATTATTTAAAGTACCACGTCCATAAAGAATATTATCTCTAAGAATAGAACATTCATTATTCTCAATAATAAATGAAAATCCAGCCAAGTCTAACATGGGAATAATATTCCTCACAATCGAGGGAACAAAATAACAATTATTTAAAATAATAGTCTTGCCCGTAGGCATATGTAAATGAAATGATTCTATATCTTCAGCTGCAACTCTTGCTCCATTTCCCATCAGTAGAATCACCTCCTCTTCCTCAATAGTCCTACTTCTCCTTGGTCCCCGCAACAAATTGCAGATTTGAGAACCACAGGCGGTATCTAATACCCAAGTAGAAATTTGATTTAATGACATATTCACTTCTATCATGAACATACCTGAATCAGAAGCGGTAGTCTCACTACCCTTCTTCTTCTTCAATTCTGCAAGGTAAACCTTGCAGTTCCTCTTCCAGTGCCCCACCTTGTTACAGTGAAAGCAAACAACTTTGCTCTTGGGGTCTTTAGCTTTTGGTGGAACCGGATTTTTTTCACCTACTTTCTTCTTCTTGGAAGAGTTCCTCTTCCTTTTCTTAGGATTGGAACCTTCACCAATTAGAAGAACAGAACTCTTCTTAGGGGGAAAATTCGATTCCGCAGTCTTCAACATGTTGTGGAGTTCAGGCAGGCTGACATCCAACTTATTCATGTGAAAGTTCACAACAAACTGCGAGAACGAACTCGGAAGCGATTGCAAGACCAAGTCTTAGCTCAGCTCCCCATCCATGGCAAAACCAAGTTGTCCAAGACGTTCAAACAAATTGATCATCTTAAGTACATGGTCATTCACAGATGATCCCTCAGACATCCTACACCCGAACAGCTCCTTCGATATCTCATATCGAGCTGTCCTCCCCGCCA
This sequence comes from Apium graveolens, assembly GCF_009905375.1. Lineage (NCBI taxonomy): Eukaryota > Viridiplantae > Streptophyta > Magnoliopsida > Apiales > Apiaceae > Apium > Apium graveolens. The sequence goes on from NC_133652.1 coordinate 152,858,355, forward strand.
CATCATACAACTCTTGTAGATGCATTAGGATAGTGTGAGCATCCATATGCTCATGTTGCTTCTGTAGCTCAATGTTCATGGAAGCTAGCATGATGCATTGAGCAACATTTGCATCATCTAACCACTTATGATACACAACATGTTCATCATTATGTGCATCCCTAGCAGGTTCAGTAGGCTTAGGTGAGTCAATCACGTATTCCAGCTTCTCAATCCTGAGAACAATTCTCAAGTTTCGAAGCCAGTCAGCATAATTAGGACCAGTCAATTTGTGAGCATCTAGTATGCTCCTGAGTGATAGTGTAGAAGACATAACGTACAAAGTAAATCTGTAAATGATAAACACATAACAACACTTAGCAAATATTCGATTTCATTTTAAAACACTATATGAATCGGGTCTTTATTCATAAGTGGCTCCCACTAGTTTATCTAATTTATTCAACCCCCTACGTGAAAAATTAAGCATTCATAATGCTAGTGGGAATAGGGATCCTACATTCCATTACACAACCCCGGCTGTGGCACGAAACGCCATGTAATGTTCAATAGGCAGAAAACTCTTATCAATTACATCTAATGTTATTCCCTAATCAAACTTTAGCCTCTTGAATAATTGAGTCACGGCTGTGGCACGACAAACTCAATATTCTAAGTCAAGTCTAACCCAACATTCCGTACAATTGAATCAGTCCCCAAAGGCCCATGGCTGTGGCACGTAACGACCTTTAGATTCTTATTCAATGTACACATCTCTATGTAATAGACAAGTATTTCTTATTTCGAAATCAAAGCCCTCGGCTGTGGCACGAAATGACAATGATTTAAAAATAAGAACTACTTTCTATCATGTTGGAAGGCTATGACCGACACAAGCCCGTTGTATCATTGGCCAATTACTACTTGATATTATTTAATTTTAGAGGGATTATATTACGTTACAATCATAATAATATTATAAAGAAATTCTTCCTTTTTAATTAAATATTTCAAATCAATAATCAATAATCAGATGATTCCCAGATCGGGTGGAGCATTGTCAAGAGGCGTCACTTAATAACCCTTTCTTACAGATAGAAATCTGTTGTTGACAGAATCATCCTTTCTCTCATATCGAAAATTCATATTCAATTACGTGTTTCATAAACACAAGAATCTCATGATTGTATTCATAATATTATTCTTAAGGTTATGAAACAATTTCACTATACTAGGTTGTCTAACAAATGCCTTATGTTCATTTAAGTTTACCTAAATCTATCATCGCATGATAAACTAAGCATATATCACATATATAAACATGAATAAACATCAAGGTAGGCATGTTACATCATCTAGCATATTGGTCTAAGCATTATACATCTCTATGTATCACATGAAGCATTTAAAAGCAGTTAAAACAGTTAAAAATAGCTTTAATACACTTTCGGAAATATAAACAGTTCAAAACTTTTATATAAACTAAATTTGATCACTCCATTAGATCCGTCTCGGAAAAACGAATCCAACGGTATATTGCACGCCCAAAACGGAGTTACGAAACTCCCAGAAAATCAATTTTAATGTGGACAGTCGGGCTGTAACGCATTACAGGAACGCGTTACAAGCCCTGTAACGCATTCCGGTGATGCGTTACAACCCTTTTAGGCCATTAAAAGGTGTTACGCATTCCGTGAATGCGCCACAGGGTGTAACGCATTCCCGGAATGCGCGACACCTTTTTTTTTCTTTCTTTCTGCAGCAGCTGCCGTCTTTTTCCTCGAACGCCGTGCATGCCAGCTTCTGCCGTCCTTTTCTGTGTCTTCTCTTCACACAGCAGGTAATAGCAGACAACACAAATATATATATATACTATATATACATATATTTACTTATTTAATTACGAATTTAATTGCAACAACTTCAAAAATTCATAATAAATAATCTATACATCATAAAATTATGAAAAAAATACCCAGACGATCTACAACACTTGTAGAACCCAGATCAACATTCAAAATTATTGTGAGAAACGATTTCTCATCAGACAAAATTAATCCATGATATAACTTGTAAAAATCATAATTAATTCATACAAGCACATAAAATTCTGAAATTTTTACCACAGATCTATATACATATAACCTATGCTCTGATACCAATGATGGATTTTAATCGCAGCGGGGGCATGGTAAAATACTTTTACACAAAGAAAATCCAAATAAAAGCATATAAATCGTGGTAAAAATATAGGGATCGATTACTAACCTTTAATAGCGATCCAAAAGCAACGATCGGAGATCCTTAGCAGCTGCTCCTCAAACGTGAAGCACTCCACCGGTATCCACCAAGAAAACGACGTTAAGGAGGAGGAGGAGGTGGAGAGAATTTGGTTTTCTAAAACTTTTGGGTTTTTGGGGTTCGAATAAAAATAGGGTCTATAATAGTATATTTATAGGCAAAATTTTCAGCTGAAATTTTCCCATAAATATTATTATTATTATCCCATTTATTATTCTCATTAATAATTAAAACACCTTTTAATTATTAATCCTTTTTCTAAACACTTTAGAAATAATTCTCTCTCTTGATTTAATTTCCAAAAATTAAATCCTTAATTAATAATATTAAGAACTTTTCTTAATTAATTTATAATCAATTAAATCTCATTTAATCAATTATTAAATTTGCCAATTAATTATTTATTTCACAAATAAATAATTATTAGCCATTATTAATTAATTCCTCCACCATTAAATCATTCTCTTTTTATGGTGTGACCCTGTAGGTTCAATATTAAACCGGTAGTAGAAATAAATAATAATAAAACTATTTTATCATTATTTATATAAATTCTCTAATTTATTAAATATGATTAATTAATTAATCATATTTATTCTACATCGTGAGGGATACTTCTCAGCATATCGCGACTATCCGGATAATATGAATTCACTGCTTAGAATACCAAGAACCTATTCAGTGAATAGTTACCGTACAATAAACTCCTTCTACCCTACAATGTCCCGATTAAATACAAGGCATGGATCTCGTGTCAAGCCTATCTAATTCAATCACTTGCTTACCATTTACTATGCTTAGTTCTATGCAAATTAGAAACTCCTTTCTAATTTCATTCACTCTGGCCAGAGATTCCTGAACTAGCATAAGTGGATCAGCCTTGAACATTCGCTTCCTTCACTGGAAGGGGTAGATCCTTTATTGATCATACACTATCTTCGTGTACAAATTCCTATACCCAGTAGAGCCTTAATAATTGTCCCTGGAGACTAAGAACTAAACCAAAGCATAGTTCAGTGTACACAAGATGACTATGATGACCTCAAGTCTAAGGATACTTGTACAACTATCACTATGTGAACAACTTCTGACACGTGAGTTAACTCCATCAGTTGTTCAGCTGTGCGAGTCATGTTCAGTGAACTTATTCTATAATAAGCACCTACATACTAGCTATAGTGTCACCACACAAATGTCTATGAGAACAGACATCCTTCATAATGAAGCAAGCATAGTATGTACCGATCTTTGCAGATTATTAATTACCAGTTAGTAATCCTATGACCAGGAACTATTTAAGTTTAGAGTTATCATCTTTTAGGTCTCACTATTATGATCTCATCATAATCCATAAAAAGCTTTACTCTAAACTATGGTATATCTTATTTAAACACTTAAATAGATAGAGCCCGTAATAAAAACAAAACAAGTCTTTTATTAATATCAATGAAATCAAAACAGATTACATAAAAAGTTATTCCTAAATCCTAATACATGATTGGACTTAGGACATATTCCTTTTAAATCTCACTTAGTAGCTATTAATAGAATTTTCAGATATCTCAAGGGAACACCAAAACTTGGCATTTGGTACCCTAGAGATTCTGGTTTTGATCTAATTGGTTATTCAGATGCAGATTATGCAGGTTGTAGAATTGATAGAAAAAGTACAACAGGAACCTGTCAATTTCTAGGAAACAAGCTTGTGTCCTGGTTCAGTAAAAAGCAAAATTCAGTTTCTACTTCTATAGCTGAGGCTTAATATATTGCTGCTGGAAGTTGCTGTGCACAGATTTTGTGGATGAAAAACCAATTGCTAGACTATGGTTTGCAAGTTGAAAGGATTCACATTTTCTGTGATAACACAAGTGCAATTGCCATCACTGAAAATCCAGTACAGCATTCAAGTACAAAGCACATAGACATCAAGTACCACTTCATAAGAGAACATGTAATGAATGGTACTGTAGAACTACATTTTGTACCAAGTGAAAAGCAGCTTGCAGATATATTTACCAAGCCACTGGATGAATCCACCTTTTCAAGGTTGGTAAGTGAGTTAGGTATGCTAAATTATTCTTAAATCTTTTCAGATAATTTGAAAGTTGTAATGCAGCCAGAAATTTAATTGGTTTTTCAATCTTGGATGGAATTTTGGCTAAGTCAAAATTTACATCTCGACGGATGATCATTATCCATTAAGTTTGATCATCCGTTGGTATACATTTTGTTAATAAAATCAATTATTTTTCTGGAATATTTTATGACTCGACAGATAACCTATTTATCCTCATCCGTCAAATTGTCTTATTTGTAGCCGTTAATTCTCTGAACATTATCCATCGAGTATACTTACAGTTTGCAAGTATAACACGACAGATAATTAAAGGAATTTTTGCAGTTTATTTTTAAACGGCTATTTTGGGAAATTTTTATTGGTTACTTTATTATTTTTGACAGTTATTTTTGAGATAGTATAAAAGCATAATTCATTTTCATTGCTTTTCTTTTATCATTCTCAAATCATCTGCTCTAAACTCTCTCTTTCTCAAAAGCAATTATCATCTCTATCTCTGCAATTTCCACTCTCTAACAATGGCAGCAGTCATCAAGATTATGTCACAAACTGGATTTATCTATGAGAAGAACAACTTCACGGCTCTAGTAAACAAAGGGATTCAACAGTCTGGTGACTACCACAAAATGATGGATTTTGTGAAGAACTGCGAACTCAACTATGCCATGCTAGAATCACCCACCATCTTCTGTGAGGTTGTTGAAGAAATGTGGTCAACTGTTGTGTACAACTCAACTGATAAGACCATCACACTCACTATTAAAGGTAAGGAATTTTGTATTAATAGTGATGTTGTTAAAGCATGTTTCAAAATTCCTGATAATACTGTAACTTCACCACACATAGACACTGATATTGTTAATATGCTTAACTCCATGGGCTATGCACTCTTTATTTCTAAGTTAAGTGAAATTAGGAGGTTGGGTCTTAGAAAGGAATGTAGTTATCTATGTGATGTAGTTACTAAGGTATTCTCTGGTAAAATCAGTAATTTTGATTCTGTCAATATCTCTATACTTAACATGCTTTACATGCTAGTTACTGATAGGTTCTTTAACTTTAGTGATCTTGTTTTGTTTGAGTTGGGGTTTAAGTTAGGGGAGTTAAATAAAAGGGGTAAAAATGTTTATTATGCTAGATTTTTAATGATGATTGCTAACCACCTCTCTGAGGATATTGTGCTTGAGAAACCAACCAACAAATTAGATTGTTGGGTTCAAGAGAGAAGAATTATTGCAGATTTGAACAGGGAAAACCATCACAAAGAGGTGCCACTCTTCTATTTCCCTATAATGGAAGCACCTCAGGTAAGTGAGGTAATTTCATCTGTCTCTACTCTTCCAACCTCATAAATTTCTTTGCATTCTAGTGTAGCTATGGCAACTGTGTCAATGTCCCAACAGTTGCCTACCCAATCTACCAAATCCAAAATTTCTAAATCCAAGTCAAAGAAAGCCCCCTCTGGCATCTCTCAAGAGATGCTAGTTGCAAAATCCACCAAATCTAAAGAGGGGAGTGTGAAGGTGGGTAAGGTAGGTGAGGGACATGGTGAACATAAAAGAAACCCTAAGGATAAGGTTGGAGAGGTGAGTGTTTCCTAGCCTAGCCACACTACAATTTCCCAACAGACTACAGTGCTTAATAAGGAAATAAGCTTATTGCTAGTTGCATCCTCCCAAAAGGATGTGACTATTGAACAAAGTTCTCAGCCAAGAGCACAAGCCAAAAGGGTAAGGAACACAAGCTCACCCCAAACCTATACTAGAAAGAAGAAACCAAAAACCCTTGGGGATGCACAGGGTTCACACACTGTGCAAACTGGTGCTAAAGACACAGTCACTGCACCTTTTCAAAGTCAGTTTGATGTGGCTCCAATAAATATGGAGTCACAGCCAAAATATTTAGTTATAGAAGCACCTCAAACACCAAATTCTCCCACAAACTCTCTAGATGTGGATATGATCAACACATCAATTTTTGATTCCCCTTCTTTAACTCTGTTGGGGAAGCCAAAATCTAGTGTAAGTGAGTATCATCTTTTGGATGATTTGTTGGCTCACTTGCCAATTCTTTCAGGAACTTTTGAGACATCTGTGCCAAAATTCTCATCAATCTGTACAGAGTCCACAATAGTTTCCACTCCAAACTCATTTATTCCTACTCTCTCAATGGATATTGTTCATCCGTCGAGTAGTAATTATATCCCGACGGATAAGCTTAACAGCAATTATCCGTCGGATAGTCAAATTGCTAACCCGACAGATATCCCTTATCTGTCGAGTGTCTCTGCACAACTTCAAATTTCATCAATTATCTCAAGTGCAGAAGACTTAGTGGTAGTACAATCACTCCTAGGATTGAGGGAAGAGAGTGTTATGAGTGAGAGTCTGGGTCGCTCCCAGGAAAAAGGAGAGGAAAAGAGTGAAAATATGCAATCCAGTTCTTCAGGATTAGAAAAAGAGAGTGTGAGGAGTCCCACCTTAGATGGTGAAGGTGAGGGTGTAAGGGTGGGGAGCCAATGTGAGACCTTAATGTAACAAAAGAGAGATAATGAGAGAAATGCAGGTACAGGAGATATAAGGGTGGATGTCATTGCAAGTGAGTTAATGAATGTCCAGGATGTAGACAGGGAGGGACTATCTCAGCAACCTCAAGCTGTTATAGATTCTACCTTCCTTGATGCTGAGACATTTACTCACCCTATTCCAGCATATCAACTTCTAGCTGAACAGGGCAATGACAATGCAGAAAGGATGCTCAATTTGGTGCATACCACACAGTCAATGCTAAGAGCTAAGGATGCTATCAGAGCTTTGCCCTCTACAGCTGGTGATGTTGATTATGAGACTGGTGGTTCAAAAGAATTCTTTGGAGGTGAAGGTGGAGATAGTGAAGAAGAGCCATTGGACATAGGGGGAGAAGTAGGTTCTAGTTCAAGATCAGGCATGCCATCTTGGGCATTTTCAAAGCACTGTGATGAACACTACTTCAAGACAACCCCGATTCAACTCATAAATCAGACAAATTCTGCTCTTCAAACCACCACAAATGCCAACACCAAAAAGCTCCTTCTAAGACATCCTGCTTCTCTGCAACTACAACAAATCCAAGGTTTTCAACATGCTCGAGATGTCAACACTATCAAAGGTGATATTGTTGAGATGAAAAAGGCCATTTTTGACAAGATGGACTCTAAACTTCCAAAAGCTACAATGCTTGACATTAAGAGTCAGCTCAGGAAAAATTCTGATCTTGCCATAAAGAGAGATGCCTTGGATACAAGAATGACAGCAATGGAAGCATATCTTACAGCAATTCATCTACACCAAGCTTAACAAACAGACTTGCTTCAGAAACTAGTGGCTGCACAAACCTCCTCATCTACTCAGCTTAATGATAATAAAAAGGGGGAGATAGAGAGTTCTAGGAGTGAGGGGAGCAAAAAGTGCTCAACATTCAAGTTAGCAAAGTAATTATGCCTACAATTACTATCTCAAAGCCACCAGCTAAGGACAACATTGATCTGATAAATGAAGCTGCAGCCAATATAAGAGCAGCTGAAAAGGAGCAGTTGAATCCAATCAACTGGGAGAAAATTGATGAGGATATTCAAAAGAAGTTTGGGCTAGAAAAGAAGCCAGAAAAGTCAGCCATTCATCACTCTCAAGTCAGGCAAATCTCTGTGAATGAAATGAGCATGAACTATCTGGAAAGAGGACAGCCATCCTGCATCAAATCTCCAAAGGCTGAAGTACTCTTGAAGCCAAGGGTGAACTATCCAAAATCATTATTAAAGAACCCTTTGGATAAGTGTATGAGACACCAAAGCCTGATGAGAAGAAACTGTTGTCAAGATCCATTACCTTCTACAAGGATCCAGCTGATTCAGCTTTAAAAAGGATAATTGCTAAAGTTTTCAGGAATGGTAAAGAAATTTGTGTGGTGGTCGGACATCCTCAATTTGTTGAAGCAAAGAGAGAAGAAAAGGCAAGATTGAAGCAAGAAAAGAAGCAAGCTGCTCAAGATGCTAAAAAGGCTAAACAAAAGAAAGAGCAAGCTGCTATCTTGGCCAAGCTACAAGCTGTGAAACCAACACAAAAAATTCCTGCTCAGCCATCTGAAATCACTGAATCTCAAGATCCAAAGAAGCAAGTTGAACCACAACAGAAGAAATCTCATAGATATAAGGAATTTGCGAAAAGAACAAAAAGGAAATTGAACTTTGTTGGTAAGGAATTGGAGGATCAGTTTCCCAAGAAATCCTCTCCAACTACAACTCAAGCATCAAAACCCTCAGTGGTATTTGAAGATATTAAGGTGGTGGATCCTTACAGGAACATTCATGGTGAACGTATTGTGCCTAAGGATGAACCAATAGACTGGGAAAGTCTACCAATTCCTGACTTCAATTTGCCAATCCTTAACAAGCCAAAGAGAACAAAGTCAAGAGCAATCAAGAAAGTGAAGCTGTCACCTTTCAAATCCAAAGCTCAATCAAAAAGTCAACAAGGGAGATTACATGCACTTATATGACATCAAGGAATTCTCTGATCTAAACTCTATCTAGATGAACTGGAAGAAGTTAGAGGGATTGATGCCTACAGGAATCTACCTGAAAGGTTAGTTTTCAAGTACAAGGGAGGAAAGGATATTCAATAGCCACTTCACAGGATCCTTCAAGAAAGCCAATCTATGCTGATAAAGGTTTATTCATCAATCAAGAAGAACTTTGGATTCAATGTAACTGCAAGAAGACTTGTTCTAAAGAAGATTGAAGAACTGAGGAGTATTAGAGCTAAAGATGTACTCCCAAAGATTCTAACCATTCCTTACACAGGGAGTAGAATGCATCTAAGGCCCTACTGGCTGATGGAGTTCATGGATGACAAAGGAGTTAGAAGATTTTTCATATTAGAAGACCAATTGAGCATCTCTAGCAATGAGACTCTTTTGGAAATGCATGAAAAACTAAATCTCTCAGAATCTGATGAACTGGAATTCCACAGACAGCTCCAAAATCAGATAGAGGAAAACAACAGAAAGCTTGGAAAGAGATCCAGACCTTCAAGGAATTAGATTAATCTGCTCAGGTTAGAGGAGCACCTTGAAAATGACTGTGAGCTAATCTTTGTGCATTTTGTTATTTGAAGTACTTTATAGTTTTATCTACTTACTTTTAAAGTTGTATTTTTAGGATGTTTTGTTATCATCAAGTTTCTCTTAAATTATGGCTACAATTCCAGTAGACTTAAATTGGGGGAGATTGTTGTGAATATGTTGTGAACTTGATGATTTCATTAACAAAACACCTTAGTAGATTTTACTTAGTGAAAAATGTAGCACTCGACAGATAAGGAATATAGTCCCGACGGATGACTCAATATAGTCCCGACGGATGATGATTTATTATCCATCGAGTAAGTAGCTTGTGTAATAATGAGTCTGTAGCACATTTCTGCATACACCTTGTTTAGATTTTGTAGTAGCACTGAAGTCATGTTGACTTTAATTAGATATGAAGAATAGGTTGATTAATTGTACATAGATGATGTCTTGTAATCCTGCATAAATGAAATGAAGTCAAGTGTCAGATAGCTACCCGACGGATAAACAACAATGCCACTCGACGGATGATCAACAAGGCAACCCGAATGATGATCATGTACCCAACGGATAATCAATTCAAACATCTGTTGACAGTGACAACATAGTCACATGCATCGAGTGTATGCAAAAGGAATGTGGAAGCCTATTCAACTGGGTTTTAGAGAACAAAGAAGCATTGCCATTTCCATGTTATTATGAAGTATTCAAAGATGCTGGAACAGAGTAATGAAGCAGCATAGTATTAGACTTGATATGTTTTGTTTTATTATCTTGTCTTATAACTTTGTAATCTTGGTGATATATAAACCAATAAGTAGCAAATAGGAGCATACTAAGCAAGAACATTATCTCAGAGAAACAATTGTAAGCTGCATCCTTAGCATTTCTCTGTAAACTTAGTTGTTCATATTTGTAAGCAGCTGTGAGCTAATCTTGGTACACAGAGTTCTCTTATATAATATATATCTCTGGTGGATACATTCAAATCCACCAGAAAGTTTTTAAAGACTTGTGTTTTTAATTACTTGTGTTTTGATTTTACTAACTTCTTATTCCGCACTTTGCAAATCAAACACTTATATATTATTAAGATAGAAAATTTTATAATTTGTGAAAAAGGTTCAAGAATTCCATTCAACCCCCTTCTGTAATTCTTGTTGCATTGTTAGGGACTAACAATTGGTATAAAAGCAAGCTCTTGAAGAACAAAGAGTTTAAATATCACAACAAAATAGCAAGATGAACAAGAAGGATGTTGGAGTCAAGATTCCTTTTCTGGATAAAGATAATTACCATCATTGGAAGGAAAAAATGCATCTCCATTTACTTTCTCAAGATGAGGCCTATGTGGATTACATTGAGAGAGGTCCTCATTGGCCAATGAGAGCTGCAACTGGAAATGAGCCATCTGTCCCCAAGCCAAGGCATGAATGGTCTGATCCTGATATTGAACAAGTTAGGAAAGATAAGAAGGCCATGAATATCCTGTTCATTGGAGTTGATGGTGACATGTTTGACAACATCATCAATTACAAAACTGCCAAGGAAGTTTGGGATACTATACAGATTATCTGTGATGGCAATGAACAAGTTAGAGAAAATAAGATGCAGCTACTAATTCAGCAATATGAGCACTTTCATAGTGAAGATAGTGAGTCTCTCACTGACATTTTTAGTAGATTTCAAAAACTACTAAATGCTCTAAAGTTGCATGGAAGGGTCCATCAGATAAAAGACTCCAATCTTAAGTTCCTTAGATCTCTTTCAAAGGAATGGAAACCTATGGCAGTCTCATTGAGAAACTCTCAAGATTACAAAGAGTTTATTTTGGAGAGACTGTATGGCATCCTGAAAACTTATGAGCTTGAAATAGAGCAAGATGAGAGGATGGAGAGAGGAACGAAGAAAGGAGGATCCTTTGCACTAGTTGCTGAGTTAGAGAAAGAGAAGAAGATGAAGATGGAAGCTGTTGAATCAACTTCAAAGGTCTGTGAAAACAAGGGCAAGGGGCTAATAGCAGAAAATGAAGATTTTTTGAGCCAAGATGACATGGAAGATATTGATGAACATCTAACATTTCTTTCTAGAAGATTTGTCAAGCTCAAGTTCAAAAAGAACTTTGGAGCAGCTAAGCCAAATAGAAACATGGTGGATAAATCAAAATTCAGATGTTTCAAATATGGCTTGGCAGGGCACTTTTCCAGTGAGTGTAGAAAGTCAGATTCCAGCAAGAAAAAGTTTGAGCATGTGGATTATAAACAGAAATATTTTGAGTTGCTCAAACAAAAGGAAAGGGCTTTTATTACACAAGAAAATGACTGGGCAGTAGATGGTCTGGATGAGGATGAGGATGTTAGCTATGTCAATCTAGCCCTAATGGCCAGGTCTGATGAAACAGAGACAAGTTCTTCACGTAATCAGGTAATCACCACTAACCTTGCACATTTATCTAAAGCTGAGTGTAATGATGTAATAAATGACATGTCTATAGAATTATATCATTTGCGTGTTACACTTAAGTCTCTTACTAAGAAAAATGTTAAAATCAAAGAAAACAATTTGTTTTTAAGTGAGAGGAATAATGTGCTAGAGTCTCAGTTCATTGAATTTGAAAAATTGAGAATTGAGTGTAAAATTGCTCAGGATGAATTAACTGAGTCTTTGAAGAAAGAAGAGATCTTGAAGAAGCAGCTAGAACGAGAACATGAGGTGATTAAGGCATGGAAAACATCTAGAGATGTTCATGCTCAATTCACCAAAGTTCAAGGTATTGAGTTCTTTTGTGATGCATCCTGGAAAAAGAATAAAGAGAAGTTGGAATCCAATTTGGTTGAAGGATTGCTAACAGATGTAGACTCGACGGATGATGAGGGTCATCCGTCGGATAACAAAAAGGGTTATCCGTCGAGTGATATAAATCCTCATCTGTCGACTGTGAGCAAACCTGTGAGTAAAGCCAAACTTACCAAGTTAAATGAGAAATATGGATCAGTTTCCAAGAATTTTGTTCCAGGAAAATCCAGTCAAGTGAAGAAGGCGAAAAAGGCTAATGTTGGTCATATGACTGTCAAGCAATTGAGTGACAAACTGTCATCTACCAGGACACCTCAACAAAATGGAGTAGTTGAGAGAAAGAATAGAACATTGGTTGAAGCTGCCAGGACAATGTTGCAAGATGCCAAGTTGCCAACAAGTTTCTGGGAAGAGGTTGTTAACACTGCATGTTATACTCAGAACAAATATCTCATTAACAAGGCACATGGCAAGTCACCCTACTCAATCATGTCCAAGAGAAAGCCTACTGTAAATCATCTTCATGTGTTTGGAAGCAAGTGTTATATTTTGAAAGACAACTCTGAATATGTGGGCAAATTTGACTCAAAGGTTTTGAAGCAATTTTTCTGGGATATTCACTGGAAAGAACAGCCTACAAAGTTTATGTGATTGATCAAAAGAAGATTATGGAGAGCACAAATGGACTTTTGATGATGACAAATGTCCAGGCTTGAAATGCCTTGATGATAATGAAGCTGAAGCCCTGGCATTTGAAAACCTCAACATTGATAGTGACTCTAATAGAGAAGATGAAGTTGATGCACAACAAACACTAAATGAAGAGACTACACAACAGGAAAATCATGAAAATGGAAACTCATCTCAAACACCTAAATTTGAGAGCACAAACTCAGGGGGAGAAAGAGAAGAAGGATCCAACAGTCATACCAATAATGAAGAAAATAATGAAGGCACAAGTCAACAAACTCATACAAGGAAGTGGGATAGGAGTCACACTAGAGATGCAATTATTGGTGATCCTACTACTGGTGTGAGGACTAGAAGTGCAACTGCTAATGAGTGCCTACATGCATGTTTTCTGTCTCAAGTAGAACCTAAGAAAATTGATGAAGCTCTTCTGGATCATGACTGGATATCTGCCATGTAGGAAGAACTGAATCAGTTTGAAAGAAGCAAAGTCTGGAAATTAGTTCCTGCATCAAAGAATAGAAGTATTATTGGAATAAAATGCGTGTTCAGGAATAAAATGGATGGAAATGGTATAGTTACCAGAAACAAAGAAAGGTTGGCTGCAAAAGGCTACTCACAAGAAGAAGGAATTGATAATGATGAAACTTTTGCTCCAGTTGCAAGACTTGAAGCCATAATAATTTTCCTAGCATTTGCTGCACATTCTAACTTCAAAGTATATCAAATGGATGTCAAAAGTGCCTTTCTGAATGGTGAGCTAGAAGAAAATGTTTATGTACAACAACCTCCTAGCTTTGAGGATCCAAAATTTCCAAATTTTGTTTACAAGTTACTCAAGGCTCTATATGGACTAAAACAGGCACCCAGAGCTTGGTATGACACACTATCAGATTTCCTACTGAAGTATGGTTTTACTAGAGGAACCATAGATAAGACTCTCTTCTACAAGAAACATGGTGAAGATATGATCCTAGTTCAGATTTATGTGGATGATATCATCTTTGGTTCTACTAATGAGAAGCTTTGCCAGAGATTCTCCAAGCTTATGCAAAGTGGGTATGAAATGAGTATGATGGGGGAACTGAGTTACTTCCTTGGACTTCAAGTTAATCAAAGAAGTGATGGTATCTTCACTAGCCAAACTAAATATGTCAAGGATCTATTTAAAAAGTTTAGAATGGTTGATTGTTCACCTGCATCTACACCTATGTCTACTACAACAAAGTTGTATGAGGATAAGAAGGGCAAGAGTGTAGATATTTCAAGCTATAGAGGGATGATTGGATCATTGCTTTATTTAACAACAAGTAGACCAGACATAATGTTTGTAACATGTCTATGTGCAAGATTCAAGCCAATCCAAAAGAATCACATTTGATGGCTGTAAAGAGGATTTTCAGATACTTGAAGGGAACTCCAAACTTGGGATTATGATATCCTAAGGGAACTGGTTTTGAAGCTGTTGGTTACACATATGCAGATTTTGCTGGATGCAGGGTTGACAGAAAGAGTACCAGTGGAAGCTGTCAATTTCTTGGACAAAGACTTGTATCCTAGTATAGAAAGAAACAACAATCTGTATCAACTTCTACAGCTGAAGCTGAATGCATAGTTGCAGGAAGTTGTTGTGCTCAAGTGCTTTGGATTAGAAATCAGCTAATGGATTATGTCCTAGTGTTATAAAAAATTCCTATTATGTGTGACAATACTAGTGTTATATCTATAGTAGCTAATCCAGTTAATCATTCCAGGACAAAGCACATTGATGTTAGGTACCATTTTATTAGAGAACATGCTACAAATGGTACCACTGAGCTCATTTTTGTATCAACAGAAAAACAATTGGCTGACATTTTTACTAAACCTTTGGATGAAGCAACTTTCACTAAACTTGTAGGTGAAATTGGAATGCTTAATTCTTCATCCTAAGGCAAGAACTCAGCTAATGTTTTGCAGCAGATTAATCTCCAGTAAATCAATATTAATTTGATTTTATTGGAAGTTAACTGAAATATGAATTATAAGTATTTCAGAAATCTCTGCATATTTGTATTTAAAATTCAAATTCAACTTGGTTCAAATTCTAAGTAAACTGCTCAGTTGTCAATTTACATTCTTAATATGTAAAATTAACACAAGGCAGAATTACATAAACCAAAAGTATATAGATAACTGAGTTCTCGATAAGTCAATTTGACTTCTCGACAAATCATTTCAGGACTTCTCGAGTGAGTCCTCGATAAGTCAACTACTGACTTCTTGAGTGACTTCTCGATAGGCCTAATATGACTTATCGATAAGTCTTTGTAGAGTTCTCTAGTAGTGTTAATTCACAGAGTTCTTTACTAGTGTAATTTTTTGACTTATCAATTACTCAGAACTGAAATAATTTAATTTAATAAATTATTTTGGTAAAATACTTTTGGAAAATTTATTCTAATTTTATTTTGAACTTATTCAAATAAAAGTTGGAATTAATTCAGTCCACCTTTTGGACAAACTAGGTATTTATTTGACATCTCGATAAGTAAATTTTGAGTTCTCTAAAAAAGTAATTTAAAATGACCTCTCGAGATGTACTTCTTTTCTCAAAATGACTTCTCGATAGACAAACTCTAAATGTCTATTTTTGAGTTCTCGACAAGTTATTTACTTTTACTACAAATACCCAGACTTCTCGATACTTATTTTAACTTGGAATTTCTCAAATTCTAAGTAAACTGGAAGTTTATTAATTTATGTACTAAATATATTAAGTTAATAAAAAACAGATCAAAAGAAGCAAAAAGTATGAAAAACTAAAATAATTTAATTCATAAATTATGTTCAGCAAAATACTTTTGACATACTCTGTCTCTAATTACTCAGACTTATTGACACATTTACGTGCTTATGTGTAATTTTTTTTAAATATGAAATATGTTAGTCTAATGTAAGTAGACTAGTACATTATATGTGATGTTTTAAGAATGCTGATAATAGTTGAATTTTTTAACTATATGCTAATTATGTGTTTTGAATTTATTTAAAATAATTCCTTATCATTATTTGTTTTGATGAATTAGCTAGTGAAATATTTTGATAATTAGAAAGGGTTACTTTTTGTGTAGGGAGTACTTGTTTATTTGCATGGGGAATAGTTAACCTAGAAAGTGAACTAAGATTCTTGAGTACTTGCATAGGAAATAGTGACTAGTCATTTCTAACTGTCTAAATTCTCGTAAAGTATGCTTGTGTGATTATTACACTTATTAACCGGGCATTTCAAGAGTCTCTTGGTTTCTTTCTTTTCTCCCTCTATAAATTCAAACTCTTCACTCTTCATTATTTATCACTACTTTCTTTCTCATCAAATATCCTAACCTCAAAACTCACTTATTGTTCATCTCTCTCCAATGGCTGTCCCTATTTTTCACACGCTCAACAACGGTGTTTATCTTCCATCCCATCACTTGACTAATAATAAGGTCTATTATGACCCTTTTGGACTCCAAGTCCGCATCAAAGGGATCGTATGCAGCCCCTTTGATGTTCCACTTGACGTCTTTGATGAACTCTCATGGGATGATCAGATAAACTTTCTTTTCTTTGAGGGAAAAGTCTCTCTGGAGAAGGAGAGACGTGCCAGGGTTGCTGAGCAGCAACGCCTTGCTGCTCTGGAGTTGCAGGAGAGAATCATCTCTCTTGCACACTCCATGTCCAGAGCATACCAGCGCCGGGCAAGGAGGTTAGAGGCCGAGAAGAAGAAGCCGAAATTAGAGTAGTTAGGATTAGGATTCACTTGTTAAAATCTATATCTTAATGTACTATGTGTTTATTATTAATGAAAATTCTACTTCTTCTCTATCGATTTTCTTTTCTTGATTGCTTTGTGTTTATAACTCAATTGATAATTATCATTCCTGTCATAGTGCTTGCAACTATATATCTCAATGCATATGTCTGATTAAAACTCCAAGAAGATAAATATGTTTAATGCATTACAAGTCCAACACAATCTATTTAGACAACAACATGAAATTCAGATAATCAATCAACATGTATTTGTGCTAAACTGCAGCTAAAATATTTCAAAACCAAACTGCAGTTCACCCAAGCACAGCAACACAAACAGTAACTCAAACACAATCCCACTCAGGTGACTTTCAAAAGAAACCCGTTTTTCAAAAGGACAGAATCCTCAAAATGTTCTTCAGTTGTTTTGATTGTTTGAGAAAGGAAACCACTACAAACATGGAAATTCATCAGTTTTTCCATGAATATCACTAATGCACCTTTATGTGCAAAACAGTCTTCACAGACTGAAAAGTTTGAGGGTAGTACTCCTGAGAGGGAGCTATCTAAATCCTCTCGAATTCAATTGGAGGTTCCTCAAGAAGGAACAACTCCCCTTATAACTCTAGCAAAAGCTGCCTTAGCAGTCAAAGCTATAAGTACAATTTCCTATGATAATGTCATGAGAAGGGCAAGTATAGCACATTTATGTGCCAGTGTATTGCAAGACACACAAGGGTTTGAGGCTGGCGTACATGATAGTAACCCAGTCAAATCCCCTACAATTCAGTTAGAGATTCCCACTACAAGTGAGGAACAACATATTGTCAAAACCACAGAGCATTCTGTGAGTCAAACTGTGACCTCAGTCATATGTGTTTCTGATGATTCATTCACCTCACAATCTCAAACTGGTATTCATTCTTCTGATGAAATGAGAATGATTAGACCTATATGGATTACTCCTAATCATATGATCACAGACAACTCTTCTCAGCCACCTCTTATTTCTGTAAGTCAAACAACAATTGAGCCTTTCATGTGAGAATGAGAGAAAAGATTGAGAGAAAAACAGAACGTAAGAGAAGCAGGATCCTTCCTGGCAAAAGGTGAGGTAGATGAGTGTCTGGATTTAGTAATCCTTGTGAGGAAACTCTGACTCTCAAAAGTCATGAGACTAGTGCAGTGAGAAGTAGTGAGACTACTTATTCAAAAGAACGGAGAGCTTAGGACTTTTGTTACTGACAGACTTCTTCTGCCGATCTAAGTGAAACTTCTATTCTACTTGATAAACTCATCACTACAGATCTCACTAAAGCTTGAAGTTGCAGACGGTGTTCTAAATGGACAATGACAACAGCTTGAACAATGTGAATCCAGCTGGATCTCTCTACCTGGAGATAATGTCAAAAAGGGGGAGAATAGATCTAAATGCCAAAACATCTGATGGATGTTACAAGATGATAATATTCTATTCTTGATAGGGCGAGAGAAGAGATCAGAGTAAATCTAAATGCAACTCACAAAAGAAGACCAGATGGGAAATTGAATTCTGCATTTAGTTAGAGTTTTGACATCATCAATTAAAACTTGTGCATAATTCCATAATGAACAAGTTGGGGGAGATTGTAATATATAAGTGATGATGTCAAAGATCACTGGAGATAACAATATCATTAGTGTCTCTAATCAAAGTATGAAGCAAGCCAGATGGATATCTGATCTAAGAAGGAGATCAATGAACTGTTATTTTTGGTAATAAGTTAAACTTGGGGCCAACCCTAAGTAAGTTGTGTTGTTATCTTAGTCTGTATTTTGTACTTGTAACACTTAAAGTCTGTAAAAATGCAAAGGAGCAGATTAGAGTCTTTTTCCTGAAACAGTATTAAGCCTAAGGATTCTATTTGGAAGAAGATCAAGAAGATCATGCCTCAGAAGAATTTTGAAGAAGCTTGGAGTTATCTGTTTGGAGAAAAATACTCTAAGTCAAGATCTCTATAAGTCACAGATTTAATGTTATAGAGAAGTCATTCGAGAACTCCAGAATGGCTTATCGAGAAGTGAGGAAAGCTACTAGAGAAATCAGTGAGATATCGACAAGCCAAATTGAAGACATGAAGATTGGAGATATCGACAAGTCATTTCTTCACTAGAGAACTCAGAGTTATCGATAAGTCTACATTCATTAGAGAACTCTAAGTTATCGATAAGTCAAGTTCCACTAGAGAAATCAGAGATATCGATAAGTCAAAATTCACTAGAGAACTCATAGATATCGACAAGTTAAATTCACTAGAGGACTCTGAGATTTCGACAAGTTAGTTTGACTAGAGAACTCTGAGAAATTGACAAGTCAAGAAGCCACTAGAGAACTAAGAGTTATCCATAAGTCAAAGTGAAGATGTGAAGACTAGAGATCTTGACAAGCCAAAATTCTCTTATAGAGAACTGAAGACCTCTAAAAGGCAAACTAAATATAGAGTACTAGAGATCTCGATAAGCCAATATACTTATCGAGATGTCAAGTGTTCTATAAACCTAAACTGGAGATCTCGATGTACAATCTCAAAGTACAAAGTTGCAGATCAGTTCAATATCCAAGATAATCAATCAACAAACAATCCAACAACTGGATTGACAAGTCTACAAAAAGCAGCTTGAAGAATGTGCAAGATCAATGGTAAAGATTAACTGACAAAGGAAGATTAAAGTGAACACGGTATGCTAAAGATATGCTAAGCCAGAAATGGAAGATCTGCTTTTCTATAAATAGAAATGATAGGTGACAGTTTAGAAAAGCTAATAGCATGTCTTATTACACACTGTGTAAACCAGCAGATAACTGAGTTATAAAGTTAACACTGGTCCTTAGTCAGGAGTAAAAATTTAGATCAAATTTCTTGTAACACTCTCAAGGAGAAGCTAAGCTCTTTATCAACAAAGAGCATAGAAATTTTGTAGCAAAATAGTCTTAATTTTAATATAAAATTAAGTAAGTTTTGAAGATCTGTGTTCTTTATTTTTCTGTAAGTTTAAATTCTGCATGAACACATTTCACTACAAGAATTAATTTACTTTGTTCAACCATAAACATTCAAAGAAAAGCTCAAAAACAGTAAAACACATTCACCCCCTGCGTGTTATTCATTTCCTAACAACTACCAAACGAATAATTACATTAATGACTATTTATTGAGATCTACATGAAAATTTTACAAAAACTTATATGTTGATAAGCTGCTCTGTCAACGGCTATCAAATAATGATAGTTAGCCATTGACGACTACATCTACTTAATGGATAATTATACTATATGTTTTGTATATCATCAAAAATACATATGATTCCTAAAAATCTCCCTCAATTTATGACTGATAGAATAACAACCATAAATTAACTTCATGATGATAACAAAACATATTATGAATAAAATTCTTTGATAATAGCACAATAAATGATTATTAAGCTGCTGAATTTTAAATTAAATAAAAATTACAAATAGAATGAAAAGAGATTACTTTAAACTGTTGCTCCTCTAATCTGAGCTGATCATTCTGCTTCTTTCTGGCTTTCCTGGTTGTAACCATATTACCTTTGAAGAAAGCCATAAAAAACTCCTTCATCTTCATAAATGAGTTTTTGTCTTCAGGTTTCATCACTTATTTGGGAGCTGGTGGTTTTGACAGTGGTTTGTTTAGTTCTTTCTTCGTTTGAGCTTTCTTTTCCACAAGAAATGTGGGAAGCTGGATATTTTCTAGCTCAATAGATTCCTCCTTAGGAAATATTGGATCACCATGGAAGTTGAGTCTAGGTGTCACTACTACAGGTTCGGGAAGTGAACTTGTAGGATATTGAGAAGTAGTAGTAGCGATAGATGGTTCATCTCGTGTCATTTTCCTCCTAGACCTAGCCTTCTACCTTGCAGCCTTCTTTGTTCTCATTCTTTTAGGCCTCTTGGCCCATTCTTCATCAGCCTCAACCTTCAATTCTTCATCCAGTTCCTTCTCTAGCTCACTGGTTAGCTGCAACTGGTGATCTGTGAACACATCATATATTTCACTTTACTTTTCACCTTCAGATTGCTCAAGGGCAGTTCTTTCTAATTCCTCATCTTTAGCATCTCCATAACTTTCATGTCCAGAAAAGATGTATTTTGGTTCTCCCCCTCTATATATGTATGCTCTCATTTGCTTCAGAGTAGGGTCTGAAGCAGTTTTATATTTCTCGATTTGCTCAGCCAAAATCTTCCATTCATCTTGAGTATTCTGTCCAAACCAAAATATGAAGGTAGGATGAGCTTTAAAGACTTATATGTTCTTAATTTGGCCTTGTTAGCTAAACAAGTTGGGAGTTTTCTATGTAAAAAGGCCAGGAGCAACAAGGATTTGGAAAAGTTTGTTGAAAGGCAGAGATGTGATATTTAAAGGTATTCGCGGGAAAATAGAAAATGGAAAGAACATAAAATTTTGGGGCAGCCGTTGGATTCTGAGTTCTTCATAATTTTTTGTTCATGGAGTAAGAGGCCTGTTTGTGATATTTTTTTCCAGTTTCTGATTTTATTTCTAATGAAAAATGAAACATTCAGAAATTTGGAGAACATGGTCTACCGGAGGTTGTGGCTCAAATATCTCGCATTCCGCTAGTCGTACAAATGTTAGTTACATAATGGTTTGACACTATACTTCAAATGGATCATATATAATCAAATCTTGCTATCGATTGTCCTAAATTTGGATCTACCTCCTAATTTTCAACAATCTTCATCTTCTTCAAAGCCCAGTAAATCCTTTTGGAATCTTGTACGGTCTCTAAGAGCGCAACCTAAATTAAAAGATTTTATGTGAAGACTTTGTGCCACTGCTTTAGCAACAAATGAAAATTTATGTAGAAGGAACTGTTCTCCGTCATCTAATTGTTTAATTTGTCTCGATAATATTGAATCTGTAGAACGCATGATTTTTGAGTGCGACTGGAAGAGAGTAGTTTGGTTTTCTATCTTTTTTATCCTTATTCCTTCTCTGCCCGGTACGTCCACCGTAGTATAATGGTTAAACTCTCTTATTGTTGTTACAACCTCTAAACAAGAATGTTTATATTTTTTATCCGGATTTGCCTTCGTCGCCAGGTTAATTTGGATAGCATGAAACAAATTTGTTATTGAGCATAATTCAGTTTGACCTCTTTTAGTAATTGAATTTTCCTCTCAAACTAAATCTAAATATTTATCGTTGTTAAAGTTCTCCTGTTTGGAGTCTCCAAGCTCTGTCATCGATGAAGTACAATTGTGATGGTGCTATTAATCGAGACTCCGCGGCTATTGGTGTTGTGGGAAGAAACTTTGATGGAAGGCTCATTGAGGACTTAGGTTATAAAGTTAATACTTCATCTTATCTTCTTGTGATTTGTGAATTTTACACGATCATTACTCAACAACATATTTTTCATAGTGTTGTAGAATATGATTGCAAGGTTGTCATTTATCTCTTACAATATGACACTGTTCCACCTTGAGACTCTGCATCCACCTTGAGACTCTAATATTTTCATAGAGAATATCAGATTTAGAGAAATGATGTTAGTTTTTTATAATTTTTTCTGTGCTGGTTTCCCCGGTTCCTCATGTCAAAAAATAAATAAATTTCACATACCACAAACATCAATTTCCGGGAAAATCATATTGGTAGACCACATTTATTTATTAGGTTACTAATTTTAATTACCCACAATATTTGCATATATATATATAACTTTTGTAGCTAAGCCTTTGCCGAGTCGTTTTGCCTAGTTTATCGGTTATAAGTCCATAGGAGGCAGTAAACCCGTTTTCTCTAGGTTTGTAAGCAAAAGCTTAGCCTACGTCTTTTTTGAACCTAGAACATGGATTCTGTATTCTGCAGAACTACATCTCTTTCAAACTCTTCCACTAGTACGTCAGACTCAAGAAATATTACACATAGTGAGGAAACCAACGTCGAAAACCTCCAAAAAGCAATAGAGCGTTGGGACATCCCAAAAATCCTAAAAAGCCAAGTTTATGATACAAAATGGTATAGTTCAAGTTCTTCCATCAAAACCGAAGAAAGGGACATACACCTATCAAAATCATTCAAAACAATTCACCTTCTCACCAAAAGTTCCCTAGAAAAACTAGCAAAATCATACAATTACATCCATATAGGTATAGTCCAAGTAGGAATTAAGCTATTAACCAAAGAAGGATTAGACACCTTAATATTAGCCATTTTAAGAGATGCTAGATTCCTTGAGTTCAATGACTCTCTGTTAAATTCCATAGAATCTAGTCTATGTAACGGACCCATCTCTTTTAGTTGTTTCCAAATTTATCCATTTCTCTTAAAGACATAAATGTTATCCATAGCATGACACTCCAAGTTAAAACTCACAACTATAAAATGTTAGAAGGATCAATTCGGGTTGCTTTAATCTTTCAAATTCATTAAAAAGCAATAATGTCCATTGGTGATGATTGGAATAAAAATGCTTTCGTCAAAGGAGAAACCATCCTTCTTCAAACTGACCTTTCAAGGTCTAACACAGTTATTCCTCGATCCATAAAATGGCATGACATTTCCCTTCCCACTGAATGGGTTTTAGAAGGGGTAGCTCGCCTAAGATTACCGGAAAGATTAGAACCAATCACAAAAATACACCAAGTTCACCAAGATGACAATGGAAGAGTCACTCTTGCATTTGATCGATCATCCCGAGCCCCTTTTATTAGTTCTTGATATTCTGATGCTTCCTCAAGAACCTTAAATTTAGGAAGGATTTCTCAAATCCCTTCTATCATTAACACTTCCTCAAGACCAAGATACTCTACATTAGATATACCTAATACATCTATGGGTGGTGTGGATTATTCTTCCAATATACCTCACCCTTTCTATAAACAAAGTCAATTACCACCAAACCAAAACACGGTTTTCCTTTCATCACCAACATCCCCAACCTTATCTGCTATAACTAAGAATATGGGAATGCCAAGTGAGCTAAATGTGATTGAAATAGAATTTCAAATCAATAAAACTTTTCTCCGTGAAGAGTTCTACTCTCCCCAAAATACTGAAAAAAGAAATTGGTTTTTTACCAACTTCAAAGAACAAAAGACATAACTTCAAGAAATTTATTATGAATTTCTCAACCAAAACAAAATCCAAATGTTATTCTTTGATTGGTTGGAAATTTACTCCTCTGACCAAAACTAATTCTTCCCATTCACAAATTACCTAAACCCCATCACTTGAAGCATGAGCCAAAAACAAAAACAATGGGAAACAAGCAGCGGAACTATGGAATCACACCACCCACCTTTTAGAAATGTCATACTAACAGTTCATTATGAAAAAATTGAGGCACACCCCATCAAGAGACCAGATGATGACATACTAAAAAATACTAGGAATACAATCCTTGCTGTTAATTACACAAACACCCACCTAAATAGCATAGGAAGTCAGCTAAACCGAATAGAAGATCGGATTCAAAAAATAATAGATTTCCCCAAAAGTATTAATAACCAAGAACCCATATTTAAGCCATACCAAGTTTCCAGACAAATCCAACAACAAATTTAAACAAATAGACCAGAATTCGTTAAAGCCATCAAAGACCATCTTAGCAGACTTGAAATTTCCTCTTCCACAACCCAAATAGATGCTGACAGTGTTTCATCTAAACAACTGAATGTCATACATCATGACTCAGATGAAGATGCTTTCATAAATGAAGTACCCCAAGTTCATGACCTCCGATAAATGATTCCAAAATTCACAGCCCCAGACATTGGAGTTGAAAATAGACCTGAAATTTTAACCTAGTCTAAATTCAATGCATCCTCTATTAATAAATGTAATATAGACGGAATGTCCGAATATAACATTCTAAATCATTTACAACAAATGACCATGGCAGCCAATGCTTATACAACCTAAATAGGAACCCCGGACAAAGCTATAGCTGAATTACTCATAGCAGGGTTCTCTGGCCAATTAAAAGGTTGGTGGGACTATCACCTTACCCCTGAAAATCATCTTGAAATCCTAAATACCATTAGGGAAGATGAAGAGGGAAAACCCATTTTAGATGAACAAGGAAACCCTATCCAAGGAGTAGTAGCACAACTCATTCTAGTCATAACACACCACTTCATTGGTGACCCTTCTCACCTGAGAGATAAGAATGCTGAGCTTTTACATAATCTCAAATGTAAAAAAAATAGTGATTTCCAAAGATATAAAACTACTTTCCTTACCAGAGTCATGCTTAGAGAAGACTCGAACCATGCAAATTGGAAGAAAAAATTCTTAGCCGGACTTCCAACTTTACTCGGTGAAAGAGTTAGAACCTCTTTAATAACTGAACACGGAAGCTCGATACCTTACAAAAACCTGACATATGGCCAACTCATAATCCAGATACAACGAGAAGGCCTAAAGTTTTGTCAAGATTTAAAACTCCAAAGACATCTCAAATGGGAAATGAAAAGAACAAAGCATGAATTAGGTACTTTATGTCAACAGTTTGACTATAATCCCAACAAAAGCTATTCAAAAACAAAATGTGATGTCGAATGCAAGCCATATCAAAGAACTTATCAGAAAAGGTCTTCACAAAGTCTAAACATTTCTACAAAAAATCAACAGAACCGTTCTATAATAAACCTTCCTTTAATAATAACAATAAACCTTCCTACAATGAAAAACCTTTCAACAAAAATAGATTTACTAAACCAACCAATAAAGATATAACTTGTTACAAATGCGGAAAAAAGGACATATATCTAGATTCTGCAGACGTAATAGGAAAATACAAGAGTTAAACATAGAAGAAAGCCTATCCAACAAAATCTCGGCTTTACTCCTTGAATCTTCCGACTCTGAGACATCTGAAATGTCTGGAAATGATGAACCTCTTCAAATAGATGAGATTGCAACAAGCTCTTCTTCCTCTCACAATTCCTCCTCTGAAGACAGACGAATCAACGTCCTAACCAGAAATAAGGGACATTCTCTCGAAATTATAAAAAAGATAACTGATCCCCAAATAAGAAAAGAGCTCTTAGAAAATTACTCCAACGACCAATTGAACCCAAACCAGAACAAAAACCTTCTATTCTCCCATCAACAAAAACTACATATGACTTGACCACAATATTAAAAAAACAAAAACCCAGCCAGAAATCCGTTCCAACAATACAAGACCTACACAAAGAAATCAAAGAAATCAAAGAAGAATTAAAAATCCTTAAAGAACAACAGAAGATAGATTCTAAAGCATTAAATATCCTTCTAGTTCGTGAAGTAGAAGAGCAAAATACTGAACAAAAATAACTAAGCAGTTTAAACAATACTCCTGAACAAGATGAAGATTTCTTATATGAATTAAGACAAGTTACCTACTGAAAATATCTCATAAAAGTCAAAGTTGTCTTCTCAGATGACTTTATCTTAGATACCATTGCCTTATTCGATACAGGAGCAGATTTGAATTGCATTAAAGAAGAAATAATACCAAAAAGATTTCATCAACATACCAACGAAAAATTAACCGCCGCTAATAACTCAAACCTCAATGTAGTTAGTAAGGTTGATGCCTCTATCAATAATAAAACCTTCCAAATTAAGACATCTTTTCTCCTAGTTAAAGGAATACATCATCTTGTCATATTAGGTACACCTTTCTTCAATTTAATAACCCCCTATACTGTCACCTACGAAGGTATTACTTTTAAAACCCATGACACCAAACTTACCTTCCCATTTCTTGAAAAACCCAAAACAAGGAACCTCAATACAATAAAGGCACATTCTATATATACTAACAAGATAAATGCCTTAATACAAGGCAAACAAATACAATTATCACATCTAAAATAAAACCTTTCCTCTCACAAGATTGAGAAGCAGTTACAAGACCGCTTTATCAAAGAAAAAATCTTAAAATTACTATAACAAATAGAAGTGGAACAATGTTCTGACTTACCAAATGCATTTTGGCATATAAAACAACATATGATTGATTTACCTTATGAAAAAGATTTTGATGAGAAAGAAATACCATCAAAAGCGAGACATATCCAAATGAACTCCGACCTAGAACAACATTGCAAAAAAGAGATCATCGATCTTGAATCCAAAGGAATCATATCAAAATCCAGATCTCCGTGGTCCTGTGCAGCTTTTTATGTAAACAAAAATGCTAAAATTGAGAGAGGGACACCAAGGCTAGTTATCAATTATAAGCCTCTAAATAAAGCCCTAAGATGGGTACGATACCCTATACCTAATAAAAAAGTCCTTTTACAAAAATTAATATCTTCGGTAATATTCTCCAAATTTGAGTTAAAATCAGGATTTTGGCAGATTCAAATCCACCCAAAAGATAGATATAAAACCGCTTTTACGGTCCCATTCGGACAGTATGAATGGAATGTCCTTCCATTTGGAATCAAAATTGCCCCTAGCGAATTCCAAAGAATTATGAATGACATATTCAATGACTATTCTACATTCTGTATAGTATATATTGATGATGTTCTAGTTTTTTCAGAATATATTGAACAACATTTCAAACACCTTAAAACTTTCTGCCATGTATCTAGGAAAAATGGTTTAGTCATATCAAAATCCAAGATTTCCCTATTTTAAACTCGTGTAAGATTTCTTGGCCACTACATATCAAAAGGAACAGTTACACCAATTGAAAGAGCCCTAACTTTTGCAACAAAATTTCCCGATAAATTCACAGATAAAACCCAACTCCAAAGATTTTTAGGAAGTCTCAACTATGTCCTAGATTTCTATCCAAACATCAATAGGATAGCCAAGCCCTTACATGACCGCCTTAAAACTAACCCCGTCCCTTGGTCATCTGAACATACCGAAATTGTTCAACAAATCAAAGCTCAGGTTCTAGAAATCCCTTGTCTATACCTTGCTGATCCAAATGCTTCTAAAGTAGTTGAAATAGATGCTTCTGAGTTAGGATATGGAGGTATACTAAAACAAGTAGTCAATGGTAAAGAACAAATAGTCTAATTTACATCTGCACATTGGAATGATTGTCAAAGAAATTATTCTACTATAAAAAAGGAAATACTTTCAATTGTTTTATGTATTACAAAATTTTAGAGTGATTTATTGAATAAAAAATTTCTCCTTAGAGTCGATTGTAAATCTGCAAAAGAGGTTTTACAAAAAGATGTCCAAAATATTGCATCAAAACAAATTTTCGCCAGATGGCAAGCATTATTAAGCATTTTTTATTTTGATATTGAACACATTAAGGGAGATATGAACTGTGTCCCTGATTTCCTGACCCGTAAGTTTCTACAAAATAGATAGTCTCATGCCTCAAAAAGGTAGAGGTGGGGGAAAACCCCCAGCTTTCCCTGACAACTCCCGGTTACTCAACAAAGAAAAGTGAGTACTTCTTCAGGAAAACCGATCACATCCTGGATCGATAAGGTAATTGCAAATAAAGAAGACAATAACTTATTTCTAGCCCTTCAAACCATCAAAGGTCATGGCCTCAACATCCAAAATCCCACAACAACCTCCCAAAGCTCTTCAGAAAAATCAACTAAAGTTACCCAACAAAATACTTCTTCCAGCCAACCTACAAATACTCCCTTTCAAACTACACAATCAGTTAGTTTTCAAAACCCAACCCTCTTAGTTCCTTAGAGACCTATGTCAAAATTAGAAATTGATACCCCAAAAATACAAAACCAGGAGGTAGTAGTCAGCAGTCAAACTTTTCAAAATCCAATTCTGATTACTATACCAAAAGAAACCATCAAAAAATAGTATCAGTTGAAAGAGGATTTAACAATGACGATGCCTCCCTAGCAATTTCAAATGTTTTCCCTAAAGGATGGATGTTCAAACCCTGGTATCTATCAAAAAATAATGACTATTATCAAGTCATTCTCTTTCTACTGAATCGGTCACGTTCAAACATTTTTACAACGCCCAGGATAGAGAACACTCAACGCCTTCATACACAACATGTCAAATAAAAAAGGTCATCCACCCAAGTCAATGGGGCCAAGAACTCCACCGTCCAAAATTTTTTCCTTCAAACTTCAAAAGACAATTAAACCACTGTTCCTCATATTCCTACTGGGATTACCAGCAAGCATGGCACAATTCATTCTTTATCCAAAATCAGAAGAATAGTCATTTCTGGTTGTTTTATTTCAACACCAAAATCCAAGTTCAGGAACTCCCTGTTTGGTTCCTTCAATGGTGGGATTTCTTCAGAGCAATTGAAGAAATTCTTACTCCAAATGCATCTAAATGTCTAAAACTGTTCAAAACACACTTCAAACCCACAGAATACGAAAGACGTTTTCCTCCTCTTTTAATATTATGTTCAAATTTCTTTCTTTCATGGGCCTGTTCTTGGGAGTTTAAAATTCATTTCAACCAAATACAGTCCTGTATTTTTTGGTCCTTTAAAGTCAAATGGTGGAGCAATTTCAAAGAAGACCAGAAGATTTCCAAAGAGATCATTCAAAAATGGTTATCAAGTCAAAATTTTATTACCAACAAAGAAGTTACCACTTTCTTTGCACAAAAATCAAATGCCCAGGCATTATTAGCCCAAGCAAAAACCAGAAGCCAATACAAAGAATCCTTACTTCAACTCGCAAATTCAATTTATGATTCTGACGACGATAGCAGTCCGGTTCATTTAGGAGATGACAACGAAGATGACCGTCACGGGATATTTTCCCCTGTAGTTTCCACTGATTGAAAAAAAAGTCCAAAATACCCCCATAATTTTCATGCATATTTATATTATTTCATATTGTTTAGTTTTCCCTTATTTCATTATTGTAATCAGTTTGTATAGATATTTTTTTACTCCAAATTATTAGGGGTAAAACGGTAAAAAATACTTAAAAATGATATTGTACAACATTTAAATTTTGTATCTAGTTTTCATTATATCGGCATTTCTCCCTCAAAAACCCGTAAAATAAGCAGAAGACATAAAAGAAGACAAAGAAGACACTTCCCACTGAGACTAACTCGTCATTATTCAAAAGAAGACAAAGAAGACACAAAAGAAGATTCCCACTGAGACCAACTCAACATTATTCTCCAAACAAAGCAACTTTCAGTGGAAGAGGAATCATACTCAAAATCCTGTGAAGAAAACAGCCTCCCACTCAGGAAATCATCCCCTCCACTAAGAAAAAGAGGACCTCTCACTCAAGTCAAGTTGTCCACTCAGAAAAGCAGAATTCCACTACAAGAAAAAGAATGATGGTGTTTCAAGAATTTAGACTCCTCATCCTTCTATAAATAAGGAGAAGAAGAGAGTAATAAACACACTTGAAATTAGAGAGCAGATAATATACACATCTTGTACCAGTGATAGTAATTCATATTTCCGAAGTTTATTCTCAAGTTTTCTCAAATTGTACACAAAGACTAGCATAATCAAAAGCGTTTCCAAGTAATTTCAAATCATATTCTTGTTCATATCATGTTTTAATATTTTTTGTTAATTCTTATGTTTTGCCATGACTTAGTTATATATATATATAATATGCATACCATGTCTTAGTCTTACTTTAGTCTTACTATATTACTCTCCCCTTTATATATATATATATATATATATATATATATATATATATTTCAACTCAATTTCTGACCATAATCATATAATTAAATATTACTAAATGCAGTAAAATATTGCTACGTGCAGTAACGAGAGTATGCAACTTTAACCTTAGTTTGTTTTCTGTGCTAACTGAAGATATTTAATAAAAATATCACTCATGAGTCCTAATTGTCATTCACTTTTTTTCATTAAATAATTTTATTTTTTTTAACTTTCAATCTCGAAACAAAAATAATTTATCAGTCCCTTTATTTTTTTAAAAAAATAAAATCTTTTAAAATATTTATCGTTTGACTTTTCTAACCCGTAATTCTAAATATTTTGACTTCATAGTGAAATTAATTATTTTTAAGAAATTTTTTATATAGATTTTAGTATAAGTTATATACTTTTATTCAGAAAAATAAAATTTTAAAAAAGATATTACTTTTGTTATATGGTCAAAGCACTACGGGATTTGTCCATAAAAAATAAATGTTAAACAAAAAAACAGGGGGTAGAAATTTCATTTTAAATTTATATTCTATATCTATAAATAGATCGAATTTTAAGTTTAAATTTATATATAAATATAATTTTAATTTTGAAAAAAAAATAATTTTTATTATCTATATCATAGTTCACTCTGAAAATTTAATATACTTACAAATTTCGCTTTCTCCTATTAAATTTTTTATTAGATTATTTTATTAATTTTTTGTTCAAATTAGTCTAGGCAATGATTTTTATTCGTATTGATTGTATATTTTATTTACGTGTTTTTCAACCGTAGCGATAAGTACCATATGTGACGGCCTCAACCCCGGGGTCAGAAGTTGACGTCATCTACAACACAACAAGTAACATAATAAAATTCTTTTCACTGATGAAACATAATCACGACCCCTCTTACCAAGATCTTTTCCAGGTTTAAGTATGACTTATGTTATATTTTACCACAAAACTAATTCATTACAACCACCTTGACAATACTATCTTAATACAGCAACTCAATAGACCATTTCTGGTCTGCCACAACCACCTTAGAGGAGCCTGACACGGAAGGAACTGGAACTTTGCCCCGACTACTACTGAAGAATCTCCTAGGTATCTGCAATACATATATAAAATATTTTACAAGGGTGAGCAATCAATTGCTCAGCAGTACCATTATATGAATAATAATCAAAAATAATTTATGCTAAACACTTATAGGAACAGAAATCATAACTCGTTTATAAAATAAGTAAACATGTGAAAACCGATGAAACTGATGAAAACTGGATTATCAATACCTAGCATGCTCTATAAAACATTTCATTAATTGTGCTATGTAAATACCAGAGTTCAATTTTAGCATGCTATTTTCATTTTTAAATTTTTCGTCCCATCGCAGGACCCATAAAACCATGTGTCCTGTTACGGGGACCCAAAACCATTTGTTCCTTTACGGGAACCATAAAACCCCTCCCATCACAGAACCTATAAAATCACTTGTTCCTCCCCGGGAACCTCAAAATCACTTGCTCAGATATAAAAGTATTGGATGATCCCTGGTGAGAGAGCTGATCAGGCTATCTTCATGAGATATTTCTATCTTGGCTATCCTATGAAAACTTGTTCCGGAACTCAGAGACAAGCTAGGTCCCTGTCACGCTGGGCTGGTGGTTATAATAGGGTGCGCAACCACTTCGCCTCTTACGCTATCTTCCAGGCCGTTACGGGCCCCCTGCGCACACTCATCCAATCATCTGATCATTTTTATCCAGTTTTCCAAATCACTTACCTATGTCTTTTCAAAACCATTCTATCACAGCACACTTTCCAAAACATTATCATTTTATTCAAAGTTTAGAGATAGATATTTTCAGAAATTACTTTTCCCCTAAAACACAAGTTAAAAAAACAATTTGAAACCCAGGGGATACGTAACTTAAATCATTCTGTTCCAGTACGTAAATTTAAATCAACAATTATTCATATATTACTGAACTGTAAAAGATCTGTTCAGGGGTACTTGCCTTACAAAGCTTTATAAATATTATCGATTGACCTTGAGCTGACACGGACGCTCAGGCTTTAACGTCTAACCACTAGATTACCCTGGATTCGACTTCAACACTCAGGTCCTTCGATTGGAACCTTACTGAGCTCTTCGACTGTCCACTAGGCTATCATTAGACCAATGCCAACTCTTGGGCCTTCCGACTAGAACCTATAGAGTCGAAATACCCTAATTTAGACATTCGATTATGCTTGACATATCCTCGCTACAATCTACCCATACGTTAACAAAACCCAACTCGCAACATACTCAATATTATAATACACTTATCAATTAGGGTTCACGTTCTTGAAAGTCAGTTCGGTGTTCGTTTTCAGAAAATACGTATACTCCTCATTGTACGAAATTAGGGTTATTGGTTTTGGCAAAACATTTCATCACAACATACAATCAAGTTTCGCATAAAATATTTATATATATTTATATATATTCATTCGACGTCCCGATAATTGCCAGCTACGCTCCCGTATTTCCGTAGTTTGATTTCCCGGAAATCGGGCAGCGCCTCCTTTGTTTATTGGACTACCCATTGAAACAATTCGACGTCAAACAAGTCAATTACAACCAATCACAATCCAATTCCCAACCACCGATTTCAACCATCAATATTAGTCCAAAATTCTCAATTACCTATTAAAAACAATTATCAATTAATACTCGCATTTTTACGTTTTAACTCGTATTTTATCTTTTTAAATCATAGGACTCATATCGCATCATCATAGTCCACCGTCCGCTCGATGAAATTCATCGCGGACGGCGGTAAAAATACGGAGGTTCCCCAAATCAGGATTCCAATCATGGACCTCATCGATAAATTTTATGAATAATTAACACCAATAATTCAATTAATCACAAAATTCATTCGAATTTATTTTAGAGAATAATTAAACAGGCAACTCGAATAACCCACAAGAAAAATTCGAACCACACAATCACAGCAAGGTAACGGCCACGCGTCGCCATCCTCACCGAAAAACCGTGAGGGGCGGCGGCAACCAGAGAATCAAGATAGCACACTGCACACATATGCAAAGAAATTACACACACCCAAACACCAATTCGATTCACACACACACGCGTGCATACACGTGTGTATATATGCACAGGACCGATAGGCAAAGAAACAAACGGCGGAGCACAGGCAGTTATCGGAAAATGAAGTCACAGCGGCACCGGATAAACCACAGAGACGAAAGAGGAGTAAAATCGAGAGAGAGAAAACAAAGGAAGAGATGAGAAACAGAGATATAATACTTTGTAACTAATGGAAGTAGTTTTAAAAATCCAAAGTAAATAAAACTAGTAATATTTAAATTGTTTATAATTTTTAACCGATTTTTTTGAAATGCAACTCGTATCCGTATTTATCGATTAAACAAACAACTCGTGGCTAAATTAAACCCAAAAATCTCAAAACAAATTTTAAAATTCTCGGAATATTCCAAACTAAAATAAATATGAGTTTCATAATTTTTTAAAAATTCAGGAATTAAATATTGATTTTAGAATTAAATGAAATTAGAAAATTATTTAAAGATTAATAAATAATAAAATATTGATTTCTAAATTTTATAATCTCCTAAAAATAATAAACAAAATTTTAAACCGATAAAAATGATTTTAAAGATAATCCAAATATTTATGAAAATAAGTTTTGAATAAAATCACCTTTAACTATAAAAACAAATTAACACAGCGCCACAACTAGTTACACAAATGATCCTCGAACCCCAATAGTCACACGTAATTAATAATATATTAATAAAAATAATACCCAACTGACGGAACCCATGCATATAGTTTATTTATTTAATTATTCAGTAATTACACATTTAAATAACACAGAAATGCACGAGTCATTATACCACCTAAGCCCATCTAACCCATATTTAAAAATTACACCATGACATCGTAGTTCACTGTGATAATTTAAGATACTTACAAATTTCATTTTTCTCTATTAAATTTTTGTTAAGATTAGTTTATTAAATTATTGTTCAAATTAGTTTAGGCAATGATTTTTATTAGTATTAATTGTATATTTTATTTACGTGTTTGTCTATCGTCTCTGTCATCTGTATGTACCACCTAAACTCATCTCCAACTCAACTTTAAATATGCAATTTTACACTATTTTGGTGTAAAACCTTTCTCAACCCAATTTTAAAAATTATACCATGTCATCAAAATTTACACCAAATTTTCAGAGTTTTGGTATATTCTCATGTTGTCATTGTACACCTTTACTAAAATAAATTTATTTCATTCTCATCCAATCACTTTGTTACTTTTAATTTTAATTTTGTAATTTACTAATAAAATATATGTATAGTACAAGAATAGTTTAAAATGTTGTTTTGGTGAGTTGAACTTGAATTTGAAAATAGTATAGTTTTTATACTATCTTGGTGTAAAAATTATACCAAAATAGTGTAATGAGTTGGAGATGCTCATTCTTAAACAATGTTACTAAATATTTTTATCAAAATAATTTCTTTCTCTCGTCACTATATTTTGTTTAATATGAATTCGACTTAAGTTTATAATAAAAAAATTAATTAAGTGTAAATATAAATGACATTGTTGGAGAAGAAGAGGCCATATTGCATATCGTATTTATAGTTTTTGCAGGTATAAACTTGAACTTGCATATTTTAACATCTTAAATTTATATTAAATTTAAAATTATCAACTTAGAATATATAATTTTGATAAAGCACATTTGTTTTATAAGGAATTATATTAGTATTGATTTCAAACTTAATAGCCTTAAATTCAGAACTACTTTATTTATATAAGAAAATATTAGTATCAAAGTAAACATAAAATTAAGTCGATAATATACGCCCAATTTGATGAATATATGATTGCTAGTATTAATACTATAAATAACTAGCACTAAGTTTAAAGAACATTTAATAGGTATGAGGGTGTAGTAATAATTTTCCTTTACTGCATGAAATGCAGCTTTACTGCACTACCCCAATAATTTAATTAATATCAGTAAAATAAAATGAAATAATATGATAAAGACCTACAGTCAGGGTTACATAAATCGGCGAAAATTCCAGTAAATCGGCCGAAATATCGCTCAAAACCATACTTCCGATTTAATTAAGGTAAATCGTTGAATAAATCGATTTTTCCATAACGGGTCAAAAATTGAATCAAGATCCCATTAATCGGATCGCTGATTCTCAACACAATCACAATAAATTTCGATCTCCTGCTTTGATACTTTAAAAAAAGAGAGGAGAGAAGTAAAAGATGGATGAATCTAGTTGTTTATTCTTCTCACTGATCCGATCTTCAAAGTTTTCTAATCAATTTCTTGAAAACAGACAACATACATACATTAATATATTAGATATGTAATATATCATATGTTTACGGTTGGATTAAAATAATAAAAATTGTTAATGGTTAAGAATGGAAAGGGATTTGGGAAGAAGATGAAATAGGCTATCTGTTGATGAACGATGCCGATGAATTCCTGAATAAGAGAATATTTCAGGGTTGAGAGAAAGTGGAGTTAGGTGGATTAGAATATAGGTGGAGGATATATTTATATTAGTATATTTTATTATCTAAAATTGTTCATTCCCATTTGCAAACAGTCTACATCTCTGGGGTGGTGAACATTATAATTTTTATTTACATAAAAAATGATTAAATCTAAATTTTAAAGATATATTTGTATATATAAATAAAAATAATAATCTTACTTAATATTTCTATTTAATAAAATTAATCTTAAAATACATTCGATTTTATTTCGATTTAGCA
This sequence comes from Apium graveolens, assembly GCF_009905375.1. Classification (NCBI taxonomy): domain Eukaryota; kingdom Viridiplantae; phylum Streptophyta; class Magnoliopsida; order Apiales; family Apiaceae; genus Apium; species Apium graveolens. The sequence continues at coordinate 152,894,570 of NC_133652.1, forward strand.
TTCCGATAAATCCCCGATTTTTGTAAATCGTAAATCGGTAGATAAGCCGATCTAGTCCGATTTTCGATTTTTAGAACACGCATAGGATATATAAAAACTTAGTTTCAAAATTTTATTTGATAAATTTTCATCCTCCAAAGTCTAAACGTTCAAGTTATAAAGCAGCGACGACGTTTTGCTTAAATCGGATCCGGAGCGGGACCTGAATTCACAATTGAATCTAGGGCTTTATTTAATTTTCATTCTCCAATTTTTTACCCATCTCTCATATAAAATTCAAATATATATTATATTTGTGTCTATACATCACAAATTAAAAACAAAATTGATCTAAATCCTTGTCCATTGTTTAGCTCAAAGCTTATAATCAAGGGCTGAGCTCGGTAAACGTGTAAGCTTTACTATACTTTTACTCTCTTGTGTGTAATTTTTACTCTTGAAAATTCAATCTCTATTTGCAACTTTAGCCATTGATAGTGTAATCTTATTAGCAGTTGATATCTTTAGCCGTTGATAGTCTATTCTCCTTAGCCGTTAACGACTCACTTCACTTATACAGAATTACATGGCATTTCATATTTATAATTGACCATCATATTCTATTTATCCATTGAGTCAAATATGACTACCGAATGAATAATTACATTAATGACTATTTATTGAGATCTACATAAAAATTCTACAAAAACTTATCAGTTGATAAGAAGCTCTGTCAACAACTATCAAACAATGATAGTTAGTCGTTGACAGATAAATCTAATTAATGAATAATTATGCTATATATTTTGTGTGACGCCCTTAATAAGGACCCACACACCATTAAACTAACATTAAATAAGCATAAACCCCGATTAACTATTAACAGGATCTAAACAGGATTAAGTTTGAGACAAGACTTAACTACCAACCAACAATATACATATTACTAGACCTGCCAATTCGGATAACCGGTTTGGTTTCGAATCAGATCTACTTTCGGATTATGATATATTTGAAGACCAACCGGATCGGATCGGGTGTGATTCGGTTCAGGTCTAATTCAGATTAAAATCAGATAAAATTCGGATTAAGATCAGACAAAATTCTGTTCAGATATTTCCGGATCATAACTTGTTTATTTTTCCAATTTTTTAGATTAAAAAAAATCTTTTTTACTTAATTTAGTATTTTTAATATAATATAATATACTTTTACAAAAGAATATGATTAAATAAGTATGTTATCATAAACATAGAATTGTTTAAAGTATAAATTTTACTTATTTCGGGTCATATTTGGTTCGGGTAATATATTATTTGGTTTTAATCGGTTCCAAGTTATAATTGGATCTTGTATTTCGGATCATTATCGGTTAAATTTTCGGTTCGGGTATTTTTCGGATCGGTTTAAATCGATTTTCAGATAATTATCAGATTGTATGATTCGGATCTCGGATTGGATCTTGATTTCATGAATTGCGGTTCGGTTCTTTAGATCCAGACCCATTTTTCCAGGTCTCCATATTACAACCCAAAATAATATTAAATTCATACAATCGATTCCGACTTGGAACCGACAGATAACCCATTGTATCTTTACAACTTTTCAACTATAGCGCTTGCTCACACATCATGTACTACCTGCTCTGGCATCTGGAAGCCTACGACACCGTAGGGGCCACCAAGTACGCTCTTACGAGCAGAGCGTATAACGACTCATATATTTTGTATTATTTTAAAAGTGCAATTGTTGAATAATTAATTAAATAAAATATGTTTATTGGTTTTGACAGCTGTGTGTTGGTTCTTATTAATTATTTGTGATTTATTGGTATATAGGATTGAATTGCGTAGTTAATTATTGCATTGTATTGTTTTATTTCATTTTTAAAAGTAATTTTATTGCATTTTTATTTACATAAATATTTGGATTGTGTCTAAATTTTTTTAATGATTTTAAAATTTCAATAATTAATTTTAGCATTTTATAAAATTGAGAAATCAATATTTCATTAATTATTTATTTTTAAATGATTTTCTAATTACATTTATTTATAAAATCCGTATTTAATTCCGAGATTCTTAAAAAAATACGAAACTTAAATTTTATGAAATTTATAATATTCTGAGAATTTTAAAATTATTTTGGAAGTTTTTGGGATTAAATTCACCCGCGCGATGTTTCGTTTAATCATTAAAAGCGGATATAAGTTGTGTTTCAAAAATGATTTAAATTTTTTGAAATTTACGTTTTAATTAAATTCAGGATATTAATAACATTTTAAGACTATTTTGGTGATTTTCTGAATTTATTTTAAACGCAACTCGGTTCGTTAATTTCGAGTTTTGGGGCAAACCGGGCCTCAGAATTTTTGTAATTATCTTAAAAGGGCTACGTGTCTAATTCATATTAATCACAATACATGTGTTTGTGTATTGGTGTGACAACAAATTGAATAAAAAAAATAAGAAAATACCCCCACCCCCTTGTTCATTGTCTCTCTCGACCTCTGTTACTCTCTCTCCCTACTCCTCTCTCTCCTCTTCATTTTCTTCTTACTGTTGCTCTCCATTGTCGTTGTTTGCATGGTTATTCTGGCTATCTCCAGTGAGCCGCTGCCCTTGTGCTTGGTTGATTCTGTAGTTTCTATATACCTTGTGTATATGTGTGTGCGAAGTGTTGTGTGTGTGTGAAGTGTTGTGTGTGTGCGTGTGTGTGTTTTCCTGTGTTGCGCCGCCATGGTTCTCTGTTTTTCTAGTTGTGTTATTGTCATGTTTCCCCTTTTCCGTTTTGAGCGTGTGGCGCGTGGCCGTTGGTTTGTTTTTTATATTATTTTGTTAATTTTATGCAGGAAATTTGTTCGAGTAATATTCGTGAAATAAACATATTTTTCGTGCGGGAAATAATTATAATAAATCGGTGAAATTTATGTTGGAAACCCGAAATTTATCGGGTACCCGTAAATTTTACCGCGTTGATGATGAACTTCGGTGAGTCAACGGTGGACCGTGATGATAAGTTCTGAGTCCTAAATTTATAAAATAAATAAAGTGATCTGTATAATTGGTATCTGTATATAATTAGTTATTTATTTGTGAAAATTGTATTGTGATTTTTGGGAATCGACGTCGATGATGTTTCGACGGGTAGGCTTATAAACAGAAGAGTCGCTGTCAAAATTTTCTAAAATTTATTTTAAAATACGATAAAAGCGTACTATTCGATACAAAGCATTTTACCCTTATGTGAATACTGGTTACGTGATTATGTGTATAAATGATATATGAGTCAGGTTATCGGATTGGGTTATCTAGGATCGAGGATATCAAGCATGTCGGTGTAACTAATTAGGTTATTCTGTTACTGTAGATCCCAATCGAGCCCCGCAAGGACCGAAGTTAGCGTAAAAGCTACCAAGGGTTTTTGTAAAGTATTGTAAGGCAAGTACTACTAACCATTCTTTTATGGTTCAGTACATATATATAAATTGTTGTTTTATTCCCATACAGGAACAGAAACGTTTTAAGTTACGTATCCCCTATAGTTATAAATAATTGTTTTAAACTTATTTTGGGGAAAATTAACTTCGGAAGTTACCCATCCCGAATGAAATGATTTGCGAACCAGATTTTATGTGTGTTGTCAAATGAATGATTTTTAAAATGGGATAGGTACGAGTGTTTTGAAAACTGGATAAAACGATCAGATATGGGATACATAGGGGCCAGAGTGGCCTAGTGAGGTGGCGTAAGAGGCTAACTCGGTTGCGCGCACTACAGAACCGATTAGTCTAGCAGGTCAGAGACCTAGCTAGTCTCTGAGTTCCGGAACAAGTGTATGGGATGGCAGTTGGAGCCATCTGGTGTTGATAGCCTGATCAACTGCCTTCACATATCCGTTACGTATCTGATTTGGCTTTGCGATTCCCATAAGGGAATAAGTGATTGATACGGTTGAATAACAAATGTGAATAACATGCTAAAACTGGACTTTGGTACTTACACAGCACACAACTACGTTTGTTATATAACGAGCATGCTAGTCAGTGATATCCAGTTACATTAGTTTTCTTATTTTTTACTATTGTTTGAAATGATTTATAGATTACGGATTTTTTGTTGATTTATAGTTCTATTCTTCTAACTGTTTATATTATTGTTTATCTTGATATTCATATGTTAGTACTGCTGAGCGATTATGCTCACCTTGCAACCTGTTATATATATATCGCAGATGCGTAGAAGACCAGTCAGACCTTGGCAGAACCATGTCTCAGCCCATTCTGGACCCGGCTCCTCAGAGGTAGTTAGTATCAGACCATGTGCGGTCTGATGAGTTGCTAAATAAGTATGTTGAGTTAGGTTTTAATAAGTGGTTTGTATTAATGAGTAACTTGAATCATACTTGAACCTAGATCAGATCTTGGTTTGGGGTTGTGTTAGTGTAATATTAATAATAATCTTGTAGTTTATATTGTGGTTTGTTGTGTTTGGTGACGTCAACTCCTGACCCCGAGGTTGAGGCCATCACAGTTGGTATCAGAGCTACAGGTTCAAGTCCCTGATTCAGGTTAGGGATTGAGTCAAAAAGGTATAAAAACTGTCTTAAGATGTGAGTCAGCAACTCATGTAGAGGAGCAAACCCTAGAGTCAGATGAGGGTTTCGACGGTGTTACCCTGGCATCTATTGATGTTATGATAGAACTGTCTTAATCTTATCGTGTCTTTCCTGTATATTTATCTTGTTGGCAGTGGCCCATAGTGATTTCAAGTTCTCCATCCCGGGAGAACCTGTCAAATTCAGATAGTTCAGATTCAGAGAGGACCTTAGATGTTATAGCTGAGGAGACTCCTTTGCCTCCCCCACCAGTGCCCCCGTTGTACCGAGGGATATGTCAGGACCTAGTGATCATCCTCGTTGGGTTTGGAGATCAGTATCTGTTGTTAGGGACTTTCCACCAGGTTGTGGTCCCAGTTTTTCTTCCTCCAGACCTCCAGTCCCTCCATCTGCTCCTTCAAGTGCATCCTCCCTCTTTCCCTGTCATGTTCACCGTGCGGTGGACAAGTCTTTCATTAGAGAGCAGAGCCCGGAGCTGGCCGCGTACCTTGATCGAGTGCCAGTTGGACCTTTTCAAGGCATTCATGTGCCTTCATTTGATATTCAGTCTCGAGTGAGATCTTTGACTCAGATTTCTGTTGAGAGAGCTAGGTCTATTGACCCTTTTATTAGCTCAGAGTTCAGGGCCATTCGGTACCAGCACCTGGTTAACTGGCTGGTGTTCGAGTTAGGTTCTATTGGTTGCCGCGGTAGTGGAAGTGGTTAGAGAAGAGGGGCAGCAGTGATAGACAGAGCTCAGAGTTGGTTTTCAGGAGTTATGTAGTTGTTTCCTTTATATATGTACATTATATTATAGTTTGTAGTAAGCGGGGGTTGTTATGACAACCAATTTTGTTGTGTACTCGGATGCTTTTTAGTTGGATTTCAGTTGTATCAGTTGGATTCCTGTTGGTTGTTATATAGTAGCTGCTCTATTATGCTGTTCAGTTTTCAAATATACTTGTATGTTGTTATTATTGTTTTTACTATTATTGTTGCTTCTGTTGCTAGTATTTCTAGAATATAATCATTCACTCAGGATGGATGCAATTAACTGAGGATGAGGATATTGTTTTAGTGGCAACACTCTCTTGATACATATGTATAAATTGTTTGGAGCAATCCATTTTATTATATATGACTGCTATGTTTCGGGAGGATGCTACTAAAGAAGAATTCTCAACCCAACAACGGATCTGCTGGGGATCCCTCCATGAGTGAATTGATAGATTTTTTTCATCAGCAGTCTACTCAGCTAGCCCAACAGCAACAACAATTCCAGTAGCAGCAACAACAATTTCAGCAATAACAATAACTTATACAACAACAACAGCAAATCCAACAGCAGCAGCTGCAGATCCAACAACAGCACCAGATGAGGGGGACAACCCAAGCTGTTAGTTTGAAGTCTTTTCAGGCTGTGAAACCCCCCGAATTTAAAGGTGAAGTGGATCATGTTGCTGCTAGGATCTGGTTGAAGGAAATGGAGAAGGCTTTTGCACTGACCAAGGTAAGTGAGGATTAAAAGATAGATTATACTAGTTATTTTCTGAAAAATGATTCAAACTATTGGTGGGAGTCTAAATGAGCGTCAGAAGGAGAAGGTCCTATTCCCTGGACCCGATTCATAGAACTGTTCTTGGAAAAATATTTTTCGGATTGTCTCCAGAGTCAAATGGAGATGGAGTTTTTAGAATTGAAGCAAGGAGACAGGAGTGTCACAGAGTACGAAGCCAAGTTCACTGAGTTGGCTCAAATAGCACCAGGGTATGTGAGTTCAGAAGCTCAGAGAGCGAAGCGGTTTCAACAAGGATTGAAGCCAGAGATTAGGAGTGGAGTTGTAGCTCTACAACTCAAGACGTATACTTCGGTAATTCAGGCTGCCTTAGTAATAGAATGTGACCAGAGGTTAGCTGCTAAGGAGAAAGGTGAGAAGAAGAGAAAGTTTGAAGGTGGACCTGCAAGCTTAGAACAAAAGGAGTAAGCCAGAAGTTTCAGCGCTGGTTTGGAAACAATATAGATAGGAAGTTCATATGACAGAATTTCCCGCAAGCTAGGCCCAGTATTACCTCAGTTAGTTATACTCCAACAAAGTTCAATAAGCCAGTGATCGACTGCAAGACATGCGGAAAGAAGCACAGTGGTCAGTACAGAGAGAACGTCAACTGTTTCAGGTGTGGCTAAAAGGGTTGTGTGTTTTAATTGCATGTATATGTTCCTGGTGATCTATACTTCAATTCTGGAGAGTTTGGTGGCCTGAGGTGGCCGAAATCGTGTTCTCCGGCCACTCTCTGACGAGTTGACGGCGGGGTTTGCAAAAATTGCAAACAGGCCCCTGTAGTTTTGAAAGAGAAACAGTTTAGTCCCTGTAGTTTTCAGAACTTGAAAAAATAGGATTCCTGTTTTAAAAATATTTAAAAATCATATTTTCTATTTATTTTTTTTAGGTCCCAATATGTTTGTAGAAGGGGGGGTTGAATACAAACTATACCGTTTAATCGAATAAAATGCGGAATAAAAAGGTGAAACAAAATTCAAGTTAAATAAAACTTTTATTAAACTTGAAAGGTGTTACAACAACGGTATTTGTTACAAGGGTTTAATCTCAAATCAATTATTACAAATTTAGAATAAATTCGACATAATCTTTTTCTATTTTTTCAATAAAAAGATCAAATGCTAAATGCGATTTGAGATTAAGTTCTAGGGATTTTGATCCGCTAGATTGTTACACAAGAACAAGATAAATAATTCTAGTGGTTTGGATTTAACTTTACAATCTAGAATTTTGATCTTGAATAAAGCAGATGAAAAATGAAATGTTTTGCTTTTGTTTCTGCTGTGTTCTTGACTTGGTTTTTTTTGGATGATAGTCAGAATGAATGTCTTCTACTTCTTTTATCAAAACAGCCGAATGGAAATGAACTGCAATGACAATCCCTTGGCTCAGTAAGACAATCGGTAGAACTATCTTTAGAGCTAGCAAGACAATCAGAATGAACTAGCAAGACTTTCGGTATGACTATCAATTGTCATACCGATTGTCATAGTAGTTCAAATCATATTGTCTTACTGAATTAATAATAGATTTTAATCTAATAAAAATTCTGAAAACCCTTAATATTAATTCTGAATTAATTAATCAATTAATTCAATTAATCAATAAATTAATCTTTGCAGATATAATTTATTTTCTTAATTAAATTATATGACTTAATTAATTAATAGAGAATTAATATTAATCTTGAGCAGCAACCATTCTTCTGAATATCTTCTGAAAATCACTGAAAATTATGAATCAATTCCACCACTTCAATGTTGACACTCGATGTACTGTCTGGTTCATGAGTGACTAACTTCCATGACGTTTCTTCATGCCTTGACCTTGATACTCTTGATTTTCTTCAGACTAAATCCTTGTAATTAATTGATAACCTGACGAGATCTCTGTCACTTGATTAAATCCATAATCTTGATTTATATCACTGAGGCTTGATCAATTTCTTGAGCTTCTTCCAGTGAATTAAGTAATCAAGTATGTAGATGAACAATGCTTCTTAATCCTTTGACATATGTTACTCTGTGAAATCTCTCTGACGATAGATCCACTATTTACTTATTACATTCTTAATTGAGTTGAGTTAAATCCTCGAATAAACAAATAGGCTATAACATATGCCTTTCAATCTCCCCCTATTTGCTTGTTAGACAATAACAACAAATACCTAGAGGATAACTTAACTAACAAATAAGAAAAAGATATAAACAATAATGCAAAGTAAATAGCAGAAAAGTTCTGGATTATATTTAACAATTTCCAGATTCCAAACGAAATTTGCAAGTGAATACAAGATAGATGTTCCTCTAGCCTGAACATGTAACTACATTAGTCTATCTTGATTCATAAAGCTCTAATCATATTACATTGTGTTTTGAGCTAATTGAATTCAGTTGTCCTCTCTTCTAACTTCACCTTCTTCTAAATCTTGAAGCAACTCCTTGTCAAAGACACGATCCTTTTCTGAAGTGAAGCTGTCTGGCCTTACTGGTTGAACTCCAACTGTCTTTAGGTTATTCTTGAGTTGATTGTACCTTTTAATATTCTTTTCACAATAAGCTTGAATCAGATCAGCTGCTTGAGTTTTCAACATGGATGAATATCCAGCAGTTCTTAAGTGATGTTCCATCCAGACAAGATGCTTAGCTGAGTAGTCTTTAAGAGATTGTGAATCGAGCTGGCAGATTTGAAGACAGTCAGACTTAAAGAATCTTACCTGATGAGGATTGTTGACCACTTGAGGACTAGCCCTGCTGGCAAACTCTTTGAGCCTTTCTCGAAGAACTTCATTCAATTCTGAGCTTCTTTTGACTTTGTTGAGAAGAACCCAAATCTCTGACAAAGAACGATTCTCAAACAGATGAAGTGACACCTTGAAAGATCCTTCGCTCTAACAATATACAAATATGCTCATCTCATTTAGGGATCTGTCAAAGGCAGCTGTGATCCTTGAGACTTCAGTCTTTATAGCATTCATGTACATGTCATTGTTTAGATTAGAGATCTCCAGCTTATCCAGAAGATGTAGAAACTGTCTATCATTGTTTGTGCTCAGCTGAGGCATATCAAGTACTCTCCTAGCTTCATCCCATTTTTCATCAATCTTCAGTCTGACATCTCTTCTCCTTTCTTGAGCCTTAATGTCATGAAGATGTTGCTTTTGAAGAGTTTCTGTTCTTTGTATGTCTTTCCTCATGTCAATGATTTGGGATACCTTTTTGAGTTCAGCTTCTTTTCTTTTCATCTCTGACTGCTGCTGCTAAAACTCTTTCTCAAACAGAGGATCCACTGGAGCTTCCTCTTCCCATTCTCCAAAATCACTTTCCTCCTCAGCTTCAAAGAAACCATCTTTATCTCCCAAGACTGGTTCAGTGGGAACGTCACAAATATCAAAGTCATCATGTTCTCCACTATAGTAGATATCATCAGGCTTCCCTGTGCCTCCAGCAGACGACTCTTTTTCTTTTCCCTTATCACTTCTTCCTTTCTTCTCCCCCTTAGTTGAGGAATCCTCTACAGACTTTCCTTTAGATCCTCCATGACCTCCATCACCTCCCGAGCCTGAGCCTCCACCAGACGGCCCTTCAAAGAAAGTCCTTTGTTCTTCATTAGGGCAGTGAGAATTTTTGATCATGTAGTACAGGTGCTTCATCCCTTCATTCAGATGTTCCATACCCGTCTCTATCTTCAAAAATCTGGAGGAATCCAGTGAATGATTCATTTCAACCAAGTCTTCAAGAGAAGTCATTCTTGTATGTAGTGAGCAGAAGTTTGAAATGTCGTCATCTGATAACGTTGGAGATTCCTGGATTGAGTTAAGCTTTGGTACAATAGATGTCTTCAAATCTGATATTTCAGTCCTGATAAGAGCCAGCTGATTATTGACAGAGGTGGAAGAAGAAGACCGTTCAACCACTTGTGCTTTGAATGATTTAGCTTCAGCCTGACTTTTTGCAAGTTGTTCCTTGAGATCAGCAATTTGAGCTAACAGATTTTCAGTGTTTGTGTCTGTGTGTACGCTCATCTGAATATCTCTCCTGTTTAATTCACTCATCTCACGTGCATGTGTATCTCTCAATATAATTGCTCGTGAGGAGTCTTCCTGAGGCTGATCTTCTGTACCTGCATTTAAAATCACCCTAGACTCTTCAAGAGAGGTCAGTGGTGGTGCAATGGGAATTCGCGAGTCCCGATCCTCAGTCAAACCTATCATTTCATGTGAAATAGATGTCTGAATTACTTCAGGGATAGATTGACCGAATTGCCTTCCACTTTCTCCAGATAAATCTGCGAGTGGAGAATCCCGTGAGGGAGCCAGAGGTGTTGGATCTGGGAGGGGAGAAAATGACTCTATTAAAGGTGGCTGAGAGTCAGATTTTCCCTCAGAAGCATGTGACTGCTCTTCTGCCGTAACTATGGCAAGCACTGTAACCGACTCTATGTGCACTCCTCGCTCTGTGTCCTGAGTAACATATGTGGGTATGTATGGTTCCATTGTGAGTAATGGAATTGTGCTTGACTCAGTACAAGATGTCATGGCCCTATGGCGAATTTCAATAGATTCATCCTGTTGAGAGGATGTTTCTAGTAACTGTTCAGTGGCCATTTCAAAGTCCATGTCCTGTTGAGAGGACAAGGATGTGCTTTCAGATGCCTCAGTAAATGTTCTTCTTTTCTTCGGAGGAGACAGAGCTGAGGGTTCATTCACATCCACCAATACACTACTTTCTATTAACCTTCCGGGTAACGTTTTAGACAGTGGGGGAGAGGTTGAGATAGATTGTGAAACTGTGTTTGTCTCTATGACCTGGGATTGAAGCTGTGGTTCTACAACTTCATGGTCAGCCCTATCAACCACTGGGGGTCTTTCAACAGAAGTAGGAATGGAGTGAGAGTGAGGAATTACTACCTGTAATGGAAGAGCATCTGATGTTGGAGGAGCCTGGGTGGCTTGAACCACTGGAGGTTGAGCTTGCTGTTCATGACCGGGAAGATTAAAAATAGGTAAGGGAATATAAGTGGCCATGAAAGCAGATACAAGTACTGGAACTTGCATGAATTTGAAAGTTGTGTCTTGGCGGGTGTAAATCTTTTTGCTTACAGGAGGGGGTTCGGTTATTGCTGAGTTAGCAAACAGAGCCTTATGCTCAGGTGTGAGAAGATGATCTGCTATAAGCATGAGAAAACGAGCATAGTAACACGAGACCCTACGATTTGTAGAATGATCACGTAAAGCAGTAGTGAGACGTCTCAAGAGAATTGGTAAAAGTAGTTTGCCAAAATTGATCCTTTGATTGAAAAAAACCGCAAGACCAATATACTGCAGAGTGGAAGTGATGTTGTGAAAGTTGGATTTAGTGCAGTTGGCAAACACTTTAGAAAGTGTATCGAAGAAAATGTCCCATTCAGACACCAAATTGGATTTTGAAAGTTTGGTTAAATTGATCACCCCCTGATAGTGAATAGCATGAAAAAAGTTTGAAATATCATTTTCAGAGGGCAAATTACAGAAATTGTCCATAGGAAAATTTAAAGCTCGATTGACGACTGTTTCATTAACCACATACTGTTTGTTTGCCACGGTGAATGAAAAAGATTTAAAATCATCGGCCACAGTAGAGGTTGTGCAAATCAGTCTTAGCAGATCAACATTTAAAATCACATTTGATTTAATAGCAGAGCTAACAATCGAATGGTCATTTAAAAATCTAATCCACGGCTTAAATTTTTCTACATCACATTTATCTGGATTAAAATAACCAACAAGATTATGCGAAATAATTTGGAAATTGAGAGCCGTTTAAAAATAATAATAAGACACACACTTTCAGAATTTTAAGAATAATATTAAGAAAATTCGAATTAATTAAATTAATTTAATAATTCGAATTAAATCAATTATAATCGAAAAATTTAGACAGAAATGTATCTCGTTAAAATTCTTAACTCACAAACGCAGATTTGAAAAACCAAAAAACACAGAACAGAAATTAAAATAAAATTACCCAAAATCAAATAAATACAAACTGATTTTTTTTTTTTTGAAAAAAAATCGACAGCACTTCTGTATGTATATTCGTGTATGTATATAACAGAAGTGAAGTTTTTGTATACTGAGTAAAAACTCGAGCAGTGAAGACAATGGAGATGGGTCTGATTTTGATCGACTAGAGAGAGAGAGAGAGAAAAATAGAAGACTGTTGAAATTTTGAAGAAAAAGAAACTGAATGGAATGAGAAAACAGAACAGGAAAAAGCATTAAGTAGTATAACTGGTATGACAATCCGGGATTGTCATACCGATTGTCATACCAGGCAAAATCAAATTAGAAAATAGAAGAAATAAATTAATAAAAATAATAAATACTAAATATATATAACTGGTATGACAATCTGATAGTCATACCGATTGTCATACCAGTATAAAATAAAAGAAAAATATTTATATATAAGATTTATAACTGGCAAGATAATTGATAGTCATACCGATTGTCTTGCCAGTATAAAACTATACTGATTAACAAAATAAAACACAATTAGACTGAAATGACTTTCAGCAAGACAATTTCAATTGTCTTGCCGATTGTCATAGTAGCATTAAAATCAAAATAAACACACATCAATAAATATATATATATATATACGTACTGAAATGATTTTTAGCAAGACAATTTCAATTGTCTTGACGATTGTCATTTCAGTAGAGAGACAATTAAATATTTACAGAAAATATTAACAAATATGGAAAACTGAAATAAAGTCTTATATTAATAGTAAAAATTCAGAAAATATTTACAAAAACAAAGACAATATTTCAGAATTAATTATTTTCATTCCAAAAATAGATTTATGTTGAATTTTAGAAAGTAAAATTCATAGAAAAATATTTTTAGTGAAAATAAAATATTCTGAGATATTTAAAATTAACAAGTAGAGTAAACAAAACAGATGAGATAATAAAAATTACATAGAAATAAGCAAGAAATATTGGAAAATGATAAAATAAATTTGCAAATGAATTTTTCATTTATGAAAAATTCATTTGTAAATTCACTCAAGAACAGATTTCAGATATTCACAAGTTTAATCACTAAAGCTATTCAACATACCCAATTTACCAACTAATTTGGTAAATGTGGATTTATCAAGAGGTTTAGTGAAAATATCTGCTATTTGTTCTTCTGTTGGAACAAAAAATAGTTCAACAGTATCATTCATGACGTGCTCTCTAATAAAATGATACCTGATGTCGATGTGCTTTGTCCTCGAGTGCTGCACAGGGTTGTTGGTGATGGCTATTGCACTTGTATTGTCACATAAAATAGGAATTTTGTTCAATACAGAGCCATAGTCTCGTAGCTGGTTCCTAATCCACAAGATCTGAGCACAGCAGCTTCCAGCAGCAATATATTCAGCCTCGGCCGTTGAGTTGGAAACTGTTTGTTGTTTCTTGTTGTACCATGAGACTAGCCTTCTACCTAGGAATTGACAACTCCCTGAGGTGCTTTTCCTATCAACAACACTTCCTGCGTAATCTGAATCTCTATATCCAACAAGGTTAAAACCAGATTCTTTAAGGTACCAAATACCTAGATTTGGTGTTCCCTTAAGATATCTTAAGATTCGTTTAACAGCAACGAGATGAATATCTCTAGGATCCGCTTGGAACCTTGCACATAAGCATGTAGCATACATAATATCTGGTCTACTTGCACTAAGATAGAGTAATGAGCCAATCATACCTCTGTAGCTTATGACATCTACCTTAATGGAGTTCTCACATGGTCCAAGCTTGACAGCTGTAGTTGACGGAGTCCTTGCTGATGCAGAATCCTCTAGATTGTACTTTTTGAGGAGTTCCTTGAGATACTTGGATTGACAAATAAAAGTTCCATCTAACCTTTGATTTACTTGTAATCCAAGAAAGAACTTCAGCTCTCCCATCATGCTCATTTCAAATTTGTTGTGCATTAACTTAGCAAATCTCTTACAGAGATTATCATTAGTAGACCCAAATATTATATCATCCACATAGACTTGGACTAATATAGTATCATTCTTATGCTTTTTAGAAAAGAGAGTTTTGTCTATGACACCTCTAATAAAGCTATTTTCAATAAAAAATTCATAGAGAGTGTCATACCATTTTCTCGGAGACTGTTTGAGTCCATAGATAGCCTTGAAAAGAAAGAAGATAAAATCCAAATGATCTGGATCTTCAAAACCAGGAGGTTGCTCTACATATACCTCTTCATCCAGCTTTCCATTCAGAAATGCGCTCTTGACATCCATTTGATAAACTTTAAAGTTAGAGAATGCTGCAAATGCCAAAAATATCCTGATGGCCTCTAGTCTAGCCACTGGAGCATAGGTTTCATCATAATCAATGCCTTCAGCTTGAGAATACCCTTTAGCTACCAGTCTTGCTTTGTTTCTTGTAACCACACCATCTTTATCTAGTTTATTCATGAATACCCACCGAGTACCAACAGCTCTCTTGTGTGTAGGTCTAGGTACCAGTTTCCAGACTTGTTGACTTTCAAACTGATTGAGTTCATCTTGCATAGCAATCACCCAATCTGGATCAGTCAGTGCTTCCTCAATCTTCTTAGGTTCCATCTCAGAAAGAAATCCTGAGAACAGACACTCATTTTGAGTAGCACGTCTAGTTCTGACTCCAACATCTAGATCACCAATAATCAACTCAAAAGGATGAGCTTTATTGCAGATAGTCTGTCTTGGATGATTTGATCTTGATGATTCGCCTTGAAATTCATTGGGATGTTGTGTCCTACTAGATGATCCTTCAGCATCTCCCCCTGAGTTGTTGCCATGTTGACTTGAAGATTCTCCGTCAGTAGCAGTGGTATCTCCATTGTTGCCAAAGTTTCCATCACTATTACCTTGAGTATCATCATGATTAACAGGTTCTTCACCAGCAACAACCTCAGGTTCTTGACCATGTTCTGATTCTGAATCTGACATATCATCAAACTTCAGTTTCTCAGAAGGATCTTCAGTTTGGATACTAGGGAGTTTAGTGTCATCAAATGTAACATTGACACTTTCAGTTACTTTGTGTTGATCAATGATATACACTCTGTATGATCTTCTTCCATATCCAACAAAAATACCCTCACATGTCTTGGCCTCGAATTTACCACGACGATCATCTCCATCCTTGAGCACGAAGCATCTGGCACCAAATACATGAAAGTATTTGATAGAAGGTTTATGTTCATTCGAAATCTCATAAGGAGTTTTCATGAAGTCTTTGTTGATTAGAGTTTGATTCTGAGTATAACATGCAGTATTGACAGCTTCAGCCCAAAAGTACATTGGAAGACCTGATTCACTTAACATCGTTCTTGCAGCTTCAATCAATGTACGATTCTTCCTTTCTATCACTCTATTTTGCTGAGGGGTTCTAGGAGCTGAAAATTGTCTGGTAATCCCTTTGCCTGTACAGAATCCATTGAGAAGTGAATTCTTGAATTCTGTTCCATTATCTGACCTTATTGCTCTAACAGGGACATTAGAATCTAACTCAATCATCTTGATATGATCAATCACAACTTGTGGTGTTTCATCCTTAGAGTGAAGAAATAAAACCCACGTATACTTGGAATAGTCATCAACTATCACAAGACAGTAACACTTCTTTGACATCGAAAGGACATTAACTGGTCCAAATAAATCCATGTGCAATAATTGCAGAACACCAGTTATGGAAGATGTGTCAGTGCCTCTGTGACTTGCTTTCTTTGACTTTCCTTTCTGGCAAGCCTCACATAGTCCTTCTGGGGAGAATTCCAGCTGAGGCAGACCTCTGACCAATTCTCTTTTAAAAAGAGAATTCATTGTTTTGAAATTGAGATGAGAAAGTCTCTTGTGCCATAGCCAACTCTCATCTGACGATGCCTTTGCATAGAAACAATTGACTTCAGGATTGCTTCCAGAGTTCATGTTAGCTACGAACAGATTTCCTTTCCGGATTCCCATCAAGGAGGGTTTTTCACCTTTCTTGTGCAGAATCTGACACTTCAGCTTGTCGAATAAAACATTGTAGCCGTTGTCACAGAACTGACTAATGCTAAGCAGATTGTGTTCAAGTCCTTGCACAACATAAACATTTTCAATGATAACATTTCCAGCTAGCAAACAGCCAAATCCCTCCGTTAAACTTTTGCTGTTATCTCCAAAGGTAACCATTGGGCCAGCTTTCTCAACCATATTTGATAGCAGGGCTCTATCTCCGGTCATATGTCTTGACGATCCGCTGTCAAGAATCCACACTACCGGTTGTACATGTTTAATGCCCTGCAATACAAATGGATTAGACCTTCTTCGGAACCCAAGCTTGGCTGGGTCCGGCATATTTGTAAAATTGGCCTTTATCAGGCAAAACAACATTCTTAATTTTATTTTTTTCAACTTTCTCAATGACTGGACATTTGACCTTGTGAACAGCCTTGACAAATTTATGTTTAGGCTTAGGCACAAATGTCTCCTTTCTAGCTTTAGGAGGACTAGCAGTCTTAGACCTATCATGCTTTCTATTATTCACATGCTGACGAGGAGTAGTCTTGTCATTAGAAACATGCTTATCATTAAAATAAGCATACATCAGATTAAAAGCACAAGACATACAATCAGGAACACCACATGCTTTATGAGAGGGATTAACAATAGGCAACTTATGCATGGTAGACATGGAATTTGTGTTATCTAACTCATGTGTGTCTGAGTTAGTCTCAGTTGCTTTCACAACCTTGACTGGAACTTTTGACACACTTGACTTGGAGACAGCTTTCTCATTAGCATTATCTTCAGCACGAATTTCTTCTTGAATAATAAATGAGGTCTCATCAAATGGTTCAGCAATTGATTCTTTATAGAGGGGTTCATCAACACCCTTAAGCACATGTGGTACTTCCCTGCCTTTAGCACAGACATGAGAAGGGGAGTTTATGCCTAATTTTCCAATAGCAGCATTGTAATCATAACCTATTCCAGATGTTTGATTAACAGCTTGCTTATTGTAAAACTCTTTGGACTTCGAACAAGAATTAAAGTAAGCTTTAACCTTAGACTCAAGACCGGTGATCTTGTCTTTGAGAATAGTTTCAAGTTGTCTATAACAGTCAACTCTATTCTCTAGAAAAGATACTTGTTCTTTTAATTTATCTTGATTAATGTGCACAAGTCTTAATTCATTGACCTCTTTCTCAAGGTCTTTGATTTGTTGATTTAACAATTCATTATCATGACGAGCATAATCTAAGGAACCTCCTAGATGATAAACTAATTCAGCATCAGTAAATTTTACCTCTTTTCTTGACGATGAGGTATTTGCATCACTAGCCATGAGAGCAAGATTCCCAACTTCTTCATCTTCACTGTCAGTATCATCCCAGCTTCTTCCCTTTGCCAGGTAAGCCCTTTCAGATTTACTCTTCTGATTAGAATCATAAGAGTTCTTTCTAAATTGTTTTGGCTTCCTGCATTCTGTGGCAA
Organism: Apium graveolens; assembly: GCF_009905375.1. NCBI lineage: Eukaryota > Viridiplantae > Streptophyta > Magnoliopsida > Apiales > Apiaceae > Apium > Apium graveolens. The sequence continues at coordinate 152,912,219 of NC_133652.1, forward strand.
AGTGTCCCAACTCATTACAGTTGAAGCATCGAATGGTGCTTCGATCAACCATCCATGTTTTGTACCCACCACTGCTGGTGTTAGAGGATGAAGATCCACCTTTCTGGAATCTGTTGTAGTTGGACTTGTACTTGAACTTGGGATTCCTTTTGAATCTGACATTTGAGAATCTCTTGACAATCAGGGCCCTTGACTCATCCTCCAATTGCTCCAATTCTTCCAAGGAATAAAAATCATCTCCTGATTCATTTGTAGTAGGAGGATCAAATTCTGCTACTATCACATTATCTTCAACCTTGGAAGACTGTACCATTCTTTCTGACTGTTGAGATTGTTGATGTTGTTGATCTTCAGCTACTAGAGCAGTAGACGTGCTGACCACTCTTCCTTTCCCGTAAACTTCCTTATGCTGAATCTGCTCCAACTCATAAGTCTTTAACACACCATAGAGCATTTCCAAAGAAATCTCACTCAGATCTCTTGCTTCTCTTATGGCAGTGATTCTATGTTCGAGATGAGTTGGCAGTGTTAAAAGGAACTTTTTGTTGACCTCCCTGATGGAATAGTATTTACCATTAATGTTCAGGTTGTTGATCAATGCATAGTACCTCTCAAACACTTCAGTGATTCCTTCTCTTGGATTGGATTTAAAGTATTCATACTCAGAGGTTAGGATTTCTAACTTGTTCTCCCTAACTTCCTCTGTGCCTTCATTAATAACCTCAATGGTTTCCCAGATATGTTTGGAATCTTTACAATTCATCACATGTCTATTCATCAAGGGATCAAGAGAATCTACTAAAATTAATTGAAGGCTAGCATCCAGGGAGGCTTCTTCTTTTTCAGCAGGAGAAAAATCCTCAGGATTCTTTACATAAGTTCTAGCTTTGGTGATCACCACATCATTTTCTATTACCTCTGGTTCAATAACCATTGGAATTTTTGGACCCTTCTTTAACACTTCCAGATATTTGGGATTAGCAACTTGTAAAAACAATAGCATCTTCTTCTTCCACATGATATAATTTTCTTTATCAAATAGTGGAATTTTAACGGTTCCAACTTTTTGTGAAGTCATTATGAATTTTTGAATAAATAAAAATTCAAGGAGTGAAAGAAACACAAAAGTCTTGGATCTTGATTTGTTCGTTAATCAGAAGGCTCTGATACCAATTGTTAGGTCCCAATATGTTTGTAGAAGGGGGGGGTTGAATACAAACTATACCGTTTAATCGAATAAAATGCGGAATAAAAAAGTGAAACAAAATTCAAGTTAAATAAAACTTTTATTAAACTTGAAAGGTGTTACAACAACGGTATCTGTTACAAGGGGTTAATCTCAAATCAATTATTACAAATCTAGAATAAATTCGACATGAACTTTTTCTATTTTTGTAATAAAAAGATCAAATGCTAAATGTGATTTGAGATTAAGTTCTAGGGATTTTGATCCGCTAGATTGTTACACAAGAACAAGATAAATAATTCTAGTGGTTTGGATTTAACTTTACAATCTAGAATTTTGATCTTGAATAAAGCAGATGAAAAATGAAATGTTTTGCTTTTGTTTCTGCTGTGTTCTTGACTTGGTTTTTTTTTGGATGATAGTCAAAATGAATGTCTTCTGCTTCTTTTATCAAAACAGCCGAATGGAAATGAACTACAATGACAATCCCTTGGCTCAGCAAGACAATCGGTAGAATTATCTTTAGAGCTAGCAAGACAATCAGAATGAACTAGCAAGACTTTCGATATGACTATCAATTGTCATACCGATTGTCATAGTAGTTCAAATCATATTGTCTTACTGAATTAATAATAGATTTTAATCTAATAAAAATTCTGAAAACCCTTAATATTAATTCTGAATTAATTAATCAATTAATTCAATTAATCAATAAATTAATCTTTGCAGATATAATTTATTTTCTTAATTAAATTATATGGCTTAATTAATTAATAGAGAATTAATACTAATCTTGAGCAGCAACCATTCTTCTGAATATCTTCTGAAAATCACTGAAAATTATGAATCAATTCCACCACTTCAATTTTGACACTCGATGTACTCTCTGGTTCATGAGTGACTAACTTCCGTGACGTTTCTTCATGCCTTGACCTTGATACTCTTGATTTTCTTCAGACTAAATCCTTGTAATTAATTGATACCCTGACGAGATCTCTGTCACTTGATTAAATCCACAATCTTGATTTATATCACTGAGGCTTGATCAATTTCTTGAGCTTCTTCCAGTGAATTAAGTAATCAAGTCTGTAGATGAACAATGCTTCTTAATCCTTTGACATATGTTACTCTGTGAGATCTCTCTGACGATAGATCCACTATTTACTTATTACATTCTTAATTGAGTTGAGTTAAATCCTCGAATAAACAAATAGGCTATAACATATGCCTTTCAATTTTAATTACAGAAATTCGTTTTTAATTATTAAAAAATTGTAAAAATTATTATTTTAATTCCAAAAATCATTTTAAATTCAAAAATAAATCTGAATTAATTAGTTTATTAATTTTAGTTAATAATTAATTAGCTAATTGATCAATTAATTCGAAAATTAATTGATTAATTGATTTAATTAATTATTTAATTAGATTTAATTATATATTTTTTATTTAAAAATTCGGAAAAATAGTTTCGAGCTTTAAAATATTATTTTAAATTGTTTTCAATGCTCGATAATTATTATAAAATTATTTTGAAGCCAGATTCGGCCAATCAAACCCTGTTTATTGTTTTAAAAATGGTCCAACGGCCCGTTTAAATTCCGAAAAATGTTTAAAAATCCATATTTAATATCTGAAAAATCCTTTTAACATCAAACCTTCTTTGAAAAGTATTTTCAATCAAATATCTTATGTGTTATGTGTTATATGTGAACTGATTGATGTGTTAAATGTTTATGTGTATATTATATGACTATTTTAATTATATCTTTCAATCCGTAAATCGGATTTGGGTAAGACGAAGGGTAGATGAAACCTTATGACGTCCATGTGACGATTAGAATAATGTGAGATGAATATTGATAGATACTTATGATGCCTAGCAGAGTAAAAAATGCATAGAAAAGGGAAGCAGGTGATCAGAAAATAGAATCGATGCGTAGAAAATAATGCAAGTGATCAGTGAATAGAAGCAAGGCATAGGAAAAGTAGACGAGCGATTGTTGAATAGAGTCATTAGACAAGTACAAGTGAAGTTGGAATCATTTGTGATAAGGCAAGTACTTCTGAACCTTTCCCAAGATATATTGCAAATGTTTCTAAATTCTTCCGTGATATATGGTTAATATTCAAAATAGCTCTGTTTCATATTATAAGTACTTTGAATCATTTAGCCTTGAACTCGGATCACATTATCTAATCTTTGAGCTGCAAGCCTTATTTCTTGTAAACCATCCCTTGTTGATTTCCAAATACTAAACCACATAAATATGATACTACTCCATAAATATATAACCACCATACACCAAACACTGGTACCGAATTGTTTGAACATATAAAAACTTTTATACCCCAACCATACTTTGTAACATCAAAGAACTAAACCTTGAAATCATAGTTCATCTAATACTTGATTCTCCTACAGGCTGAAGGCCATTTCTTATACATACCTTGATATATCCTCGTGATACTCATAAATTTCATCATGTTTTTATACAAATGTTTATCACTGTTGATTATGATCTTATTTTAGTGGGTTATATTGTTTATCATACTGATCTGCTTTAGAATTGGATAGTTTTCTTTACGTGGACCAGATTCGTGGTCGAATTAGGCCAATGGGTGCCTTGGATCCAGTTTATAGAGCAGAGTTGTGTGCCTTGCTCGGGGTTAGTGCGTGACTGATCAGCTGCCTAACCTTGGTTTTAAAATTTAAAATGAATATCCAATTCTAATGATTGTTAAACAAGAAACTTGATTCTCCTAAATCATCTCATTTGATCATTATTTAACCTCAATTATTATTATTATGAATTGTTGAGCCAGTTAGCTCACTCTTGCAAATCTTCTTATGTATTTTACAGCTAAGAAGGTTATGGTTGATAATGAGGTATCCCAGTCCAGTGTGCGAGCTAGGATTCCAAAACGAGTTGCTTTGAGCCGGCAGAAGCTTTATATTATAGTTAAGATGTGTAAGCTTATAAGAATAATTTCGTTATCAGTTGTAAGTTAAATTAGTTGGGATTTGGTACGTTGTAATAAAAGTTAAGGTTGTGGCTTGTTTTCATACTTTAACCTGTTGCGATCCGTGGTATGTAAAGTAGGGTCATTGCAAATAATATTTCCTATACAGGTTTATACATTGTGTATGTGGACCCCAAACTTCTGACCCGGGTTTGGAGGGTGCCACATAAATTATTTCAGCTGTGGCAAAGTGGGGCATATTGCTAGGAATTGCAGATCAGTTACCCAGGGCAGTGTAGAAAGAAGTGTGTTTCAAGGACCAGCAACAAGTACCGCCAGAGCTAGAACCTTTAAGATGACTAAGAAATCTCCGGCTCAGGATTCTGATGTAGTTGCAGATACGCTTTCTCTTAATTTCGTACATGTTAACATTTTATTTGATTCGGGGGCGTCCAAATCTTTTATATCCATGAACTGTGTGAGTAAAATACAATTAATGTTAGAAAATTTAGATGAGCCCTTAACCATAGAGGTGGCTAATAAGGATAAAGTGCTTGTAAGTCAATTTTGTCCTAAGTGCTCCATAGAGATTTTACGACATTCTTTTCCCGTCGACCTAATACCTTTTGAGTTAGGAGAATTCGATGTTATTTTATGCATGGATCGGTTGTCTCTGTATAAGGCAAATATTGACTATAAGAAAAAGAGAGATGTTATATATACAACAGATAATGTAAGGGTAAGTTATCAAGGACAGAAGCAGGACAAGAAGTTTATTTCAGTACTGCAAGCAAAGAAATTGTTGTGGAATGGATGTGAAGCATATTTGTCTCATATGGTGGACACTAAGAAAGAGACCCCTACTTTTGATGAGATTCCCATAGTAAGAGAATATCCCAACATCTTTCTGTAAGAATTGACAGGATTACCACCTGATCGAGAAATAGAGTTCTCCATTAATTTGATACAAGGAGCCGAACCGGTTTCTAAAGCTCCATATCGAATGGCTCTAGTGGAAATAAAGGAATTGGCCAAGCAACTACAGGAATTGTTGGATAAAAGAGTCATTGGACCAAGCATTTCTCTGTGGGATGCTCCAGTGTTATTCGTAAAGAAGAAGGATTAAAGTATGAGGTTTCGCATTGATTATAGGGAGCTGAACAAGTTGACCATAAAGAACAAGTATCCCTAGCCAAGAATTGACGATTTGTTTGATCAGCTTAAAGGAGCATATTGTTTTTCAACAATCGACTTAAGATCTGGCTACCACCAACTAAAGATCAAGCCTGAAGATATACCCAAAACTACATTCAGAACAAGGTATGACCAATATTAGTTCTTAGTGATGTCGTTTGGATTGACCAATGTACCAACGGCTTTTATGGATTTAAAGAACCGGGTGTATAAGGAGTACTTGGATAAGTTTGTTATTATATTTATTGATGACATCGTCATCTATTCAAAGACTCCAGAAGATCATGCAACGCACTTAAGGGTTGCCCTTCAAAGGTTAAGAGAAAAATAATTGTATGCGAAGTTTTCCAAGTGTGAGTTTTGGTTGACAGAGGTACAATTTCTTGGATATGTGGTCAGTAAAGAAGGTATCAAGCTAGACCCTGTAAATATTGAAGCCGTATCTAAGTGGGAGCAACCAAAGACTCCGACGAAAGTAAGAAGTTTTCTTGGGCTAGCAGGATATTACCGAAGATTTATAAAGGATTTCTCTAAGATTGCATCTCCATTAACCAAGCTAACCAGGAAGAACGAGAAATTCATTTGGACAGAGAAGTGCAAAGAAAGCTTCCAGGAACTGAAAAAGAGACTAGTGTCATCTCCAGCACTAGCATTGCCAGATGAGACGGGAAACTTTGATTTATAGCAATGCTTCTTTGAAAGGTTTAGGTTGTATACTGATGTAACACGATAAAGTCATCGCTTATGCCTCCAGACAACTAAAACCTCACGAACAGATTGATCCAGTCCATGATCTTGAGTTGGCATCTATAGTTTTTGCTTTAAAACTGTGGAGACATTACCTATATAGAGAAAATTATGATATTTACACGGATCACAAGAGTTTTAAGTATATATTCACTCATAAGGATTTGATCATGAGATAGAGAAGATGGTTGGAGTTAATCAAGGACTATGACTATTTCATTAACTATCACCCGAGTAAGGCCAATGTGGTGGCTGATGCCTTGAGCATAAAAGAGAAACTGAATATGGTTCAGATTACAGGATAGCTAGCACAAGACTTGAAAAAGATGGAAATTGAAGTTTGAATACCAAGAGAAAGGAAGGAGTAGCTATACGAGATTACCTTTCAACCAACATTGATATATAAGATCAAAAGATGTCAAGAGGGAGTCATGGAACGAGAATTAGACACTCTGACAGGAGAAGAATTGTGTACCCAAAAGAATAGCCAATGTATGTTTAGATTCTCTTCAGAATTTGGATTCCCAATATGACAGAGCTAAAGAATGAAGTGTTAAATGAAGCGCACAACTTTCGGTTTTCTATCCACCCTAGTAGCACTAAGATGTACCAAGATTTGTAGAAAAACTTCTGGTGGCCAGGAATGAAGAAAGATATTGCAAATTGGGTTAGCAAATATCACGTGTGCCAGATGGTAAAAGTGGAACATCAACGGCCAAGTGGATTGTTACAACCTTTAGAGATTCCCCAGTGGAAATGGGAAGAGATTGCAATGGATTTTGTGGTAGGATTGTCAAAGAAGAGAGCTAATCACGACGTTATTTGGGTAATCATTCACAGATTGACAAAGTCAACACATTTCCTCCCAATCAACAAAAGATATTCTTTGGAAAATTTAGTTAAGTTGTATTTGGATGAAATAGTGACCAAGCATGGAGTTCCTGTATCCATCGTGTCAGATCGAGACCCGAGATTTAATTCAAGGTTTTGGACCAAGTTCCAATATTGTTTAGGAACCAAACTGAATATGAGTACCGCCTATCATCCTTAGATGGACGGTCAAAGCGAGAGAACAATCTAGACCATAGAAGATATGTTAAGAGTTTGTGCTTTGGATTTTAAGGGAAATTGGGACGAACACGTACCTTTGAGTTCCCGTACAACAACAGCTATCATGCCAGCATTGGAATGTCGCCCAACGAAGCTTTATAAGGATGTAAGTGTAGATCACCATTATATTGAGATGAAGTAGGAGAGAATAAAGTGTTAGGTCCTGAGCTGGTCCAGCAGACTAAAGGTTCAGTGGTATTGATTCGGAAAAGGTTAGAAGCAGCCCATGATGAACAGAGAAAGAATACAGATTTGCATCGAAAAGATATGAACTTCAAGATAGGGTCACTAGTATTGTTGAAAGTATCACCTTGGAAAGGATTAG